>NW_028270188.1:7568192-7876601 GCF_037043375.1 Chiloscyllium plagiosum | reverse complement strand
GACCAGGACTGCTAATACCCGTGAGAAAAGAGCAAAAGTAAAATTGACTCACTTCGTCAGCCCGTTCCCCATATCTTCCAGCTTATTGATGGTCAGGCAGCTGACCATTCCCTGTTTTGAGTGTATTCTTTCATATTTAGTCTCTCCTGAGAGTGATGTTCATCTCGACAGGTACCTCTGGTACCATCTTTATTGATGCTGACGTAAGGAACTTTTAAATTCTACTTCCGTAGCAGCGCATAGAGAAGGAATGGCTTTTTATCCACTGGAGAGAAACGGAGCTGGCAACGTAAGCAAAACGAATTAGTGTGATCAACCACTGGAGTGTTGTTAAGGCAGTATTTTGGGTACTGTGTACAGATTTTCTCTCCTTTATAAGGACTAATTGCCTTGCCGCAGAGATAGTGCATAGGTGTTTCTCCAGACTAATTCCTGGGATGGTAGTACCATAAGGATTAGATTAGATTAGATTAGATACCCGACAGTGTGGAAACAGGACCTTTAGCCCAACCAGTCCTCACCGACCCTCCGAAAAGCAACGCACCCAGACCAATTTCCCTCTGACTAATGCACCTCGCACTATCAGCAATTTAGCATGGCCAATTCACCTGAGTGAGTGATGATTAATTTGTAGCGCTGTGAGGGAATAAGAGATGATTGAATTGAAAAGCGATGCGAATGGACAATCACTCATGAAGTTCTAAACAATCACTGATACGGTGATAAATTCCACGATATTTTTCACTCGGGTTACATAATTCTGGAGAATCTAAGTGCCTTTGAGAACTTGTGCTCACTCCACCCCCACTCTTGATGTCGATTGAGAGAGCGAGACTGATGGTCAGTCTTTGAATAAAGACTCCTCACATTAATACCGTGAGGTTGGTGTGTGTTCCTGCATTGAAAGTCACATTATCCACAATCTCGAGAACATCCGCAATACCTTCATTGGTAAACAGTTAACTCTTCCCATCAGCTTCTGATGTCCATTGAGAACATAATTCTGTCTTCTCGGATTTGGAAGACGCCTCTTTGAGACTTTGCAGAAAACATCTGGCTTACCTCCTCACTGCCAGCAAACCAAGTATTCCATAAGCAAAGGAGCACGGGGAACATCTTGGAGCCATCTATGCTTGCAGTCTCTGCTCCATTGGTTTGTCATCGTGGAGCATCAATGACGCACTCCTCTTCGTGTATAAATATCTCCAGGGACAGAATAGGCTCCTCTTGTTCCTGTGGTACACGTTCTATGGCATGATTGGGCTCTGCCCATTCCTGTACTGACCAGGCCCATTCTCTTCCTGTGGAACAAGCATTTTCATTAAAAGGGCTGTCCCTTTTCTTGGCCTACTCCCCGGCTCTGTAATGTCATGAATCGGCTGAATTACTTAATTCTCTATTCCTGTGTAGCTCCGTGGAGGGGCAGAATGGTCTTCTGCCATCTCATGGTAACGATCCTGACTGGCTGAATGGGGTGCCCCCTACATGTGTCACTGCTTCGAGGGGTGGATTATGGGAACAACACATGGAGTTGGGGCAGCGGTACATCCTTGTAACATCTTTGAGTGTTGATTGAGAGAGGAAAACATGGGGTTGAGGCTGCACTTTGTCTTTCAAGGATGCTCACTGCTATCTGATTGGACCAGACCAGCTCTCTCCTGTCTGTTCCAAATAAACATTGACTATCCTGTCCAGCAAAGATCAGTTGGTAACAGCCTTGAATACCTTCATTATCCAAGACTACACTGCTCTCTGAGGATGACGACACGACAAAGAGCACAACACTAAAGTGAAAGGCACATCAAAATTTCATTGCAGGATCCGTTATATTAAAACTGTGTTAACCAAACATCAAAATGCCAACTCTTTTGAGACAGAAGGACAAAATAACGAAAAATACACATTAAAATGTCCAGCCGCCGTAACCTGTCCCACATTACCACTGACTCTTTCCAATCAAATATGTATTAAATTCATCATCTATGCTGTCTCAGGAGAATACCAGACAGCATAACGACATTGGAGCAGAAATAGTCCATTGAGGCCATCGAGTTTGATGTACCATTTAATAATGTCTTATATGTTTCTCAACATCATTCACCTGCCTTCTCCCGAGAACCCCCGGATCCAAATATAAATAAAAAACATATCGATGTATGGCTAAATGAAATACGTGTCCGTGTCTCTGTGTGTCTGTATGTATGTGGGTGAGTGTCCATTCGCTCGTTGACTCTGTATTTATGTGTTTACAACCGTCTGCCTGTATCAGCCTGTGTGTTTCTATCTGTGTTTGTGTCTATTGGTGTGTGACTCTGTATGTCTCTGTGTGTTTCTCCTTGTGTGTATGCCTATCTCCTTGTATGGATACGTGTTAATATATTTTGGTGTTAACCAAATATTTGTACGTATTTCTATGCCGGCACGTCGGTGCAACGTGATATCTGTTCTTTTGGGAGAGAGAGAGCAGATATGGGAACTGACAGTGGGTCTAAAGTGAGAATTGTCCTTCACTGAACATTGTTCCTTACTCGGTTGGTGGGACATGGATGTTTTCGAATCTCCACACATGTCGTCCTGATCCTCTCCGGCTCGAACCTGGGTCCTTCTTCATGGCCAGGGGAGGTCGGGGAGGAACGGATTTTAGGAAGTTCGCCACCCAGCTGAGCCCCTTCTGTATTATTCCAGGCTGTTTCTCCTGGAATGAGAGAAAAGAACGGAGGGAATGAGTGTGGGAGTGGGCGGCCCTGCTGTTAATGCTGATGTAGGTGGGGGGTGGGCAGGGAAACGGTGGCGTGTCCGGGGGAGTCAGTCCACAGTTTGAATCTATAAGGTGTTATTAATGTGGGGATATTGCGTAGGCGACAGTGAAAGTGAGGTAATGAAAGTGCTGAAGTCTATAGTGAAAGTTGTACTGCATGGGACTCAGTTAGAGATAGAACGTGAGCCATGTTCGTGGGTAGCTAATGTAAAAAATATAAAGTGAGTGTGATCGAGCAGAGAAAATACAGTGACACTTATCCTGACAGTACGTGGAGGATATTGATGCTTGTCCTATATTTTGGACATTTTTTCAAATCACCTCAGCGTCAAGGTGACCCTGTCCGTATGTATTGTTCAATTCTATCACTATGAACGGTAAAGACAATGGCCCTCACCTTCCACAGAATCAGTTTAGGGAGAGCTTACAAATAGCAAGGAGAAAGAATCCATGGTGTTGTATTTATGTAAAGCAAAATTGTAGCACAAAATTTGTGCATCATATGTTCTGGAAATTTGATATATTTAGATTTCGTGTGTATTCCAGTCATATTGGATGGTCTCAAGTTGGATCTATATGACGTTAACGAAGGGACTGCTAATGCTGTGAAAAATAAATTTCATAAATTCCATTAGGTGGGTTGAAGAGGATGCTGTAAACGAAACTAAAGACCAATTTATTTCTGATTGGGTGTTGCGTGCTCAGCAGGCTAATTAATAACGTTGCTCTGAAGCAGCTTTTGAGAAATAATGACAATAATATTTTCCATTTTAAACTGTGTCTGCATACAACAAAGAATTTTTGAAAATGATGGTCAAACGTCATGGGAGCTGGACGCTAAAGGACCAAGTTAGATCCAGTGAATTGGGAAAGTACAATATAGCATTTAGTGACAGACAAGCAATGGTTATTATAGTCATAGAATCCTAATGCACGGAGACAGGCCCTTCAGCTTAAAGTGCTCCATGCCTACCATAATGTCCACCGACGCTCATCCCCTTTTCCCTGCCAAAACCCTACAACCTTCTAATCTTTTCTATCCATTTATTTGTCCAATTGCCCTTTAAATGTTGTGAATGTACCCACCTGAACTGTTGGCAGCTCATTCCATATGCATAATACACTTTCTGTTAAAAAGTTGCTCCTCAGGTTCCTTTTTTTCTTTCCCTTCTAACCTTAAACTGATGCCCTCTGGTCCGTGGTTTCACAAAGCTGGGAAAAACAGACTGAGTGCATTCACTCTGTCCTTGCTGTCATGATATTATATACTTGTATAAGATACCACCACCCCACCTCAGTCTACTACAACCCAAGTTAAAAAGTCCTAGCTTTTCCAACTTCTCCCTATAACTCAGCCCGTTGAGTCATTGGCCAGCTTTTTGTCAATATCTTTTGCACCCTTTTCAGTTTACAAGCATCCTTCCTGCATCAAAGTGAACAAAACTTAAAGTAACGATGCAGGTGAGGCCTCACCAGCGTACGAGGTGAAAGTGACGATTGCCCATGCTGGAGGTGAGAGTCACGAGTGTGCGCTGGAAAAACACAGCAAGTCAGGCAGCATCTGAGAAGCAGGAAAATCGACATTTCGGGCAAAAATCCTAACCAGCGTACTGTACAGCTGCAACATAACTGTCCAACTTCAATATTTAATTCCCTGACTGATGAAGGTCAGTGGGCCAAACACCTTCTTCACTGCGCTGTCTACCTGTGACTCCACTTTAAGAGAACCATGCACATGAACTCTAAATTCCCTCTTTTCCAGTACACTGCATAAGGCCAAACCGTTCACCATGAAACTCCGAACCTGATTTGACTTTCGAAAATGCATATTAAACCCCATTTTTCGCATCTCGCCCAATTTCTCCAGCTGATCGAGGTACCGCTGCAATTTCTGATAACCATCCTCACTGTCCACAATACCGCCTATTTTAGTGTCATCTTCAAATTTACAGATCTTGCCTTGTACATCCTTATCCAATGTGTCGGCCTCTCCTGCATTCCATATGATCTAACCATCCAGAGCAACCTACTATTTGGAGCCTCAACAAAGACCTCACTAAAATCAGTATCGACTACTTACGCCACTCTGCCCTCGTCAACTATCCTGGCAACTTCATCAAAGATCTCTAGCAAATTTGTGAACCTTGATCTCCCTTGCACAAAGCCGTGTTGAATGCTGCTAATCAAATCCTGTCTTTCCAAATGCATCCACATGTTAACTCTCAGAATCTTCTCAAGTAACTTACCTAATACAGATGATGGGCTTACTGATCTATCGTTCCCAGCTTTTACATTGTACACCTTTTTAAAATAAGGACACAGCAATCGCTACCCTCCAGCGATCCAGGACCTCACAAGTGGCAAACGATGATGCAAAAATAACACCTCGTGTCCCCATAATTTGTTTCTCTCTCCTTTTGCAGGAATGCATTGATATGCAGGGTCAGGATCAGGAGATATATAGAAATGCCGTGATGTCTGAAAAATACATATGTTCCTTTCAGGCACAAAAACCAGAGAAAGGGAATGTGACTTAATGATGTTTAACATGGCAAATTAAAGATCATATTAATCATAGGAACAGACTTCAGAAGAATTCCTGACATTGTGGAAACCTGAGATTTCTCAGAATTTATTCTGGAGAACAGGAAAATGGCGCAGAAAATAATCAGTTACTTTGGAACTGTCTTCATGGAGGAAGATCCAGAAAATCCCTGAGAAATACCAAGTGATCATGTAGGACTCCTGAAACTAAACACATAAAATCAATTCATATCAGTCGGAAGGCCATATTTGAAAATATAGCTGAATTGAGCATTGCTAAGTCTGACGGACCACATGCATTTCATTTCAAAATGTCAGAAATAAATCAGCAATAGTAGTTTTAATGGAACTAGCAATTAATGTGTATCTTTTTCTTGAACATCCCGCAGTGCCCAGAAACGATTATAGGTAAATGGAAGGTTGTAAACGTGATTCAAGCATGATGCATGAGCAGAAAGGATCCAAACATTTACAAAGGGAAGAAGAAATAGTGTGGAGAACAGCAAACCAATTAACTAGACAACGTCAGGGGAACTATTATATAGGATGTGCTATTGGGTATTACGACATTACCAGCAATATTGGATATAATCAGTTTGCATTTCTGACACAGGAATCATACTTGATAAACTTCGGAATTGTTTGAACTTATTTCTTGCAGCGCAGACAACGGAGAACCAGTAGAAATGGCATATTTGGATTTTCAAATGGCTTTGTGTAAGAACTCAGGCAGTGTGTTCGTAAATACAATTAATGTGAAGGGCATTTGAAAGAATACATGTAAGTGGAAAGTTGCAGTTAGGTTGGCCTTCATTTAAGGTAATCGAAATATAGATGTAAAGCCATGTTGAAACAGTTAGCGAGTTTTGAGAAGATTTGTAGCTCAGGTTGAGGTTCTAGATGTAGGTTTGCTCGCTGAGCTGGAAGGAACATTTTCAGATGTTTCGTCACCATACTAGATAACATCTTCAGTGCGCCTCCGGTCGAAGTACTGCTGATGATTCCTACTTTCTATGTATATGTTTGTGTTGATGATGTCATTTCCTGTGCTGATGCTATTTCCTTTGGTTATGTCATTTCCAGTGTTTTTTTTCTCATGGGAGGTAAATCGGGTCCAAGTCAGTCTGTTTGTTGATAGACTTCCGGATGGAATGCCATGCTTCTGGAATTATCGTGCATGTGTCTGTTTGGCGTGTCCTGGATGGATGCGTTGTCTCAGTCGAAGTGGTGCCCTTCCTCATCTGTATGTAAGAATACTTGTGAGAGAGGGTCATGTCGTTTCGTGGCTTGTTGATGTCCATGTATTCTGGTGGCAATTTTTCCTCCTGTTTGTCAAACGTAATCTTTGTTACAGTCTTTGCATGGTATTTTGTAAATGACATTATTTTTGCTTGTTGTCTGTATAGGGCCTTTCAAAATCATTAACTGCGGTTTTAGTGTGTTGGTGGGTGCTAAGAGTTGTCTGGCAGTCATTTCCGATTTGTCTTTGATCTAGGGTGTCTGGACGCGTTTTGTCTGCTTGTTTGGGGTTGTTGCTGAGAAATCGGCGGACTGTGCTCAATGGGTACACGATCTTTTTGAATACACTGCATAGGTGATTTTCCTCTACTCTGCGTTGTTCCTCTGTGCTGCACTGTGTGGTGACTCGTTGGAATAATGTTCTGATGCAGATTCGTTTGTGGATGTCTGGGTGATTGCTTCTGTAGTTTAATATTTGGTCCGTATGTGTTGTTTTCCTGTAGACGCTGGATGAACTGTTACTTTGAAGACGATCTGGATCTCCCTGCACACCAGGAACAGAAAGCAAAATTGCAGGTGAAGAAATCAGTTAGAAAGACAAATGGTGTGTTGACCATCATTTCAAGGCGATTTGAGTACAGCAGTAAGTGTGTCTTGTTGCAGCTGTACAGGGCCTTGGTGAGACCAAATCTCGAACATTGCGTAATATTATATGCAGTTATTGTTTCCTTGCCTCATAAAAGACCAACCGGACATTGGGGGAGAGGAGCGAAGGATGACCAGACTCATCTCTTGGAGATTAGGCTTGTGGTGGGAGCAGAGTTTGTGTCGACTGAGCCTGTATTCCATTAGGTTTAGGAAATTGAATGGAAATACATAAAACTCTATCGGGCGAGACAGACTGGAAGCAGGGATGATACACCCCTGGCTGAGAAGACTGAATAATTGCCACAGTATTCGATACATAGGGTAGAGGATCACTGAAGGACAAACGATCAGCCATTATGATAGGCAGTTCTCCCTTCATTTGGAGCTGTAATTCTGAGGAACACTATGCTACTAAAAATCATGCAATATCAATAATGTGTGAACAACAGGCGAATGGACAAACCGTGAAAAATATAACTAAAAATCAAAACAAAAATAGTGGTTAGCTGAACAAAAATGATACCTCAGTCTAAGTAAATGTTTAATTCGTATATATTGCAATAAATAGTGCAGTAAATGAAGCACTTCAACAGTACTTTCACTGACTCCAGCCTTGTACCTTTCACCAAGCTCTTCACCAGAAAGCAAGCGAGCTGACTGAACACGTGATGTGGAAACGGATTTCCAGTTCTCCCCAAGATTCTCCCTCCGGTTTGAAATAAATTTCCTTCCAAATATAGACGACAATTCCCAGTTTCAAGCTCAGTTTCATTGCTTGCACAATTATTTAATTTCTATTTTAGCTAAACACACTGAGGATGCATTTTGCAGACAAAGGATCCTGAGGCTGGGTTTTGCTGTTTAGCTGGAGCCGGGGATGGAATCACGTAACAGTGAATGGGAGCTCGCTTTATAAAAGCAAGCTCGACAATTCACTCATTGCATTACAACCACATCACGGTTAATAAACACGCATTACAAGAAAACGGTAAAGCCGTAGCAAAGTCGAAGGAGCGAAGAGGATAATGCAGTTTATATTTGGTGATATTTATCCCATTCAGGTTTTTGCACGATTTGTGGGAGAAGTGTGTTGAGGAGATGCGCAGTCATTAACTTGAGTTGGGGTGGCTGAATGATTTGAGTCAAGTACACCTTTCCTGATGTTTCTGTGCAGTCTGTGGGAACACTCCGTAAATGTTGTAACAAGCTCTCAGATGTTCGGAAGGAGTACACTGCAGTGTAAACAGGACTGTGTTTCCTGTTTCATCTTCTGATACCAAGGCTGGTTCCAGGTGTTCTGTCCGTTTTTATCCTTGCTGATGCAGGAGCAATTTGATTTCATTGAATGCCTTGCTTGGACGTTTCAGACACTATTGAAGTGTTTACACATGTCTATGTGTTTGGAGTCACTTTTAGACCAGACTAGGAAACGAGAGTAGATTCACTTCCTGAAAGTACATTCTTGAATCAATTCGACATTGTTCATGCATTAATTTATTAAAATCATATAATATCAATAATGCGTTAAAAACAGACGAATGGGCAAGCGGTGGTTAAAAACGACATTAGCTTCAGGGTCACTATTACAGACATCAGATCTTAGATCTCAATATTTTACTCCTTTTTTTAAACTTGCACCAGCTGCCAGAGCATTAGTCTTGTCTGAATTACAGAGCCTCAAATCCTGAGCCTTGCAAAACCAGCTCCTCACTCACTTGCTGTCTCATGCCTCCCAGTCATCATTGCCTTTCACTTTTTTCCCCTCCCCCGCTCCGCTTATCAACTTATTCTCGACCCTTTGCAGGTATCCCTTAGAAACTGCAGCGTTTCGAAACGTATTATTGGGATTCAATCATCACTCAATTGGATGGCATGCACTGCCCATCCCTAAACACCCCAGAGATTGAGATTGTGAATTACTCTGCAGAACCCTGGATGTTGTCAATACCGAGGTACAGCCATGATGCCATGAGGGAAGGATGTAGACCTCGTGACATTGAAGGAACAGAGAGATTTTTTCAACCCAGAAAGACGAGATCCTTGGAGGGGGATTTGCGGTGACAGCTTTCACCTGTATTTGCTGCTATTGTCCTTCTGGATAGATGCAAACAATCATTGAATTGTTCTGACAGGATCCGTGTGAGTATTCTGTGTTTAACCAGGAAGTATTTTTCATTGGGATAATTCACAAGAAGAGAATTAAATCTTCATTTCCTGACTGGAAATTAAATCCAGGTCTGGGTGATGCAAACTCAGACTCGTGTGCAGGGATCTACATTGATACTGACAGTCGTGTTTGGGACGTAACCTGTACGGACTCTTGTGCCTGATCCTCACGTCTGAATCGTCTTCATCAGCCGTGTTTCTCTTTCCAAGCTTCGAAATCGGTTCATATTATCACCCTGGATTTCAAGGTAAAGAAGGCAAAGCTGTGATAATCTGATGTTGTTCAGCAGATATACTGCAGGAAGGTAAGTAAAGGCTTATGCTAACAGAAGAAATTTTGAGCTGCGTTGACATGTCGGCAGTATTAAAGGTGTCGTTGAACTCGCCTCATTCTAGATGACGGGCTCGAAATGACCAGAGGTTTCCCACTGAATTTGTTCAGGATCTGGACTGTAAAAGGCTCCAAATACGAAAGTACAGTTGAAAGGTCATGTTTCACAGAGTGTGGCCTGCACAGCAAAGCAGTGATTAGATTGTGTTTTCTGATTTTTCACCATGTGAATGCTGTTTCCTCGATGTGAACGGTTAGATTAAATATAGACAAGCTGTCGCAGCCAAGCCTGGTCTTTGGGCCTGTGACGTAATGGGTTAGCATCTGACGTCGAGTTAGGGGATTGTCGGTTCGCATTTAACATCGCGAGGGTGTGGCGTGCTGGTTCGTTCCTGTCGCCTGTCAGGAAAGAAAGGGATTGGGTTTTCGAATTTACAGTTTCTTTTTCGTCTTTCGTCCACTTTAAACTCGAGCTCACAACAACGTCTCTCATTGTCCATAAAACTGGCTATGGCTTCATCAAAAGCTGACTTTTAGCGGAAACACTTGTATGTGGGAGCGGAGAGCTGAAGTGAAGCACCAGGAGCTTGTCTAATCCTGAGACCTCTGTCACTCTCGGGGTATGTGTCTGTGTCTCTCGCTCTGTGGGAGAAAGCGAGGTTGGTTCCTCATGGAGTTTATAACACAGTGTGACTGTGTCAGAGTTCAGTCGCATTGTTGTGTCATTTAAGATCAAAGCGAGAACCTCATTGAACTTTGCATTGGACACCTAAAAACACATGAGGTTATGGACCAAAGCTGGAGACTGGGAATAGAATAGATGAATGTGTTTAAACCAGACTGCACCAAGGGCCAAATGGGCTTTTCCCTTCTGCAAAACTTGAAGACGTGTAGAAACCAATCTGGAGTGAATAAAAGGCAAAACCCGTTTCATTGAGAACAAGTGCAAGAGCTTTTGTCTTCGTCCCGTGTAATCTCGTAGTGAGGGTTTGCAGCTATCACCGCTGCGGCATTGGTTCTATTCTCGGTCAGGGAATGAATGTTTTGTTATGCAAATATATCTTCGTTCAGTATTTCTGACCGTTTTTCCGAACCTGGCAGATGACGGGTTATGTGCCAAACGTTATTCAAGTTAACAGATGCAGGTTTTGGAAATATGAAATAAAAACGAGAATAGATGCCTGGGAACATCTGTGAAGAGAAAGAGATTGTTTTTAATATGGACAGTACCAGGTTAATTATATGCTTCTAGATTATACATTTGGGAAATGATCAGTTATACCTGTCGAATCAGAATATTTATCAAAATCTATCTTGAGCTTCCAACCGTCGAAATTAAAATCTTAAAAGGACTTAATCGGCTGTCATGCTGGTTCCTTTTCCCTGAGCTTGTGGAAGGCTGTGTTTAAATGGTGACATTTTCCTTTTCCTTTCTGTCAGTTAGCAGTTAAGTCAAATGGAGAATTGTTTCTTGAAGTGCCCACCACAATATGTGTCTCTGTTATTCTCTATTTGTCACTGTGTATCCTCCTGGGCCTCTTTCACATTCTCCAACTCTCTGTCTGTCCATATCCCTTATATCTCATTTCTACTCTTTGAAATGCCTGACATTGAGAGACACTTTGAGAGTGGACATGCTGAGCGGCTTTCTGGACCCTGGGTGGAGTCGGTCGAAGAATGTACACATTTTGTGTATAATCAGTCTCTCGCTTCGACCTGAGGAAAGGAGATGCTTCTTCCTCACAATTTTAATGACCCTTTCCAAGATAAAGTTGAATTCCTTGTCCAACAGAAAGAAAATGCAATTACATGACAGCTACAGGAGAACAAGAATGTATTTACTGTTGGTGTAAAACAAACGAATGGTGACAACAGATAATGAGCGTTATCAGCTCCTGGTTCCTCTGCCGTAACAGCGAAATGCCCGGCAAATTATGTCGTGTCTCCTGCCTCACCTCTTCATTTCAAACAGGAAATGAAGGACAGAAAATAAGATGTGGAGAAGCAGAATTGCTTGTGGAACAGCGAAAATAATGTCCAGTTTGAAATATTAGTTCCGAAGAACAACATACACTGCTGGAACTAAACCAGGAAACAAGAAGCGCGATTGCCAAATCAGAACAGGCCGCAACTGAAACAGACCGCTCAGTTGCTTTATCAGAACACTACACTTGTGAGAAGGTGAAATACCGAGTTCTCACGAGAACAAGCAGGCACTACTGGCATGAGAGGTGCTTTAATCGACTGAGCCACAGCACCACACTGCAACCAAGTTTTCTCGTCCAGATGTGCAGCTCCTTAAACACTTGATCACAGGAACTCGAAGATTTGTTTCCATATCTATGTTGCTCAGTATGAATTGCAATCAATCTCCGCTTTTGTAAATACAGATATTTCACGGCTGAACACTCTCCACTCAAAAGGCACAGAAAAAGACAATCTCCTCTTGCATTGGACTCCAACCGAAATTTTCATTTGTTTAAAATGGCAGAATAAAGAGGATGTGCTCATCGTCTCGGGGACTATTAACCGCGTTAATACAGAGGGAACCTCACACCAAGTGGAATAGGGTCATTGTGGCGAATTGACCAGCAGTGGTGTGTGAATCATTGCAAACAGCGGGCAGTAAAGGCTGTCCCATTACCACTGTCACTGAGCCGTGCATCACCAGTTACACATTCACATCTTGTCTCATGTCTCCCTGTAATCAGTGTCTTTCACTTTTATTTTAATATCCTGCTCCAATTGACAATTTGTTCGTGACCGCTTGCAGGTGTTAAATTAGAACTTGCAACTTTTAGAAATACATTCCTGGAATATAGATGCCTTTCAATATGATACGTTTCACTACCCAACACGAATTGCACCAGAGATACAGGGGATGAGTTACTTTCGAGTATTCTTCAACTCCTTAACATGGAGATACATGGAGCTCCGGGATTTAGATCCAGCGACACTGAAAACACACGAAGATATTTGCAACGCAGAAAGGTGCGTTGATTGGAGGGGATGTACAATGACAGATTCCCATGTATCTGCTGCCATGTTCCTTCTAAATAAATGCAACATTCATTGGACTGATTCTGGCAGGATTCAGGAGTGTGTTCTGTGTCTAATGAGGAATGTGTTTTCATTCGTGACTATTCATTTCCTGACTGGGAAACTTATTCAGGTTTGTGCAACTCAAACTCGAATTCCTAAGCTGAAACCTCAGGTGATGCTGACAGTAAACCTTGCGATCTGACTTGGACACATTCCCGTTCCTGTTCTTTACAACATAACCACCTTTGGCAGCAATATTTCTCTGTCCAAGTTCCCAAACAGTTCATATTGCTGCCTTGGGTTTCAATGTGAAGATGGCGGAGCTGTGATAATCTGATGTAGTACAGAAAATACAGTGCGGGAAGGTAAAGAACAGGCTGATGCTAACAGCGGCTCGTTTTGAGGCGCGGAATTGCAGTAAAGGAGCGGCACCAATACAAGGAGTTATTCGTCTCGTCTGTTTCTATATCCTGGGCGAGAAGTGGCGAGAGGTTTCCCGCTGTGTCATTTAAGATCACAGGGAGAACCTCATTAATATTTGTCGTGGAATCATCAGAACACACAAGAGTTTGGGCCAAGCTGGGAAATGGGACTAGAATAAATTGCTGTCTGATAAGCCACACTGCACAATTGGCAAAATTGTGTTATACCACTCTGTAAAATGTCGAAGGCAAGTACAAAATAATCTGCAACTAAAATAATCAGAATCTAAAAGGCAAAACTGTTTTATTGAGATGAAATACGACAGTTTCTTTCGCCTTCTCTTGCTATCTGGTTGTTAGGATTTGGCACTCTCACCACTGCGGCCCTGATTCTAGTCCCACTTATGGAATTGGTGTTTTGGTCTATAAACACATCGTTGTTCTAGTATTTCGGTTGGATTTTCTGATGCTGAAATGTCATTAAGGCGAAAGTAAAACAAAGAGCTGCAGTTGCTGGAAATCTGATCCAAAAAGAGAATAGATAAAGAAATGCAGCAAGCCAGCAACATCTGTGGAGAGAAACAGAGTTAATCTTTAAGATCGAGAGAACCAGATTAGTTATGTGTTATTGGATTCTAATGCCGAGATAATGTTCAGAATTAGCAGTCAAATCAGGACATTTATCAAAATCTCTCATTATCGTACAACCGTCAACATTACAAATTCAAAAAGACTTTACCATCTATAATGTTGCTTCTGTTGCCCTGACATCGTAAAAGGCTGAGCTTAAATTGTTCCCTTTTTGTTTTCCTTTCTGTCAGTTTGCTGTCATGTCAAACACAAAAAATGTTATTTGAGTGTATTCCACAATAAGTATCTGTTATTCTCTCGTTGTATGTGTGTCCATCTCACCCTCTTACAAAATCTCCGTCTGTCTCGCTATCCATATCTCTCATTTGTCATTTCTGCCATCTGAAATGTCTGACGTTCGGAGAAAGTTTGAGAGTGGAGCTGCTGAGAGACTTTCGGCTCCCTGGCTAGCGTGTGTGGAACTGGGATCACATTCTCCGGATGATGTGTCTGTCACTTCGAACTCAGGCAAGGAGACATTTATTCCATCAAACATTGTGACTCTTTCGAAGTCAAAATAGAATTCTTAATCCAACAGAAATAAAAACGCAATCCCAAACAAATTTAGAATTATGCATTTACTCTTGGTGTAAAGTGAATTAATTCTGACAACAAAATATGAGTGTGATCAACTGGTTGTGGGTATGCCATTACCAAAACATTGCCCAGCTAGCTTGCAGCGTCTCCTGCCCTTCCTCGTTTTTCTTTTACTTAATTCTTTTAATCTTAGGTAATGGGAACTGTTTCTCTTTCCCTAACTTTCTAAACATGTCATAAATCTAGGTACCTTGAACAAATGACACCTCAATCCATTTTATTCTGTGATATCAAATTAAGTTCCTCAAACTTGACCTAACATCTAGTATTCCTCAATACTTCGATAAATCTCCATACTTCAGATAAATCTCCTTTTTAATCTTTACACACAACCTCAGATTTTTGTAGTGATCATCTGTTTGCGCTGATCGAAATGTGTGTTCATGTGGGTTATGTTATTACACTCAGGAAATTGTTCAGCAATATCGCCCTGATAAATTGGTATTTCTTCAACTGTGAGAGTTTGCTCTGACCACAGTGCTTCTGATTTTCTCGAGGTGCAGACTCCAATATTTGATTACCAAGATTGAAACAATGAAGTTATTTCAGGATTCAAGCATTAATCTATACAGTTCAGTTTCTAGAGCCGTTCTCTGTTATTTGTGAATGCATTACATTACTCGTTGGCTGTTGTGACTCTTTTCTGTGGATCTGAATCAAGGTTCATTCATTGATCTGGTTCGTCTCTATTGCCCTGAATCAACTCTCTGTCATAGTCGAAAGTCCTCTGTCTCCAAGAAGGACTGTAAGTGTCTTTGTTTTTTTTAAAATTTGCTTCTTCCATTGTATCTATAAATGAGGTTTGTATAGCTGAACATCGCATGACTATATGCTGCTAGCAATTATTTTTCCGTTAGCAGCTCCCACAATATCTTCAGGTAATGAACGATTCACGAAGGGATAGTGAAGGGACTCATACCCATTCGAAACGTTTGACAATTAATTGGTATCAATATCATATTACAAATCACAAACACCGGCAAACCAACTTCCCTGATCGGGCGAACATCCCCACACCAAGTGCAGCCAGCACTAGGACAACAAACCTTGAAGATCCAAAATGGTCACATCCCTCCTTGCGAGCAGTTGAATGCCGGCATGCTGCACGGCAGGTTGGATTACTCACCACCACACTACCGGGGATGACAGATATAGAGACTCCCTCAACTCATTTATGGTTTTCTTGTAAGAAAAAAAACAAGCGCTTGAGTATCCTCGTCCCATTTTTCATCAATTGGCCTCTTGTGCTTTAGCGTCACAAATACACATCTGAATACTTCTAAAGTATATGAGGGTTTTTGCCTCTCCGAACCTTACAGGCATTGAGTTCCAGATTCAAACGACTGTTGGGTGATAAAGTGCTTCTGTAAACCTAATTAAACCTTTCTGCATCTTACCTGAAATCTATGGCTCCCTGGTGATCGATCCCTTCACCAATGGGAAAACCTTCTTTCATTTTTACCCAATCCATATCCCTCATCATGTTATGCATCACAGTCATGTCTCCTCTCAATCTCTTCTTCTCGAAGAAAAGGAACCCCAGACTCTCTCATCTCTCGTTATAACTGACCCTCCAGGCAAGATAATATCCTGGTAAATCACATCTGCACCGTTTGCAAAGCTGCCATATTATGTGAAATGGAGAACTGCACACAGTCATCCGGCCAGAGCCGACTGAACAAATGAAATTAATGTCGCAGGAAGTCACGGAAACTGGTCATTTGCAATTAAAGCCCACTTGATCCTTACTGCTATGTATCCTGATGCTCCCACAATCTCTGGAACATTTCAATAAAAGCTATACTTGAGGCTTGATCTCACAGGCAAGGTATCTGAATTGACCAAGTGATCTGAACGTCCCATTGGTGAAATTGGGTCCGTTCATCCAGCAAAAGTGAAAACCGCAGCACAGAATGAATGGTGTCAATGCGAAAGTGAATATTTGACCGTGCAATGTCTCAGTGAAATGGAAGGAGGGACAGAAATGAGGGTCACTGATTTTGGTAGGGAGAACAATCTCTGAGAATGGGTGGGTTTGAATCCTGATATATGATTTGCAGAGGTGTCAGAAAGGGGCAGTGTGAAGCAACGAAATCACCATGTCGGAGAATACATTCATGTTTAAAAAATGATTCCTCCTCGCGTTTGGTTTGCAAAGGTAAATGGAGTAAATGTGAATGAAGACCTATGGGAGCAGCTTCCATTGTCAAGGAGCAGGGCGCATTTGGATGTCAGGATGGGTGAAAGGATATTCAGCTATTTCAATCTAAAGTTAAATATTTTTCAGCAGCACACATGTTTGTGGATTTAGGGAGGATATTTTCCAGGGAACTGACTCAGTTATAAAGAAAAGTCCTGCACAGTTTGAAGTCGTTTCGGAGTATCTGTAGAGAGAGAAATCGGGGTCATGGTTTCCCTCTTTGACCTTTCTCATATGTGTTAAATTTACAGAAGGTATTTTTGCTCGTTCCATTTTAGACAATTTCCTGCAAACTGGCACAACTCATTAAATGCATCTAAACCTCCGAAAATTGACGGAAATATAAGATGTTTTGATTCTGCTCATGTTTACCTGGAGGAATAATAGGAAAGTAAAAGTTCAATTTATAATATCAGCAGGGTTTTAATCGAATGCCTGTACAGACAGAGGGAGAATGGAAGTTGGATGAGGGTACAGGTGTTTTCGTTGCCGGTCAAAACCACCGCTTCATAAAGTGGGGATCATTGAAGTGAAAAGGCAAATGTGATTATTTTGCTGGTTGTTCACCAAGACACTGTTACGTTTGTAGCTCATGTCAGTGTTAGCGTCACTAACATGGAGAATGCCAACTTTAGCAAAGTACGTGGCACCTTAAGTGCTAACCTTCCTGAGTACAGTCAGGCGATTTCAGGTTGGACTCTCACCTGGCTCGAGAGGCTGCAGGCTTTTATTACACTTAAAAACTCATCTTCCCTTTTCACACTGAAGCTAAGATGTTATTTGAATCCCTGATTTGCAGGAATGTGAATCAATTCAATGTCTCATAAGAGTGAATGTTACTGAGAACCTTAGAGACAATCTCACAGCGCTATCTCAGGAGGGGAAGCTGAAATTGTCTCACACGCTGCTCATGGGCACCGTACCATTTCGCAAAACCACCGACCCAAAACTTACAGCTCCTCGGAACGGAGATAAAGCAAAAAGATTAGCCCAGCATCAGCTTTGTGAATCTTTAGTAACGCTTATGAAGCTGATTCAGAGGGGATTAAGGGAGGACTTTCTGACTTAGCAGAGGCAGTCAAGGCACCTTCCCTTGATTCAGAGTCCGGGGCATTGATTCTTATGTTCTCGGGCATGAACTGATCTGAGACATTGAAAGAATTCCCGTATGAGCTGCTCGGGTTTTGCTGTTGTCACTGTCAGGGGCAAAACCCTGGATTCCCAATTCAGGAATCTACCAGACCCACTGCGGTGAAAGCACCGAATTTTAACAACTAAAACACGAAAACAGCAGGGATGATTACAGCTGTCCTTGCATCGTTTGTTAGTGACGTAACTTTTGGCTTTTTTACTATTTAATGGAGATAAGATTCTCCTTCCAATATATCGAGTTTTTACAGCACGTAAAAAGACCCATCATCCCATTCTCCAGCACAGATTCCAACAGCTTCAGCAGATTGCTCGCAAATTCGTACTCATCTCTATTTTCAATGTGCAGAGGGATTTACCTCGTGTCGTAGCAGTTGAGAGGTTTTCGTGCCCGATTTGAACAGGTTTCAACTGATCCGATCTAAACCTTGGACTGATTTCAATAGATGTGGGCTTCGAAACTTTCTAAGAGAGAGAAATGTATCTTAAAATTGCTGAAGAAGTTCTGCTGTTTGAAGATGATTCTAAAATTTGTCAAGCAAGTTTAGAAGGAAAGACGTTGGCCCTATATTAACAATTAGCAATGAGAAAAACACTTAGTTTGTCAGAGAAACGGATAAGTATACTACAGCTGCAAAACGTTAAATTACAATTGAGGGAAATGGAGTTAAAAGATAAACAATTGGGGGGAAATAATGACAGAGCAGTTTCTTAGCGGACTGAAGAGAGAGCGAAGAAATGGAAAGAGCAAGAGCGAGAAAAGCGAGAGAGGAACACGAAAGACAGAGAAGATTAATAGCTGAGCAGAAAGAGAGAGTTAGAACTTCAGAGGTCGTGACTATGTCAGCAAAATTAAGCTAAAATCTTGCAGATGTCAAGAGAACATAATGACATATAAAATATCTCAAAAATTTGCCACATTTTGATGAGACAAAAATGTTAAAGTCTTCGTTATTTCATTTTTTAAAAAAGGATCGGCAGATAGATTGCTCCAAGGATTTATGGGTAGTGGGGACTAAACTGGCAGCCAGTGCAAGAAAGGCATTTGCAGTGCTCCCAGCTGAAGGGTCAAGAGATTATGATGAGTTGAAGCAGGATATTTTAAGTGCTTCTGAATTGCTACCAGAAGCTGACGAACAGCTGTTAGAAACATTAGAAACGAACCAAATCAGACTTATATTGCCTTCGATTGAATTAAACATAGTCACTTTGATAGATAGCTGTGAGCTTTAAAAGCAAATTGAATCTGTGAGGCACTAAGAGAGATTATTCTGCTGGTGGCAAATAAACCTCACTCCCAGAGATGACAAGAATTCTCGTGGAGGAACAGAAAGTTCAGGAAGAGAGAAGCGCAGCAGAATTAACAGATAAGTACATGTAGGTACCCAGAATTTCATCCTGTGAGGGATAGAATTTGGGAGAAGGAAAGATCCTACACCACAAAACAAAGAGTAGAGAACACAGATAATTTTTACCTCAGGTTAAAAAAGATGCACAAGAGGGTGGAAAAGTCGTGAATTGTGTCAGGTTTTTTCAGTGCAACGGAGTGTGAAAAAAATATAATATTTTCAGTTGTTTCAGATCGGCACTGTTTTCACTGCCAGAACGTGGGACACGTAAAGACACACGTGCTGGTCGTTGAAGAAAGGCACTGTGGAAAATCATGTGGCAGAAGAAGCTAAGGCAGTGGCATTAGTGGAACTAATAAATGAAACCACAGGAAGAGTCGAGGAGCTGCAGGTACCACGTAGTGCACCGGGTACAAACGGGCTGGGTATGAAGCTAGTACCCGATTTCTACAAAACACCGTGGTCTCTATTGGTAAAGATCAGTCAGGAAGAACAGGGGAAGAAAGGCAAGAAGATATAATTATGAAGAACACAGCATCTAACTCGTCTCTCATTGTAGCAGATGAGCGAATTTGCACACGTGTTGATCTATTACACTAGAGTGTCCTAAATTGTCGGATAGATGTACAAAAATTTGCTATTCCCCTATGTAAGTTCAGGGCGGAGTGCCAACTCAAGACTGGGGAAGTATCAGTAGGAGTAATTGACAGAGTGTCATTTCCTGGAATCCAGTTGTTCTGTGCAATGATTTAATAGGGTCCAAGTGGGGAGTTACGCTCCTTGTTGTGGAAGTGCTCAAATAACATCAAGAGACTGAGCAGTTCAAAGAAAATACGCTGGTATTTTCCGAGAACGTGTAGTGAACATATCCCACTATCATAAGTCACAGCACGACCCAGAAACCAAACACAAACATGAAGAGTTTAGGTTCAGTTAGCAGACACTCTGTTTGATGTAATGATGCCTGGAAAAACCTGAAAAGGTCAAGGATCAGACAGAAGTTTTAGTCCTGAAAGGGTGAGGGACTTGCAACGATAATATATATCTCTGGATGCGCACTACTAAAAGTAAGCAGAGGATATTCTTGAGAGTTATTATCTGCAAGATATAATCCTAAAACAGAAATCGAGACCAGGCAGGTAAGTGCAGAGGATAAATGGGCAGAAGAGCAACGGATTATGTTGCCATTAACACACAGGCAGGAAGTATTATGTGCAACACTAAGTGGACACTACCTTGGGGTACGAAACACTCAGGCTAAGGTACAGAAACATTTCTACTGACCTGGACTACACAAGGATGCAGTTAACATTGCCATGTGTGTCATACATGCCAAATGGTAGGTCAGCCACAGGCAGTAATAAAATCCACACCTCTGATGTCAATTCCCCCATTTGAAGAATCTTTCACGTGGGTTATAAATGAGTGTGCAGGGCCCCTCCAGAGAACCAGAAGAGAAAACGAACTGTAGAAACAAGTGTTAGATAATGCCCCGCAGAATGAAGAATCAATTCCAGATGTTGTGGATTTTGGTGTGCTTCACTATATATGTTAAAAATGGCAGATGTCCTTGAGGGTTGGGCTAGGGTCGTAAACTATCTGTCTCTGGAACATGAAACACAGTTGAAAGATGTGGAGCTGCATTATGAAACACAGTTGAAAGATGTGGAGCTGCAGTATGAAACAGAAGTAAGAATCAGATTGAGAGGATAAATCTGTTGTAAATGAAATAGATGTAGGGAATACTGTACGGATGAAAACAACACCCCTATCGGGTTAATACATTCAAAGCAAGATAGACCCAGAAGGAGGTGGAGGCCAGGCTAAACGAGGATACCACTGAAACGAGTCAGAGTCCACTTCGTCGATCGTCTTAGTTCCCAAAACGGATGGGACCCAAGGATTTTGCGTGGATTATCGGAAGGTCAATCCTGTGACAAGATTTGACTCATATTCAATACTGACATTGGCGGACTGTATCAGGAAATTTGGACAAGCCAGCTACATCACGAAGTTGGACTTACTACGTGGTTACTGGCAGGTAGTTTTAGCAGAGACGGTGCAACGGGTTTCTGCGTTTAAAACCTCAAATGAACTATATTAACACAAAGTGATGCCCTTTGGAACCGAGAACGCACCCAGCGCATTCCAAAGACGCACGAGCAGAGTTTTGGCTGGGTTAACAAACTGTGCTATCTATTTGGACGATGTAGTTATCTTCAGTAAATTCTGGCAAGATCACATGGCACAGTTGTCAGCGCTCTTTGAACGGTTACGAGAAGCAAATCTGGTAATAAATGCAAACAAAACTGAACTCGCGAAAGCAGAGGAGACTTTTTTGGGCTTTACCATCGGTCATGGAAGGTTGATACCACAGAACGCAAAGATGAATGTCATCGAATAACGTCGAAGAACGAGGTGCTTCGATTCTTTAGACATAGCATATTCTATAGCAAATTTGTCCCAAACTTCAGCAGTGGATTGGCACCGTTAACCGATTTTCTGAAGAAGAACCCAACGTTTCATTTGACTGAGGAATGCCTGGAGGCAGCATACCAGCATACACAAAACCTTTCACAATCTTCCAAAGTTACCATCGAAGATCATGAAAAAGTAGTTGGAGCTGTTCTGCTACGGAAAATGATGATAGGATTGAACTACCAGAAGGCTACTTTTCAAAGAAACATAACATCCACCTGAGGATATTCTCCACGATCGAGAAAGAACTATTGCGTTTGGTACTGGCCTTGCAAGACTTTAATGGTAAAGTCACAACCACCGTGTTGGAGATGGACGTGTAAAGGGATCATAATCCTCTTGCACTCCTGGAACACTTCAAAGACACGAATGTGAGACTATTTCATTGGAGCCTTATGTTATAGAATGCCAATTTACAAATTGTGTACGTTGTGGGTCTCAAGGATATAATCGTAAATGTGTCATCGTGGATTTAATTGATATATTATAGATAAGACCATAAAGACCATAAGACCATAAGACATAGGAGCGGAAGTAAGGCCATTCGGCCCATCTACTCCACTCCGCCATTCAATCATGGCTGATGAGCATTTCAACTCCACTTACCCGCATTCTCCCCATAGCCCTTAATTCCTTGTGACATCAATGTCTATGTTCAATGTCTATGTTCAATATCTATGTTCAATGAAATGTATTTATGGGATGAAGTTAATATGAACTTTGATTATGGTCAAGTTTATGTTGTGATAATGTGATTAAGGAATGGAGAAAAAATGTGAAGCCATCTTTACATTACGATGGCTTATTTTCTCTTAGGAGCGAAGGTGTTATGTATCTTTAGAGGAGCAATTAAGCTAGCAAAGATTAAATGAAAGCACAGAGAGTCCTGAACAAAAGAAAAATGTAATGCTTGTTTGAAATAGATAGCTTGAGTTGTGTTGCTAAGGAATAAAACAAATACAAATTCGGCACAAATGTTTAAACTATGCCCCAGACACCAAAATCCGTTCGAATTAGAATTTCACAGTTTCGGATGACATCGAACCAATGAAATGTTTCGATATTATGAAGTGTTATACCGAACATTTTGAAGAGGTATGAGAATGGCCAATAACACCAACAAAATATCGAGTGCTAGATGAATGCCTCTCTGAAAGATGACTGTGCATTAGAACATCGAAGCCTACCTCGAGAAAAATCCACAGGAGATGTGACAAATGAGAATCGACAAACTGACTTGTTTTCAACCGTGTTTATTTTTGGTGTAATTCTTATTCATGGTATTTTTATTGCCGGACAAGTATTGTGGCGGAGAGGTTAAAAGATAGGTTTAACAGAAAGTAGTTGTAAAAACCTTTTTAAATGTTCTCTTTTGGACTTAAAGAATAACGCTTTTATGTTAAATTGTAACCTCTGGCATGGTTCTTGACAATTCGAATTTTAACAGACTATGACACGGAGTGAGTTCTGTGTTTGTCTGGTTTAAGTTATCAGAGAGTTTACCATGTGTCGGAACATTCGACACTACTTTCTTCCAGTCGAAGGGACCTGAGTTCAGTTGAGGATTGGTGACTATCTGTGGAGATTTTTCAAATTCGGCCCGATGTCTGACTGGGTTTCTTCCCACAGGCCAAAAATGTGCAGGTTCAGTGGATTCGCAATTCGAAATTGGCCAAATCGTCCAGGAATAGTTGAGTTAAATGGATTAGTTTAGGAAACGCAGAGCTCCATGGTTAGTGTGGAGTGATGCGTTTGGTTGGGGCAATCTATATTTTAGGTGCTGAATGGTGTGTTCCTGTGCAAAATATGGATGTTAATTTGGCAAGTACGTTGTCAGCTTAGTGGTGTATTGAACGCATCGGATCATATTACTGTGCTCCAGTAACAGATTATGGTAGCACAGTGTGATAGGCTAGCTAAATCACTGATAAATGAACTAATTCCTGGAACGATGGCGCTGTAATGTTATAGGTTAAGTGTGAGTGGACCAGTGTGGCAGAAAATGATGAATTTAGAAAGACAAAGCAAGCGAGAATGATTGGTAATGATAATGCTGTCAGATAAGCGCTGGAACTACGACTATATAAACAGGAGAAAGACAAAGGACTGGAGGGCAAACTAGAAAATACCTCTGATTGCCACAGCTTTTTTTGCAAACAAAAGTTTAATTTCGTGAATGATTTTGTGCGTCCTCTGGTAATCCTCACAGAGTATTCAGTGACCTTTCCACAACAAATGTGCTGCTGCGAGCAGAGTTGGAAAGAGTCCCGCCTCTGGAAAGAGTTGGTTGCTGCAGGCACTTCACAGTTTAACTGAGGACTCCCGTGAGACTGACAGAATAAAGGGCTGGACACCCACAAAATAGGTAAGCGTTTTGCTGCTAATTTGGACTATATTCAATCAGGTTAGGGAGGTCCTCAGGAACGCAGAATTGCATGGAAACCGCCGGAGCGTCTCTGTGATGCAAAGAGCCATGAGATAGATGGTAAATTAACGTCTGGGGAAGCGCCGAGGATTTTTCAGGAAAACTGTGCAGAGTCGTTAGTAGATGCAGAACAAAGAGATTTATTGAGATATATTCCATGCGATGCATGTGAATTCCTGTGGTTACCGCCCTATGAATGGGGATTGTACGGGCAGGTGAGAACAGTTCTGTGGATACCGTCTGCGACTGATAAAATTTAAAACATTAATAGTCGGGGACTAAAAGGCAGATCATGGAAGAAAAAAATATTTTATAGTTAGTATTGCTGACTTTGAATGAAATTGAAAGCTGGCAGCTTCCTTTTAGACGATTAGAAGCAAAATAGTAACGAATAGCCAAGTTTTCCAAAGTTCTACTGGTCTGTTGAATTTCTTAAAGCAAGGACAGCATGATAACTAGCCTGACGTCATTTTAATTCTGAACACAGGGTCTGCTCAGGCAGGGCATTGTGTGTGCGTGCGCATCTGAGAGAGAGATACTGTGGCTCAGTGTTGTGTTCCGAACTGCTTGCAGAAAGGTTCTGTGTGTTCAAGAGAGACAGAGAGAGTCTAATTTTAACCATTTGTGATCTAGTTTCAATGCACAATTGCTTGTTGGTGGTTGAATATTTTTGTCCTGTGTTTTGGAGCACGAGGTCTGTGAGAGTTTTGATTTTAATTTGCACTGGACGAATTGAAGATTATTTCGTTTCAAGATTTTTCAAGGAACCATCAGATATTAGTACATTCGGCGAATGCAGCTTTAGAACAGTAGGGGCGTGAATAGGCAGAACGAACGAGGAGAGATTGTCTTTATTCATTAGTTGAAACCAAGGAAGCTTAGGGACTGACAGATTGATAAGGGACGTTTGCAAGCTGTAGACTTCGGGAATACTTATAATAACTGTGAGAATAAAGGCAACAGATAAGCTGGATGAAACACATGGCAGCATGAACGAATAGAGTGCAGTTGAAGTATTTAGTAAGAAATTTCCAGCAGCAAGAAATGGTATTATGAAAATTTCTGAGTACTGGGAAAAACGATCTCAGAATTTACTAACTAAATGGCTGAAAGAAGGTACATTTGATCTATATACGTGAGATGAAATTGAAGGTTTACTTAAGGGGTACAGGTCTAAGGACAAATCTAAAAAGAGAATATTAAAAATGAAACAGGAGGTAGAAACATTATAGCTAATTAGAATTCAGGAAAGTATGTCAGGCACCAGTTACAACCAAGAGGCATGTTAGACAGCAGAGCAAACAGTTCTTGGAAGAAAGATTTGGGAAGATAATATCCACATGTTCAGAGCAAAGCAAACAGCCTTTGAAAATAAAGGCTCGGGTGAGAGAAAACATCAAATAAGCGAACTTAAATGAATTAGGAAAGCTCACTCCCTATTCAGGCAAAGAGAATGTGACACGCAGTCCTGTAATAAGGAGAAAGGTCGAGATAGTGGAAGAATTTAATTGGGAGGAAAAGGACCCAGAGCTAAGTATATTAGAAATGGAAAGAGAGGCATAACAGGTGAGGAGGTAACAGAATTAGAAGCTGTGCAACTGGAAGAGGAGAGATTGCGAGGTGACATTCAGACGTTATATATGTGAAGAAAACAAAGAGATCACGACGCATATCTGAATTAGCCCAGGAATGTTGAGCAGAGACAGGCAGGGAATGATAGAGGGATGGGAACAGAGAAGGTAGTAGTATAGGCAAGAAGACAGGCCCGATCACAACAAGCAGACAAAGAATTAGAGGAAATAGAAATAAGGGCTGAATTAGAATCTGATTTGGAATCACAATGTAACATATTTTTGTAAGGGAAGAAACCCCCACGAGGAAAGCTGCGGCTATTGCTTATACAAGCGGGGAGACAGCCGCAATTATTTACTTGGCGAACCCAGGATCTGGAAAGGATGATCAATGTAGTCCCCAGTTATATGATGGAGCAGGAAAGTGGATTAGAGCATTCGAATAGGAAATCACAGGACGGCTGTTGGCTTTGGGGGATTTGAATGCATTGGCAATAAATGTGACGGGCCTCCCGATATTAAGAGAGGTAATGTACCGAGCTCGTCCGAAGGAAAAGATGGACAATCCGACGATTTATTGTGCTGTGTTTGACTGAGAAATACAAAATGTATGACAGTCGCTTGGAGACTATTACTCACGTAAGATCGCTCCCAAAGCTTTGTGAGCATATCCACTGGGAGACACTGGAAACCCAGCAGACTATCCAGAAAACCGGTTAATGTTCTGAACTGTTATTGTAGTGGCAATACCCCCTCAAGTCAAATGCATGCTTGATGAGATATTGGGTCGAATGTGGATGGCCCACCACGGATTCAGAGTTCATGTAGTCTATGCAGTCGAAAGGTACCAGCAAGACAAAAAGAAGGTAGCTGGTCAACAGGTGAAGGTGGAAAACAGCTGACACAAATGCAGCTCCAGGAAGTTAAAGAGAGAGTGAGACAGAGATAGAAAAGCAAAAGGATGTTACCAGTGACAACAGAGTCGATAGGTGAGCCTGAAATGAACAAAATACCGATCCAGGGAGAACTCTCGCATGACAACTGGTGCGGGCGGGAAACTGCATGCTGATAATAAACGTTATTGGTGATAGTTTTCCACAGATACCTCACAAATGGTAATAAAATTAACCCACAGACCAGGTAGAATTGAGGTCTCCAAGGACAGGGACAAAGAGGTGAGTCACCAAAGGGTATGGTGAGAAGCTGGACTCAGAGAGGACCAGACGTAGTGTGTTGGATGCGTTATTAACCAGCTTTCATTTGAAGAGATTGCCCATATTGGACCTGGCCCTCCCGGCTCCAGAGTGGTCCTATGAGCCAGGAACGTCGGGCTGTCCCAGCACAAATGCCCGATAGAATTTGTTCATGCGTAAAGGATGTGCTAGGTGTGCCCAGAGCATCGGGTTGGGAAGGGAAAATATCCTATGATAACAAGGGAGGCTGAACCCGAACCTATTGTCCAGGTTTAGTTCAGAAGGATAGTTAACACATATGGTGATAGATACTGGAGCTAATTATACTTGCATCCAACCGCAATGTGCCTCCCACCTTACCTTCTCAGGTAAGGTTATTAGCGTTCTCGGGTTAACCACAGTTGAAACGTTTTACAGCTCCAGTCAAGTAACAAATGGATAATAAAGCAATCATCTTGCCTGTATTAGTCTCTAAGGGGGCAGCGATTAATTTGCTAGGTAAAGACGCCTTGCTAGGATTAGAAATGAGGATACAGAATTGTTAGGAAGTGGGCATTTCGTATTTACAATGGAAATTATTCTGAGGTTCGGCATACAGTTCGAGATCAGTTCACATAATGAGTCTGCTTTTATCCAGGCAGTGTTTAAGTTGGTGCAGCAGACTTTGTCGATCAAGCAGAGATTCTTAAGTGTGTATGATCTGCAGTCACAAGGTATGGTGGAACAGGTTAACAGAACAGTAAAAGCTCAGTTGAACAACATTTGCGCAAGAACTAATCTTAACTGGGTCAATGTGCTGCCACTGGCACTGATAAGCTACGGTATGCAGACTAACGACATGACTAACCTGACGACACATACAATGCTTACCAGCAGACCAATGCAATGCACAGATTGAGGGGCCCGCATGGCGGTGCGAGCTTGAATCAATTAGAGGTAGAACGTAAGCAGTGCATGCAACAGCTAATTATGTCACATGAATCCACAGGAAAAACTGAGGTTGCCGTTGTCTGCCAAGGCAGGTGGACGTATTAAACCCGAATGACAGGTGTGTGAACGAGTTTTCAAGAGGACGTGGAACGAGCCAAGAAGATAGGGGCCCTTCACGTTAACCAAAGCATCGACTACTGTCGTTCAAGAGGAGGATGTTATACGTGGTATCATCTCAATCATTGCACAAAAGCAATCCAGCAGGCGCAGACAGACTACGGGGTTGAGACACATGAGGGCAGAGAAGGGGCTGCGGTGATCAGCAGGGAGCTGTAGGGACTCGATACTCTTTTACTGTTTCTTGAGCATTCGGTGAGTGAGTCATTTTGGGACACTGGTGACTCTGGATTTGTCGGTGATGTCACATAGTCATGGAGTCAGTGAGATGGACAGCATAGAACAGACCCTTTGGTCCAACACTTCCATGCCGATCAGATATCCAAAACCGATCTAGTCCCATCTGGCTCACATTCCTCCAAACCATTTGTATTCATATGCCCATCCAGATGCCTTTGAAGTATTGCAATTGTACCATCCTCCACCATTTAACCTGGCAGCTCATTCCTTCCACGTACTACCATCTGCATGAAAAAGTTGCCCCTTCGGTATTCTTTCTATCTTTCTGTTCTCACCCTCAACCTCTGCCCACTAGTTCCTGACTCCACCACACCAGGGAAAAAGATTTGTCCTATTTATCCTATCCATGCACCTCATGATTTTATAAACACTGCAAGCTCACCCCTCATTCTCCGATGCTCCGATGCCTAGCCTATTCAACCTCGTCGTATAGCTCAAATTCTCCAACACTGGCGACATTCTTGTAAATCTTTGCTGAAGCCTTTCATGTTTCATAGGAAGGAGGGCAAAATTGCATGCAATATTCCAACAGGAGCCGAACCAATTTCCTGTACAGCCGCAACCTGACCTGCCAACTCTTGTTCTCAATTCTCTGACCAATAAAGGAAAGTATATCAAACGCCTTCTTCACTCTCCTGTCTACCTGCGGCTCATTTTTCGAGGAGCTATGAACTTGCACTCCGAGGTCTCTGTGTTCAGCAACACTGTCAAGACCTTACCATTAATTGTTTAAGTCCTGCTAAGATTTCCTTTCCAAAATGCAGCATCTCACGTTTATCTAAATTAACCTCCGTCTGTCAAGTCACAACTCATTGACTCATCTGAACAAGATCGCGTTGCAATCTGTGGTAAACGTCTTCGCTGTCCACTCCACCTCCAATCTTGGCGTCATCAGCAAACTTCCGAACTATACCTCTTGTGCACACATCCAAATCATTTATATAAATGACGAGAAATATTGGACCCTGCACCAATCCTTGTGGCACTCAACTGGTCACAGGCCTCCACTTTGATAAAAAAACAACCTACCCCCACCAACCTCTGTCGTCTACCTTTCAGCCAGTTCTGTATCCAAATGGCAAGGTTTCCCTGTATTCCATGGGATCGAACCTTGCTCACCAGTCTCCGATGGGGAAATCTATCGAACACCTTACTGAAGTACATATAATCACATCTACCACTTAGCCCTCATCAGTCCTCTTTTCTGATTGTGTGTCTGAGGATTGATCGCCGGCGTCCTTCTCCCTATTCCTGAAATTTCTGCTGCTGTGCTGACTTGGGGTTCATTGGTTTGGCGAACCTGACAGATCTCGCTTGGTAGAACCAATACCCTATTGCTATGGACTTTGCACTTCCCTGAACGGGAGTATGTCCCTGATGTTCCAATACACATCGCAGGTATAGGTTAGACAATGGGCATCCCCAATGAGTTCAAGGCAATGAATGAAAATGTCGCGGGACGGGAGATGGTGATCCTTGTCATCGCTATTAGCAAAAATGCTGAATGGATTGATTCATCTCTTCCAGTCCGTGAGATTTATTAATTGCACTGGTGCTGTCCGCTTGTTGTTAGGTGAGCAGGCGAATGCAACAAGTAGGATGGTGTGGCAGAATAGACGGGCCTTCGACTGGTTGTTAGCTGAAAAACGTGGTGTCTGTGTAATGTTTGGGGAACATTGCTGTACCATTACGCCCTACAATACTTGCCTGGAAGGATCTTTTAGAATGGTGATGAAAAAGCTGAGAAATTTACAGAAGGAGCTCGAGGAGAACGAGGTGTCCAACGGTGATTTTTGATTAGATGGATAACATTTTTGGAGGATGGGAGGCGTGTTTTGCCGAGGTTTGGATTGTTGCAGGTATCGTGCCTATAATCATTGCGTTTGTCTTTTGCTGTGCTATACCACATTCTAAGTTGTTTCTTTGTGTGTCTTGACGTGCAGCAATTTCCTATCATTCTGGTGGACTCTGGACCAGCCCCTTCTCACGCTCTGGTTCCAATGCTCTTCTACTATCATCTGACGCCTGTTGAAGCTTTATCACGACGAAGACGCCTGAATTGCATGTTTGTGCACATTTCGATTGTGCTGGGTCTTTGGATCTTAATCCCTGTTTTAGCTGTTGTGGGATGGTTTTTTTTTTATCCCATGACCTCAGGTATGGAGGGAGAATCCTTTGAGTTCTGGACTCTGGAAATTGCTTTTGCAGCCTTTTTTTGGCAGTGCCTACCGATTTAGCTTTTGTTCATCCAGCCTAGTTTTATTATTTCTGTCGTTTAGACCTGTCTGTGTCAAAACGGGCAGTATATGGATGTTAATTTGGCAGTTACGTCGATAACTGAGTGGTGTAATGCATGCACAGGGTCATCTGTGACCTCCAGTCACAGATAATGGTAATGCACTGTGACAGGTTACTTACATCACTGATACATGAGCCAGTGATGAAGATGGTGGTGATATAATGTAATATGTTAAGTGTGATGTAGTGAAACAGTGTGGCAAAAGGAAGTTAATTTAGAAAGACAAAGCAAGCCAGTATGATTGTTTCTGCTAATGCTATCAGATAAGCGCGGGAACTAAGACTGTTTGAACGGTGGAAAGACAAAGGTCTCGACAAACAGGAATAATACCTTCTGAATGCCACAGCCTATTTTACGAATTAAAGTTTAATTTCGTGAAGGATTTTCCGCAGCTCCTGATAATGTTTTACAGATTTTTTTTGTGATCTCCGACAACAATGCAAATGGGATATTTGCAAAATTGTTTCAGTAAAAAAGAGGAAAAACGGAACAAGGCATCATTATATGAAATATTGTCACAGTTCCATCCCTAAGCACTGATCCTTTGATAATGCTACACTACATCAGTGCTGACCTTTCTAATACAATCATTCCTTCAATTCTGACCCCGGAGGCACTGCCTCAGCACTGACCTTTTTCCAACGGAACACTCCTTCAGGACTGACGTTCTAGCATTTAGGCGAAATCTCAGAACCTAATCTTTGACATCAATATACTCTCACATTTCTTCCTGCTGAGAGCGAGTCACTCCCTCATTCGTGTCCCCATGGGGCCTGAGACCTCAGGACAAACGTCTCATTGTGTGCAAATACATCTATTCTGAACCTTGCGTACTGAGACGGTGCTTCAGTATTGTATCCCTCGCAAAAGAACAATCTTTCAGTTCTGACCGCATTATAGTGAGACAGCCACTTAGCATTGACCACTTATTATGCCCTGGAGCAGGTTTTATCCTCTTTTGAAACGTTTGTCCTGACAAGCATTTTAATGTATTTTTCGTGAAAAATACATTCTGTCTCATCAATATTAAGTATTTGCTCTTGCACGTAAGCTGCCTCCTCAGTTTGTTTTTCAACATTTGAGGAAACTCTCTCGCAGCTCTTGCATCGGCACTGGCTGCTTCACCATGCACTTTCATATTGTGGAATATATACCGCCCCTTTGAAACGGTTGAACAAACCCTTACTCACAACAAATTATTAATCATGAACATCTTGACTTGCTGCACGTGTAACTTTTAAGTCACTGAACATTCGTCGACCTTTTGTCTGCACTAATCCAAGGCTAATAGGAATATTACGCTGATTTTGATACTTTAACCAAAACCAAAACAGAATTTCCATCTCGATGATTAAACAATCGCGTTGCTTAGTGATAATGGTAGCGTCATTGAGACAGAGCCTTTTACATGCACCATTTTTCTCCGCTTGGTTATTATAATTGTCCCGATCATTGACCGACTGGAGCCGAACGCTTCTCCAATGTTCGTGGACGTTCCACCTTTCTCTGATCGCTTTATTATTTCCATTTTCGTTTCAATCCTGATTGTTTACATTTTCTTCGATGCATCGCCATCACTTGCACCAGATTTACACTTTGAGGTCATGATTATGAGGGTAAACACATGAAAATTTTAAGTCAAAACACAACGCACACAAAAATGTTTAAGTGATCCGACTTAACACGGCGACACTGTGCTTTCAGCGTCGTGCAAAGTAATTCACCTGCTCGTTAGAACGAACCATTGTATGTAACTCATTTTAAAAAAATGTTTTACGGAGGTCGGTTCATAAATAAGTCAGCTGTTTGTAACCCAGTGAAGGCCTGTAATGCAATTCCTTTGTACGATCCATCATTTAATAATGCACTCTCTCTATACGGGTAGCAATCACTCAACTCTGACTCCTTACAATGAGAACAGACTTACGAATGCACGCTCTGCCAATGAGGCACTGCCTCAGTACTGAGCACGTGATGATGAGACCCTCACATAGATCTGACTCTCTGAAAGTGTAGCCCTACCTCAGGACTAACGTCTGAACGATAGTTACTCACTCAACTCTGACCCCTTTATAATAAGACAGTGTGTCTCATCATGAAGCTCCCCTTCAGTTCTGACCACTTTAAACTGAGAAAAAAGACAGAAGGTAGTGGTTGATGAGTAATATTCACCCTGAAGTTTCGTTCATAGTGGTGTCCTGCAAGGATCTATTTTGGGTCAATTGCTGATTGTCATGGTTATAATTAAACTTTATGAGTGCGTAGGAGGATGGGTTAGTAAATTTGCGAGTGACAATAATGTCGTTGGAGTTGTCGATCGTCCTGAAGAATGTTGGAAGTTACAGAGAGACATAGATAAGCTGCAGAGGTGGACTCAGAGATGGCAAAAGGCATTAAATGAGGAAACGTCGGAAATGATTCACTTTGGAACGAGCAACAGGAATAAAGTGTATTGGGCTAATGGTAAGATTTCTGGTAGAGCAGATAAGCAGAGAGATCTCGGTGTCCATGTGCATAGAGCTCTGTAAGTTGCCGCCAGGTCGATAAGGTTGTTTATGAAGATATATGGTGTGTCAGTTTTTATTGTTTGAGGAATTGATTTTCGGACCCACGAGGTCATGCTGCAGCTATACAAACCTGACGAGGTCTATGAGGATGTTGTCTGCTATGGAAAGAGGTATTATGAGTAAAGTCTGAGGGACTTGAGGCTGTGTTCGTTAGACAGAAGGATGTTGAGGGGTGCCTCCATTGAGACACAAAGTAATCGGACAGTTAGGTAGAGTGAACATTGAGGGCATTTTTCCTCGATAGTGATGACTTCTACGATTGCACATAGCTTTATCTTGAGTGGTGATAGATGTAGAACAGATATCAAAGGTAGTTTATCTACTTTCAGATTAGTTGTGGAACGCAATGCCTGCAACATTAGTAAACTCGGCAATTTTAAGGGCAATTCAGGTTAGGTTTCAGATCATTTCCACAGGTCGGCGCAAAATCAGGGATCAAAGGGCGTGTACTGCTGTGTAATGTGTTATGTTCTGTGTTCTATGCACTATGTCTCTTCAAACAGAAGTTAACAAGTGTCAGGAATTCTCTTATCCAGAATGTTAGAGGACTAGTCACTTAAAACTATTCAAAGAAGAAATAGATGGATTTTGATCTCTCTGGGGATTGAAGACTATTTCAATTGGACAACACCAGGTTATCGTACAATAAGGTGATTTGAAAGCACGAGCTTTTGATGTGCTGTTACTTCATCAGGTGATGAAAAAGCAGGTTTTCCAATGCTTGTGCTTCCAACTAAAGCTTTTGCAGTATAACTTGGTGTTTTGTGATTTTTAAAAAAAATTCTGTCCACCCCAGTCCATAACTGGCTCCCCCAAATTAAGAAGACTTGGACATGAAAGTGGAGTTGGTGCCTTGAGCATATCAGCCATGATTTTAGTAAAGGGCTAAACAGATTTGTGGGTTGGGGCGCGGAGAGGGGACCGATCGGCCTCCTCCTGTTTCTGATGATTTCATGTTCTACTATGGGAAAGTAACTGTTTTTTGTTTTCCTCGTAATTCTGTTATAAAATATTGCAATAAGGGAAACGAGAGGATTTTGTGAGCCATCTCTGGTTGAGATATAAGGGCTACGTTCACAATGAATCTGGGTCTATAACATGACCAACAAATGAAGTACATGTTGCAGGAAAGGGAAGCTCGGAAACTACAGATTAGAGGCTTCTTTGAGAATAACCTGGGATTTTACATTACTTTTTCCAAACCACTACATACGGTTTGCCACAATCCTAAGTGGCTGTATGGTCTCCTCGGTTTCTGTGCACCACAGTACAGGCTTAAGTCATCTCCAACTGCTCCCGGCTCGCAGATTTGAGGGTCTGAATGGAACATAGAAACATAGAACTGCTGAGAAGGCGTTAGTAATTGAACACGTTGAGCCTGTTTCATTGCGCGCTCAGATCGTGGTTGATCTAGTTGTGGTCTCTGCCCCATTTTCTTTTATAAATCCCGTTATGTGTGATGAACGTGTCTGTCAAATACTGAATGAACTCAGCTTGGGATAGATCTTACAGTAGAGGCACAACAAACTTCTGGGGAAGAGGATTCGCACTCGTACAGTCTTCCATGAATTTCTTCTCACAACCGCTTTTAGATTCAGAAGTCATAGAGGACGGATACAGATCCTTTATTCCAACTTGTCCTTACCGAACAAATATCGTAATCTCATACAGTTCCAATTGAGAGCATTTGGCTCACATCTCTCTGAACTCTTCCTATTTATTGGCCATTCAGGTACATTTTAAATGTGCAACTGTAACCGCCTCCGCCACTTCCTTCTGCTGGACATCACTTTCCATCTACCGACCACAAGTAAATGTTGCCCCAAGTGCACAACTGAATCTTACCCCTTTCACCTCCAAACTTTGTTGTCTGGTCTTGAACATCGGCTGTGAAGCAGACGTCGACTATTCAGAATATCCATGTCACTATTATGTTTATAAGAGTCTATAATGTCCTTGCATGGACTGCACAAAACATTACATAGGACAAACAGGAAGACAGCTTACGGTCTGTATCCATGAACACCAACTAGCCACGAAACGACACGATGAGCTATCCTTAGTAGCCACACACACAGATGACAAGCAACATGAGTTCAGCTGGGACAACACTACTATTATAGGACAGCCAGGGAATTCCTAGAGGCATGGCACTCATCCACAGATTCAATCAAGAAGCACATCGACCTGGACCCAATATACCGACCACTGCAGCGGACAGCTGGAACTGACAACCGGAAGTGGCAGAGACAAAGCACTATAAGTGCCGGAGGAAACAACACAGAAGTGCTTCACAGGAGGCTCCCAAGCACTGAGGATGTCACCTCGATGGGGGACGGAATGTCGGCAACTCAAATTCCCAGCTCAGCGAACAGAACCACCACAACAGTAGTTATGTTTTACCGACCTAGTACATGGACAATTGTCAAATTGCAACAACAATCCCCATCTGAACAGTCTGGCATTTTTGTCCTTGAATGTATCCACAAATGTCAATGGGTTATGATCAGTATATACGATTGTCTCAGATGCATTGCTGGTAATATAAACAATGAAATGTTGTAATGTCAACATAAAACTGAAAGTCTTCTTCTCCACAACTGAATATTTCTGTTGATAACGTACAACTTTCTCGAAAAATACACTATGCGTCTTTCTATTCCCTCGTCATTCTCCTGCAGGAGCACACAACTGACACTCACATAACTGGCTTCGATCGCCACCTTGAAAGGTTTCATGAACACACGTGTGTCTAATTGTAGGGAAATGGTGAAACACAGTTTCTTAGGATGTCAAATGACTTTTGACAGTCCATTGTTCAAAGAAACGTTTCTTTTTTTCAATAATTAGGTGAGTGCAGCAGTCACACAGATAACATTCGGCACAAACGTTTGGGAAATCCACTCAATCCCGGGAACCTTAGTACCGCTGTTTTCGTCAACGGGTTGGGAGGTTACCCAATTAAAATCGTTTTTCATCCCGTGGGGCCACTTTTCCAGACCTAACGACAAAGTCGAGGAAGGTGACTTGTGCTTTGGCAAATTCACTTTTAGCTAGGTTTAACAACAAGCATGTCTTCCATGGTAGATGGATCAATATCCGATAAATGCTGCAAATGTCCTTCCTTGAGTGATTAAAAATCACCAGGTGACCAATGTGTGCCACAGAGTTAGGAAATCCGGCAATGATCTTCTGGTTGAAACTCTGAAATGTGGCTGAAGCGTGTTTTCATATCAAATGGCATGACGTTGAACTGATAGATTCCATTGGCGTTACGAAATCCGAAATTGACTTTGCTATCTCGATAGAGGTACTTGTCAGTCTTTTCTGAGCAAGTCCAAATTAGAAACGTAATTTGGTTGCCACACCTTATTAACGCAGTCCTCCAATGGCACATTAGGATATAAATGAGTGTTTTCTAACGGTTTTGACTTTATGATCGTACACACAAAGGCTTTGGGTACCGTCTGGCTTTGGTAACATGACAATTGGTGAGCTCCAGTCATCATAAATCACTTCAATTAGTCCTTCCTGAACCATACGCTCGCAGTCCTTCAGAATCAGTGACAATTTTAGAGGGTTATGCCTGTAAGGATGTTGCTTAATCGGCAATGCATCTCCACTGTCTACATCAAGCATAATTAGGTTAGTGCTTCCCAGTTTATTTCCACAAACCACCTAATGTGATAGTAATTACTCTTTCAGATCGTTTCGATTTTGTTGTGGAAGATAACTCAATAATTTATTACAATTTCTGATAACTTCCACATTGTCCAATTTTATTTGAGGAATGCCCAGTTGAGAATCTTCTTACAATGGTTCTTTCTTCTGTGCTGTAGTCATTATGACGTTCTTCTCTTGCTTTCCTTTCCCTGTAAAAATACCTTTTGAGCATATTCACATGACACACTCTGAAACTTCTTCCCGTCTGTAGCCCTAATCAAGTAACTCATCTTACTCAATTTATTCCCGATTTAATAAGATAATTAAATATCTGGTTCAATTAAATAACTAAACCAGATATTTAATTATTCACTTGTGACTGCATGTCACACCAATACCGTTTCCCCAATAGCAAAACTGCGATTTTGTGCTTTATTATCCATTTCCTGTTTCATTGTATACTGTGATTCTTTCTTCAATGCTGTCTAACGTACACTCTAGCTCTATTAAGTCGTTCTCTAAAATTAGACACATATGCAAACGTGTGGTCTCTGAATTCTGACTTATTAATTTCTCCTGAATCAACTTTAACGGTCCTCTTAATTCATGTCCAAAAATCAATTCAAATGGACTGAATTTGATTGATTCACTTGTTGCATCCCCGATCGCAAGAAAAGTATTATCATAATTCCATTTTTGCAATCATGTGGAAAAGTCTGTATATGATCTCTCAAAATTGCCTTCAGTGTTTGATGCCCTCTCTCCCACGCTCCCTTTATATGTGAAGTTTGATCCTTGATCTGATTGGATCTCTATTGGAAGTCCATATTAAGTACAAAAAAATAATAAATCTTCTACACCCTTTTCAGCTGTGATATTGTGTAACGAGATTGTTTCTGTAAATCTAGTAGATATTTCCAATATTGTTAATAAATACTTACTCCCACGTATTCTTGACGAGAGCGACACAGTCAATCAAGTCTCTTGTGAACAGTTCCTCAAATTCTGGCATTGGTATTAAAGGTGCAGATTTTATTATTGTATGCAGTCTTCCAATCAGCTGACATTTATAGCACGTCTGTCAAAATTCGACTGCATCCGTTTGTAGTACAGGCCAGTAAAAATGTCATTGTAATTTCGCCTATGTTTTTCTCACTTCTACATGAGCTTCAAGTGCGAACTCATGTGCCACTCGCAGCTCTACTGGCAAAAGTATTTGATAAATCCCTGCCCATTTCTCATCTTCTTGAATGTGTGACGGTCTCCATTTACTAATTAAGACATCATAATTAAAGTAATAACACACAGGGCTGCATTCATTCTTCTTCTATGTGCATGCCTTTTTATACAACTGTTATAAGTTTTTATTTTTCTGATGTAACTCAATATGCTTATCAGAACTATCGATACTTGTCTGCTTACCTAATTGGTCCTGGTCATCCCCACTTAACTGAACAAAAAAGTCCCTGATAAAGATTTTTCAGCTTCACTATCTGTGCCTTTTGAACTCCCCAACGTCAGCTTGTGCCTCTGTGATATTGTAATCACACAATCTCAAAATATTTCTGGATTAGGTGCCAGAGACCAAACTGGCTTTTCAAATGTTGTAGGCAGCACACCTACCGGTGAATGAGCCGTATCATTTGCAAGGAAAAACCGTATTCCTGCATCTGAGAGTTTGTTCAGTAATCTGAACACAAATTCTCCAGAATTCTCGAAAACTTTCTTTCCTCACTTTACATAATTGAGCGAGTTTTCGTTCACCATAGATTCCTGTTACCAGTACCTTCTCTGGCAATGCTCCCTTAGGAGTAGATATCTCCCCATCGTTCAGTATTGCAGATTGAGATGATCCTGTATCCCTTAATACTTTCAAACATTTTACCTGCTACTCTTGGACTATGTGAATAAAATTTACCTTGCATGCATATTTTTAAGTCGATCTGATATTTTCTCATCAACCAACCTCTGATCATCTGCACTCTCAGGCAGTTGCCTAACTTCCCTTTTGCTATATGTTACTACTCCAAGAAAACTCCCAAGCTTGTCCAGTTTTCCTACATCTGGCTTTTTCCGAGCCCACCAACAGGGTGATTTCATGTGGTTCACGTTGTTAGAATGAAAACATCAACGCTTTTCAACTTCTTTGTGTCCCTCAACGTTTTGTTTGTTTACCCTGTGATAAGTTATCCTTATGATCTTCAATGAGATGTACCTTTCTCTTTCCACGTGAGGATTTCTCTTTGCCCCATTTTCTACTCCTCATACGCTGAAGTTGACTCTGGAAGCCAAACGGAGTTTTATGGACCAGCTCACAATCATTTGCAACTTCAGGTGTTAACCTTGCCGTGTCAACTATCAGCTATTCCACATTAAACTTACCTTCAGTCTTTATCTTCGACATTTTAAGATGACCTCCCCTGTTTCAGTTTAAATTTGTGAAGTTCAAGCTTTCTCTCCTTTTCTTTCTCTTCTACTAATACCATTCAATAGACAATAGACAATAGGTCCAGGAGTAGGCCATCCTGCCCTTCAGCCTGCACCACCATTCTTTATGATCATGGCTGATCATCCTTAATGAGTATACTGTTCCTGCTTTATCTCCATAAGCCTTGATTCCACTATCCTTGAGAGCTCTATCCAACTCTTTCTTAAATGAATCCAGAGACTAGGCCTCCACTGCCCTCTGGGGCAGAGCATTCCACACAGCCACCACTCTCTGGGTGAAGAAGTTTCTCCTCATCTCTGTCCTAAATGGTCTACCCAATTTTTTTTAAGCTGTGTCCTCTGGTACGGCACTCACCCATCAGCGGAAACATGTTTCCTGCCTCCAGAGTGTCCAATCCATTCATAATCTTATATGTCTCAATCAGATCCCCTCTCAGTATTCTAAACTCAAGGGTATACAGGCCCAGTCGCTCCAGTCTTTCAGCGTAAGGTAGTCCCCTCATTCCAGGAATTGACCTCGTGAACCTACGCAACACTCCCTCAATATCCAGAATGTCTTTCCTCAAATTTGGGGACCAGAACTGCACACAATACTCCATGTGTGGTCTCAGCAGGGCCCTAACAGATGCAGAAGAACCTCTTTGCTTCGATACTCAATCCCTCTTCTTATGAAGGCCAGCATACTGTTAGCCTTCTTCACTACGTGCTATACCTGCATGCTTACCTTCATTGACTGGTGTGCAAGAACACCCAGATCTCTTTGTACTGCCCCTTCACCTAAATTGATTCCATTTAGGTAGTAACCTGCCTTTCTGTTCTTGCCACCAAAGTGGATAACCATACATTTAGCAACATTAAACTGCATCTGCCCTGCATCTGACCATTCACCTAACCTGTCCAGGTCACCCTGTAATCTCCGAACATCCTCCTCACATTTCAACCGGCCACCCAGCTTAGTATCATCAGCAAATTTGCTAATGTTATTGCTCATACCATCTTCTACAACATTAATATAAACTGTAAAATGCTGGAGTCCCAGCACCGATCCCTGCGGTACCCCACTGGTCACTGCCTGCCATTCCGAAATTGAGCCGTTTATCCCTACACTTTGTTTCCTGTCAGCCAACCAACTTTCAATCCAAGTTAGTAGTTTGCCCCCAGTACCATGCGCCCTAATTTTGCTCACTAACCTCCTATGTGGGACTTTATCAAAAGCTTTCTGAAAGTCAAAGTACACTACATATACTGGATCTCCCTCGTCCATCTTCAGAGTTACATCATCAAAAAATTCCAGAAGATTAGTCAAGTATGATTTCCCCTGCATAAATCCATGCTGACTCTGACCTATCCTGTTGCTACTATCCAGATGTGTTGTATCCAGATGTATCCAATAGACTCCAGCATTTTTCCCATCACTGAGGTCAGAATAACTGGTCTATAATTTCCTGATTTCTCTCTCCCATCTTTCTTTAAAAACGGTCCAACATTAGCCACCCTCCAATCCGCAGGAACTGATCCCGAATCTATCGAATTCTGAAAAATAATTACCAACGCATCCACGATTTCTTGAGCCACCTCCTTCAGTACCCTGGGATGTAGACCATCAGGCCCCGGGGACTTATCAACCTTCAGACCTTACAGTCTCTCTAGCACCAATTCCTGGCAAATATAAACTCCCTTATGATAAGGTCCTTGGGCCACTGTTACCTCGGGGAGATTGCTTGTGTCTTCCCCAGTGAATACAGATCTGAAGTACCAATTCAATTCTTCTGCCATTTCTTTGGTGGGCGGCACGGTGCCACAGTGGTTAGCACTTCTGCCTCACAGCGCCAGAGACCGGAGTTCAAGTCCCGCCTCAGGCGACTGACTGTGTGCACGTTCTCCCCGTATCTGTGTGGTTTTCCTCCGCGTGCTCCGGTTTCCTCCCACAGTCCAAAGGCGAATTGGCCATACTAAATTGCCCGTAGTGTTAGGTAAGGTATAAATGTGGGGGGATGGGTGGGTTGCGCTTCGGCGGGGCGGTGTGGACTTGTTGGGCCGAAGAGCCTGTTTCCACACTGTAAGTGATCTAATCTAATTTGTTCCCCGTAATATATTCCCCTGTTTCTGTCTTCAAGGGCCCAATTTTAGTCTTAGTAATTTTTTTGCCTTTCACATACCTAAAATAGCTTTTACTATCCTCCTTCATATTTTTGACCAGCTTACCTTCATACCTCATTTTCTCTCTGCCTATTTCCTTCTTAATAATCCTCTGTTGTTCTTTAAAAGCTTCCCAGTCCTCCTTTTTCCCACTTATCTTTGCTATATTTTATTTTTTCTCTTTTAACATTATGTGTTTCTTAACTTCCCTCGTCAGCCACGGCCACCCACGCCTCCTCCGAGGATCTTTCTTCCTTTTGGGAATGATCTGATCCTGCATCTTCTGCATTATACAAAGAAATATCTGCCATTGTTCCTCCACTGTCATCCCTGTTAAGGTATTGCACTATTGAACTTTGGCCAGCTCCTCCCTCATAGCTCCATAGTTCCCTTTATTCAACAGAAATATTGTCACTTCCGATTGTACCCTCTCCCTCTCAAATTGCAGATTGAAGCTTATTGTATTATGGTCACTACTTCCCAATGGCTCCTTCACTTCGATGTCCCTTATCAATTCTGGCTCGTTGCACAATACCAGATCCAGAATTGCCTTCTCCCTGGTAGGCTCCAGCACCAGCTGTTCTAAGAATTTATCTCGGAGGCACTCGACAAAGTCTCTTTCTTGAGGTCCAGTACCATCCTGATTCTCCCAATCTAACTGCATGTTGAAATCCCCCAGAACAACTGTAGTAACATCGTTGCGACAGGCCAATTTCAGCTCCTGATTCGACTTACAGACGACATTCATACTACTGTTTGGGGGCCTGTAGATAACTCCCAAGAGGGTCTTTTTACCCTTAGAATTTCTCAGCTCTATCCATACTGACTCTACATCCCCTGATTCTAGATGCCCCCGCGCAAAGGACTGAATATCATCCCTTACCAACATGGCCAGCCCTCCTCTCTGCCCGTCAGTCTATCCTTATGATAGCACGTGTAGCCTTGAATATTCATCTCCCAGGCCTGTCCACTTGAAGCCACGTCTCTGTTATCCCCAAAATATCGTATCTGCCAATTTCCAAACCGAGGCTCAAGCTCATCCATTTTATTTCTAATGCTTCATGCATTCATATTTTGTATTTTTAATTTGTTACTGCCCTCACCCTTCCCATCAACTCCTAATTCACTCAACCTTACAGCATGATCCCTTTTTGAGTTTTCTGCTTCATTGATACAGTTGTCTTTCTTGTCTTCCCTTGTTCTGACATTCGTTCTTTTTCTTTCTCTTCTGCTTATACAAGTCGCTCAAACGGTTTCAGTTCTGCTGCCCTTTCTTTATCTCTTGCCTATTACTCAAGATGCTCCATTTGGAACTGAAACTTTGCAATCTTGACAATTTCTAATGCTTTCTCTGTCAAGTTCAAATGCGGAGTTATGGCGGTAATTATCTCTCCTTTCCTCACAGAAGGAGCCAGCGCAAACACAGCTCGCCTGCTAATTCCTTTGCATTAGTTTTATTCATCTTTTCCAAAACGTTCAATGTCACCACATCCACTTCCAGAAAAGTTTTAGACAATGAAAGAGTCATTATTAGTCCAAACTTGTCGGCCCAACAAACCAATACCCGAAATGAAGACAGTAGCAGCTACCACTCGCTGTTTAAGATCCCAGACGAGCGCACAGTCTGTAATGCACTAGGCCAGGATACTCAAAGCATTCTTAAGCAGGAGCCCGGACATTAACTTCTCAATTTGTTTCGCTAAATATCTAGTGAAAGTTATCAGAAGTAAGTTACGTAGTTTGACAAAAAGGTTTTACAACGGACAAAATTTATTCACGAAATTACACACTGAAACACGATAAACAGAATAGAAACACTTCCAGAACTTAGTCTATTCAAACTAGACTTACTTATGTTGTTCTGAATGCAGAGAATAGTCCCTAATAAACAGACCCCCTTAAACACAGTAAAAATGAAACGAAGGGGATAAAGTCTCGCAGTTTGTTTTGACACATCTCTCAGCTGAGCTCCCTAACTAGTTCTGAAATAAACTGCTCAGCTTGAGAGCTGGCCATGCCCCCTTGATTTGTACAGTTTACTTCGAAAAACACAAAGAACGAAGAACAAAGAAAATTTACAGCCCAGGAATAGGCCCTTCGGCGCGCCAAGCCTGAGCCGATCCAAATCTACTCTGTAAACCTATCGCCCAATTCCTAAGCATCGGTATCCCTATCCTCCCCACCTATCATGCATCGCCGATCTCATCTATCGACGTATTTCTTTCGATAAACCTCTCAATACCCTTTAATCTCTGTATGAATTCAGTCTATTTGGAGCTCGGAGTGTTTTATGATGCCTCTGAAAAAATTAAGGGCACAGCATCCTTGAGAAATAGAACAGCTTTTCGGAAAAAATGTTCCAGCTCTGTGACGCATCTACTCCCAAATTCCTACAATCACCTTAAAGGAATGCATCGAGGGTACAGCCATTTTTGTTCAGGGAAAATTCTTTGACTATCCATTCGAGATAGGCCTTTCATTACCTTGGACATGACTATCAACTCACCTGTCATCCATCTTGGGCGAATGAGAAAAGCCCGAACTCCTTCAAACTTTCTTTATAAGACGTGTTACTTAGTCCAGGCAGGATCCTGGTAAATCTCCTCTGCACCCTCTTCAAAGCTTCCAGATCTTTACTATAATGAGGGAACAGAATTGCTGGCGAGGCCGCACCGGCAGTACGGTGTTTAGTTTCGATCTCCTTACTTGAGAATGGATGTGCTTGCATCGGAATTGATGCAGATGATGTTCACTAGTTGGATTCCGGAGTTGAGCAGGTTGGCTATGAGGAGATACTGAGTAGATTGGGATTATATTCATTGGAATTCAGAATTTACTGAGCCGGTGTCTTCCAGAAATATGCAAAATTATGAAAGGACTGGATAACATGAAAGTAGAGAGGATGTTTTCATTGGTAGGTGCAGCTATGAAAAGAAGGCGTAACATCAAGATTAAAGGGAAGAGATTTCGGACTGAATTGAGAAGGAACTTCTTCTCGCAGACGGTTCTAAATCGAAGCAATTCATTGCTCAGTAAATGTTTTTTCAAACTCAGGTAGACTTTTTCAAAGAATGAAGAAATTGAGGATATGACAGAGCGTGGGTAAAATGATATGATTCCACAAAATGATCAGTCATGATCTTATTGAATGGCGGAGCAGGCTCGAAGGGCCAGCCAACCTACTCCTACTCGTAGATCTTATGTGCCTACGCCTTCATCTTACCCTCCTTTCGTTGCCTCGGTGGGATCAACCTATCTGGCACTCACAACAAGTGCTCCGTGAACAACATCCACGTTTCTGTCTTGCATTTCCCTCACAATATCTGTTCCCAATTTAAGTTCCACGGTTCCTGCCTAATTGCTTTGCAATTCCCCTCTCCACATTAAATAATTTCCCATATCATCGCCTCCTATCCCTCGCCATGACTACTGTAAAGGTCAGGAAGTTGTGACACTATAATCGAAATGCTTTTCAAAAGAGAGATCTTATACCTGACCTGGTTTGTTGCCAAGGAACAAATCCAATATGGCCTCCCCTTACTTGAGTATTTACACTAATCTATACATTGAGCCAGGAGCCCTTTCAGGGCACACCTAATATATTCTGCACCATGCAAACTATTTGCACTATGGAGGGTCAAATAAGTATTGGGACTTTGAGGTCACCCATGGCAACAACCCTATTACTTCTGCTCCTTTATCAAATCTGAATCCCAACCTGCTCCTCCATGTTTCAGTTGCTATTCGCAGGTCTATGAAAAAACTCTCAAAAAAGTGCCTGTTTCTGACCTCCACCCAGAATAAATCAGTAGACAATACCTTCTCGATGACCTCCCTTTGTGCCGCTGTGATGCAATCCCTGATTAGTAATGCCATACCCCCACCTCTTGCACCTTCCTCCCTATTTCTTTTGGAAAGTTTGAACCGCGGAACTTCCAACAATCATTCCTGTCCGTGATATCCAAGTGTCTGTAATGGCTACTCCATCATAGCTCCATATACTGATTTATGTTCTAAGTTCATCATCCGTCTTCCTGACATTTCTTGTGTCAAAATAGACGCACTTCAACCCATCACACTGACTGCAACTTCGCCCGATCAACTGTCTAGCTTTCCTCACCGACTCTCTGCACGCTGGATTTGCCTGTTCACCTCGGTAGACTGTCATCTGATCCGTAGCTTCTGTGCCCATTCCCATGCCATACTAGTTTACACCCTATCGAATACCTCTAGCAAACCTGCCACCAAGGAAATTGGGATGCAGCCAATTTGGTGGAACCTGTTCTCGTTGTACAGGTCCCAGCTTCCCCAGACGTTTTCCCAGTGATCTGCATATCGGAAGCCCTCCCTCCTACACCAAATAAATGAGATTAAACTGGTTGGTGTGGTGTATATGGATTTCTGCAAGGCGTTCGGTCAGGATCCCCACAGTAGGCGATTATACAAAATGGGCAGGAATGGGATTGTGGGAGACATAGCAGTTTGGATCAGTAATTGGTTTGCTGAAAGAAAACAGAGGGTTATAGTTGATGGAGCATGTTCATCTTGGTGCCCAGTTACAAGCGGCGTACCGCAGGAGTCGGTGTTGGCGCCACTGCTGTTCGTCATTTTTATACATGACCTGGATGACGGCTTAGAAGGGTGGGTTAGTAAATTTACGGACGACACTAAGGTCGGTGGAGTTGTGGATATTGACGAAGGATGTAGTAGGTTGCAGAGAGACATAGATAGGATGCAGATCTGGGCTGAGAGGCAAATGAAGTTTAATGTGGACAAGTGTGAGGTGATACACTTTGGATGGGGTAATCGGAATGCAAAGTACTGGCCTAATGGTAAGATTCTTGGGAGTGCAGATGAGCAGAGAGATCTCGGTGTCCATGTACACAGATCATTCAAAGTTGCCAGCCAGATTGACAGGGTTGTTAAAAAGGAATACAGTATTTTGGCCTTTATTAATAGAGGGATTGAGTTCCGGAACCAGGAGATTATGCTGCAGCTGTACAAAACTCTGGTACGGCCACACTTGGAGTATTGTGTACAGTTCTGGTCACCACATTATAAGAAGGTTGTGGAAAGTTTGGAAAGGGTGCAGAGGAGATTTACTAGGATGTTGCCTGGTAAGGAAAGAATGTCTTACGAGGAAGGGTTGAGGGCCTTGAGGCTGTTCTCGTTAGAGAGAAGGTTGATAAGTGACTTAATAGAGACATACAAGATAATCAGAGGGTTAGACAGGGTCGGCAGGGAGAGCCTTTTTTTCCAAGTATGGGAACGGCAAACACGAGGGGACATAACTTCAAAGTGAGTGGCGATAGGTATAAGACAGATGTCAGAGGTAGTTTCTTTACTCAGAGAGTAGTAAGGGTATGGAATGCTTTGCCTGCAACGGCAGTAGTTTCGCCAAGTTTGAGTGCTGTTAAGTCGTCATTGGACAGGCATATAGACGTACATGGAATAGTATAGCTGGGATGGGCTTCAGATTAGTATGACAGGGCGGCGCAATATCGAGGGCCGAAGGGCCTGTACTGCGCTGTAATGTTCTATGTTCTATTTTAAAGTCTGCAGCCACGTGTTCAGCTGCTCTCGTTCTCTGTTCCTTGCCTCACAATCATGTGGCACCAATAGTCATCCTCAGATTACTACGCAGCGCGTCCTGCATTTCAGTTTACAAACCATGTCCCGACATTCACGTTTCAGGTCATCATCGCTTTCCCTAGCTATGTCATTGGTGTCGATATCATCCATAACACCTGGCTTTTCCTCCTCCCCCTCAAGTGTCCTGTTGATTCAATCTGATTCATCGCTGAAACTGGCAACCTAGAGGGAACTTACCATCTGGGAACATCATTGACAACCACAGAATCCCTTGTCTGTTGCTCGAACATCTGAATTTCCTACCACTATCGTTCCCCTATTCTCCACCGTCCCTGCCCAAGGAACAGAGCCAGGCTTAGTGCCAGAGACATGGCCGCTGTTGTCCTCCCTTGGCACGTCGCCAAGTCCCAAAATATCCAAAGCATTATACTTATTATCGAGGGATTCGGCCACAGGGGAAAAACAAACTGTCTGCTTATTCCCGTTCTCTGTCCTGGCCATCACAATGGCACCTTTATATAGTAATTTAAGTGTTACTATCTGGCTGCGAACACCTCAGCCTCCAGAATGATCCGAAGTTCATTCAGCTCCGACTCCAGTTACCTCGTGCATTCTTAAGAAGCTGGAATTGGGGCGAGATTAGGAGCGAAGAAGTGTTGTTGCAATTATATAAGATCAGGAATGTTCTACCCAGCCTGGGTCTCCATATTTGAGGAAGGATGCGGTGGCACTGGAGGAAGTTCCAATTAGGATCTTCAGGTTGATTCCAGGCAAGAAAGTGCTATCGTATGTGCAACGATTGAATACATGAGCTTATTCCCATTGAAGTTCAGAAGGCTGAGGGAGGATCACATTGAGATGTACAGATTCAAAAGAAAATTGGTAACGTGGACATAGGAAAGACGTCACTTTGTGTGACAGTCTCGAATAAGTTATCAGCGATGTATTTAAAAGTCACACAACAAGAGGTTATATTCATCAAGTTTATTTGGAAGTACAAGCTTTAGGAGCGAAGCTCCTCCAACAGGTAGCTAGTGGTGCAGGTCCATAGGACGCAGATTTGGAGCAAAATATCAAAGTATCCTACAACTGATGCGATTTTTTGAACAATCCTCGATCGTTTTAAGTCTTATATCACTTAGAATTGGGATGCAGGTATCGAATATATAAAATCCAGAGCTCGTTCAAATCACATTCCCGACATTACTATTTGTTTTATCAGCATAAAAAGTAAACATTTCAATGCATTACATGTGTCACGTTCGAGACTTCCCCAACTTTGAATCAAATTGGTTTTATATATAATATCGTATTTAAAATGTCGCATGGACTGGCTGGGTACAGATTGTGGACGATTTGAAACAAAAAAGAATCTATCTGCAAATACAAATCTGCAAATGTGAATTCATCCCATAGACTTATATGGTGTGAGCGTGCATGTGAGGGAAAGTGTGTGTGTGCCTGAGATAATGTGTACGAGTGTGCCTGCATGTGTGTATGTATGCTTTTGTAAGTTTGAATGTGTTTGTGAACGTGGATAGTGTCGTGGTGTACCGGTCGTTTGAAATGAATCGGAGCCTGGTTGAGGCCGTCCACAACATAGATATGGATTGAGACGAGGTAAGTTCAAAACAAGGATAAGGCGAAACTATTTATCTAAGATCGTTTTGAGTCAGTAGAAGTGACTGCCCCAGAGTGCAGCCGAGGTAGAATCTGTCAACAGGTTAAGCAATAAATCTATATGTTTGTGATGAAAAGGAGAAGGAAAACAAAAGGTGAGACAGGGATAACTTCGGCCATGGTTATAATAACTGGTGAAGTGAATTTGAAGAGCTAAATTGCTACTCCTGCTCCTAATTCCTATCTTCCTCTGTTGTTACATTATTTGGTTTTTAATCAACGCTGATGTTTTGGTTGGCTAGAATCGAGGAGTTTGGTTGAGGGAGCTGCAATCATAGATTAGCATAGTCATTGAGTCCTCCATCGAGAGAGACTTTTTGGTCCAAACTGATTCATGCTGAGCAAACTTTTCATCCACTCTCACCCCACTCCCGTACACTTGACGCATATCCTTCTAAACCTTTCCCATCCATCCAGTTGTCAAAATGCTTCTGAAATGTTGTTAATGTACCCGCCTAAACCACTTTTGCTGGCATCACATTCCAAATGCGTACTACTCTATGTGTATAAGATTTGCCCATCAGGTTTCCTTATATACTTTACCATCTAACATTAAACTGGTGCCCTCTTGTCCTTGATTCCAGAAACAGAGGAAAAAGGATTAATGTGTTCACCGTATCCATACCTCTCATGACCTTATGCAAGTCTCAGCATCCTGCATACTAAAGAATGAAAACGGCCCTGCTTGTCCAACCTCTCCCTTTAACGTTCCTCAGATGATGGCAACATGTTTGTAAATTTCTTCTACACTCTTTCGAGTTTATCAACCTCCTTCGTATCTCAAGCTGACCAAAACCACAATACTCCAAATGCGCCCCTCCCAACGTCTTGTAAAACTGCAACATCACTTCCGAGGAGCGGGAGAATCGACGTTTTGGGAATATGCCCAAAACGAGCATTCGCCAGCTCCTCGGATGATGCCAACCTGCAGTGCTTTTCAAGGACTACATATTGACTCTAATCTCCAGCATCTGCAGTCCTCAGTTTCTACACCCTGCAAAATAACCTCCCATTTTCTCTCTACAATGCAGTTGCTGATGAACAGCCTTCTTCACTGCCCTGTGCATCTGTAACTCCACTTTCAGAGGAATGTACACCTGAACGCCAAGGTCCATCTGTTCTAGCACACCTGTGAGGGTACTATTATTCACCATGATTCTCCTATCTTGATTCAACATTCCAAAATTCAACACCTCACACTTCCCTGTATTACATTTTATTCACCGTGTTTGGCCGACTTCCCCAGCTGATGAGGCTCCTGCTGCAATTTCTGACAATATTCCTCGCTGAAAACGATAACTCCTATTTTAATGTCATCTGGAAATTTACGAATCGTGTCTAGTGCATTCTCATCCCAATTATTGACATGTTTATCTGAAAAGCAATTGGAACAGCACCGACTCACAGGCCTCCAGACAGACCAGGATCTTTCACTGTTCGTCTTTCCGTCCTACCATCAAGAAATTATGTTTACAATTTACCAGCATCCCCTGGAATCCATGCGATCTAATCTTCCAGTTCAGTCTACCATGCAGAACCTTATCAACGGCCTTAGAAAAATTCTTATAGATTACATTTACCGCCCTGCCCTCGTCTACCTCCCTGGTATGTTATGAAATCATAGAGTCGTAGAGATGTACAGCATGGAAACAGAACCTTCGGTCCAAATCGTCGAGGCCGACCAGATATCCGAACCGAATCTAGTCCCACCTGCCAGCACCCTGCCCATATCCCTCCAAACCCTTCCCATTCATATACCCATCCAAATGCCTCTTAAATGTTGCAATTGTATCAGCCTCCACCACATCCTCTAGCAGCTCATTCCATACACGTACCACCCTCTGCGTGAAAAAATGCCGCTTAGGTCTCATTTTATATGTTTCCCCTCTCACTCTAAACCTATGCCCTTTAGTTCTGGACTACCCAACCCCAGGGAAAAGACTTTGTCTATTTGTCCTATCCATGCCCCTCATAATTTTGTAAACCTCTATAAGATCACCCCTCAGTCTCTGTCGCTTCCCTGTAGCTCAGATACTCCAAACCTGGCAACGTCCTTGTAATTTTCTTCTGGACCCTTTCAATATTCAAAACATCTTTCCGATAGGAAGGAGACCAGAATTGCACGAAATATTTCAACAGTGGCCTAACCAATGTGCTGTATAGCCGCACATGACCTCCCAACTCCTGAACTCAATACTCTGACCAATAAAGGAAAGCATACCAAACGCCTTCTTCAATATCCTATCTACCTGCGACTCCAGTTTCAAGGAACTATGATCCTGCACTCCAGCAACACTGCCTATGACCTTACCATTAAGTGTAGAAGTCCTGCTAAGATTTGCTTTCCCAAAAATGCAGCACCTCGCATTTATCTGAATTAAACTTCATCTGCCACTTCTGAGCTCATTGGCTCATCTGGTCTTCATGAAAGTAGTCTAACCAATTGGCGAAGCGTGATCTGTCATCCAAACGGCATTGCTGACTCTTCCCAATCAAACCTTATTTTTCCAAATGCAGATGTATCTTATCTCACAGAATCTTCTCAAGAAACTTACATAAAACAGATGTTAGGCTTATTGGTCCATAGTTCCCAGGTTTTCCATTGCAGCTCTTTTTGAATAAAGGCACAGCAGTCGCTCCCCTCCAGTCATCCGGGATCTAACCTCCTGCGAATGATTATATCAAAATATCAGCCAGAGCCCGCACATTTTCTACTCTAGGTTTTTTTCTTTTCTAGATATATCTAATCAGAACCAGAATATTCGTCCTCCTTCACTCGTGAAAATATATCCAACACTTCCTCTACTGTGATATGGACAGTTCCCAAGACGTCACCATTGATTTCTCCAAATTGCCAAGCCTGAATGCCATTCACGACCGTAAATACAGAAGAGAAAGATTTATAGAGGACTTCGTGCATCTCCTGTGATTCTGCACTTACATGTCGACTTTGTTCTTTGAGAGGTCTTATTCAATCACGAGTTATTTTTTTTTTAATTTTCATATATTTTATCTACCTCTTCGGATTCACCCTAATTTTCCCAGCCAAGTCAAACTCATGCTCCTCTTTCATCCTCCTGATTTCCTTCTTCAGCATACCTCCAGGGATTACCTTGATCTGAGCTGCCTGTGTATGAGCCATGCTTCCTTCATTTTTTTCTGTTCAAAGCCTTAAAATCACTTGTCATCTGATGTTCCTTATTTCTGCTATCCTTGATATTCACCCACGCAAAAACATTCAGACTTTAAACTCTAGCTGTCTCATTTTTAAAGGCCTCCCACTTAATGGTAAACCCTTTCCCTTTCAGTTCGGAAATAACGACAGTCAACTCCTCATTTGAAATGTAAGCATTTTGTCCTGCAACTTCCAGATAGCAACTGTGCTGACAGACTGCAAATCACTTTAACATTTTCGCATCTTAAAGGTTTGGACATGGCATAAAATACCACATTGTAAACTCCAAAGGACAGCGGCAACTATCAACATTTTTGGAAAAATATTCTGACTTTATTATGGAAGAACGTAAATATAGAAAAGGTTAGAGAGAGCCGGTTTGAACAGATAATGATTCAATAAAGAGGTCTTGATGGGTGAAGTGAACAGACAGATATTGGTGTTTGGAGCACACTAGCTAAACTCTGCATGTGTTCGAATACATTGGCGGGTTCAATGGAAATTTCGTTTATTTTTTCAATGCAGAGATTGAAAAGCTTGGGCACAATGGAGCCGGGCACCTCGAACGCAAAAAATAAACCTCTGCATGTACATCAAGTGTTTAGGGAGGCAATATGAATTTTGAAATTGTTTGAAACCAAATGCATTCAGAAGAAGGCAGGTTTTTGCACAGTTTATCAGGGTAATGGTGCGACAGTTTCGAGAGAATGTGGGCATAATGACGTCAAAAGCATTCGAAAGAAGATTCTTTCCGCTGATTTCTGTGATGAGCTTTTATCTTCAGAGGGAATATTAATCATAACAGTCGGGGATACATTAGAATTTAGGTGAATAAACAAGATATTTTTAACCTAGGGTAATGCAAGCAGTTTCTTTTTCCAGTTCAATTCCGAAACGATGTTTCACGTTGTGCCAGAATTTTCCTCTACCAGATCGACTGCGAAACTGAAGAATATCCCAGATAAAAAAATGATGGAGTTTTTTTTATTAATAAAGCTTTAAACTAAACAGGATGCGTAGCATGGTTTCATTGCAGAGGAAATTAGAAAACCCAAATTAAATGAGAAGTTAAGTGTGCAGGTTAGTGAGGTGACAGATTGTTAGCAGGCAATTTAGCTGAGGGATAGAACAGGTTAATGTCTTTACGTACCAAGGAATTTTGTAAGAGTAGGGAAATTTACTTGTCGTACAAAGTTAAAATCTTTGTATCTATATGCACAAAACATTCGAAATAAAATTAAGGAGTAAATGGTGCAAGTGGGAACAAAAGGGGGAAGTCATTATTCATTACGCAGACTAGTCATAAAGAGATCAGTTCTGGTGATTGAATATCCAAGTATACACAATAATCCAGAAAGTTAGACTGAATGGCAAAGGATGTTGTGTCGGAAGGGATCAGTGCTGTAATGAAAAATGACATAAGCGCAGAAGATCAAGGTGTGAAATCAGTCTGTTTCGAAATAAGAAATAGCAAAGGAAAGAAGTACTTGTCCGAGTAATCTATAGGTACCCAAACAAGGGTTCCACAGTGGGGCACAATATAAACTAGGAAATATTAGAGGTCCCCCCCAAAAACATACAGCAATAGAATGGAAGAAACAAATAAGCGAGGGCAACCTGGAAGCAGAGCTCATTGAAAGTATTAAAGATTGATTCTTGAGCAGTATGTTTAGGAACCAATCACGGTGTCGGCTACAATGGATTTGGCATTGTATAATGAAGATAGATTTGATGAGGATCATAGTTAAGGGTCCTATAGCGACCATAACATGACAGAATTTTAAATTCAGTTTGTGGCTGAGAAAGTGGCGTCCTTCAGTAGTCGGGTTCTCGAACTTAAAGAAGGAAATTGCATACACATGAGGACAGACTCGGTTAGAGTAGATTGAGCAGGGACGATAAAAGCTGAAAATGTGTTGCTGGAAAAGCGCAGCAGGTCAGGCAGCATCCAAGGAGCAGGAGAATCGACGTTTCGTGCATGAGACCTTCTTCAGGAAATGTTATGCCCGAAACGTCGATTCTCCTGCTCCTTGGATGCTGCCTAACCTGCTGCGCTTTTCCAGCAACACATTTTCAGCTCTGATCTCCAGCATCTGCAGTCCTCACTGTCAACAGGAAAGATAAAAGGTAAGACAACAAATTAACAATTCTCGATCTTTTAGGAGCTACTCAATTCCTCAGAACTGAAATATATCTCACTGATAAAGAAAGATGGGAAGGTAGTAAAAAAAATAAATTCTAAACTTATCAAGGAGGTCAGGGACAACATTAAGTAAAATAAAACCAATGTATATTATATTACAACTGCCACTGGCAGGCTGGAGGATTGGAAATGTTTCATAGATGAACAAAGAGCTATAAAAATGTAAAAAAAAAGTGCTAAGGTAAATTGTGAAAGAAAATTGTAAATTATTAATCAGAAGAGCAAAAGCCTTTCTAGGTTTATGAAAGGGCAGAGAGTCGCTCAGGTGAATATTGTTCCCTTGCAAGATGAAACCGGAGACTTAATATTGGGGAACACTGAAATGGCAAAGGTACTAAATTAATTAATTACATCAGTTTTCACAGTGGAGGCCAGTAATACCATTTTTATTGGAAAGACAAGTCAGACGCTATGGAAAGTGTAGAACTCAGAACAATCAACGTCGATAAGGAAAGGGTTATCAGCAAATATTCAGATAGAGGGCAAATAATTACCCAGAGCATGATGGCCAACTTCATAGGGTATGAAAGGAAGTGGCGAGGAAGTTGTGGATCATATCAGTTGCAATATTCCAACATTCACTGGACAAAAAAAAAAGTTCCAGTTGATTGGAAAAAAAAATAATGTAACGCTCTTATTCAAAAATGAACAGATTGGGAGAAAATACAGAGCAGTTAGATTTGCATCCATTCTTCGGAAAGGGATGGAATCAATTATCAAGGAAGCAACATCAGAACGTTTGGAAAGTCAACATACTTCAGAGTCAGCATGGTTTTATGAAGAGAAAATCACGTTTTACGAATTTACTAGAGATCTTCGAAGATGTAACAAGCAATGTAGCTAAGGGGGCTGTTGTAGATGTCAGAAATCTGGATATCTAGACGACACTTGATAAAGGTCCACGCAAATGTTTAAATCACAAGATTGGATTGTGTGGGTTGGGCTGATTTATTAGCTTGGATCAATGACTGGCTAATGGACAGAGAGTTGGGATATTTTTTTCCGTATGGCAGAATGTTGCTCGTTGAGTGTTACAGACGTCAGTACTTGATCCACAACTATTTACAGTCTAAATTAACGATATGGATACAGGGATAGAAGGCTCGATAGCCAATACATTAAAAAAAAGAATTGCGCATTTCAATGAGGATGTAAGAGACTTACAAATGGATTTACAAAGTGTGAGTTGTGTTTTAATCGGCAAAGACAGGAGGAATGATTCTAAAGGTGTTAGTCAGTAAGGCAGCCATTTTAGGTTTACATACTGGCAGCTTTTATGTCTTGGCACACTTTTGACATTGACTTGAAAAATAGGGAAAATATTGCGCGGACGACGAAATAAATGTCCATTTGAGTGCAGCATGGAATCACCAGAAGGATAGCTGGACAGCAAGGACTCAATGGCGATGGATTGAAATGATGCAAACCCAGGGTTGTATTCCTGATGAATCGGAGGTAATGAAAGTTTTTGAGAAAATAATTGTAACTGCTGGGATATTGAGAAAAGCGTCTTGCTGCTTCTGAATCTAGGGCTATGTTTATCTGTCTAAAAATCTGACAACGCTGTGAAACCCTAGATTAAACTGAAGGAACAAAGTCTTATATTTCTCTACTTCGAGGATACGACTTGAGGATTGCAGAATTCCTCCAAAAAGGGCCTTATTATCGAGTGAGTCGGAGTTATATTTTTCCCAAAAATCTGGTTGTTATGATTTCTGTGGAGACACATGATTCAAAACTCACTGATCATCCAGCAACGCCCAGTGGCTCCACCGCTCCCTCTGGTCCCCTGGTAACAGGTTGTGGAACCATCTCCCATTAATTTCTCCTATCAACAATTATTTGTCTCACACACAGTGTTACTCAAGCAAAGACCTGTGACCCTACTCCTTTGTACCTCTAGCAACATACAGTGCTCCCACACACAGTCGGGTCCCCTGTGAAAGGCGTCTCGACTATCCCCACGCTTAATCCACCAATGAGCAGTATTGCCGCTTACTCACCGTTCCCGTATTATGGATCAGTGCTCCAACATGAATCAATTTCCTGAGCAAGAACTGCAGTGACATTCCCACTCTACTTGCCTAGCTACTGAGCTGGCCCAATACTCAAACTGCGATCTGACCGACGGCCTGCTGTACCGCGAATAGCCTGTTCCCATAACAGTTGTTTTCGGCCTGACAGGCATATTCTTCTCCCTCGCACTAACCTGCAGCCCTACCACCGCACTATTCCACCAGCAACACACTTGCATCCACCTTCAATATTGTCCTTCTCGCAGCAGCCAGTTCTCACAACGCCACTTTCTTCCCCTCGTAACACCTGGCAACATAGCCCTCCACTGCTTCTCCTTGCAACAGTCTACAGCTCCACGCCCACTCTATTATCCTCGAAAATGTTTGATGCATTACCCCACACTGATCCCCTTCCAACAGACAGCATTCACGCAACCTCTCTGTTGGTTCAAGAACAGTTTGGAGTGTAGGTCTACAGGCGTTATCAGGAACAGTCAGTAGTCCTGTATCTATCCCTTCTCTCAGCAACTTCTGTTGAACCCATCCCCACTCAGTTCCCCTCGTAACGGCTAATGGTCACATATCCAGTTTCATTGCTGAGCAATAGCTATTTGTATCACTTCCACTCTATTCCACTAGCAACACAAGCATCCTGAACTCCCTCCATTTCTCTTTCCAATGGTCTATGTTTCTACTGCCACACTTCTCTCCGAGCAACTGTCTGTGAACCCAACCCTAATCTGTTCCCTCATAATAGTCATTGCTGCCACACCCACACCTTTCCACCAGCAACGAAATGTGGTGACATTGTACACTATTCCTAAGGCAAAGACATTCAGCCCCACCACCACACTGATCTCCAAAAAGGGCGTACGAGCCTCCACCCACTTTGATCCCCTTTTAATGGCCTGCTGCACCGTAACTATTTTTTTCTGTAAACAGCAGGAATTGCTCTCAATCACACAGTGTTTGCTCGCAACACATTGTGGTCTCAACCATTCCTGATCCCGTAGAATGGTCAATTATTCCACACACGTTTACTGTTCCCCTCGAAACTGCCTTTGAATGCAACTTCGATATGTTCCCGTCTCAACGGCCTGTGGAATGATTTTCATTCTGTTTGCCACCAACAAACAGTATCTCCACTATTTCTGTTCATTTTGCAACAGCCAGTTGCCCCACCGCAACCTTTTTGCCCCAGCGGTGGCCTTTGGTGGCACACACATTTATAGATCTTAGCAACAGCCAGTGTTCTCACACCCACTGTGTCCTTCACAATGGCTTTCGGCCCAAGCTCCATGCTGGTACACAGCAATGACCTGAAATTCGACACCCCGTTTTGTTCCCCCAGCAGCAGAATGCATTTGAACCCCAACTACGTTCCACTAACAATGCAAAGTAAGACGTTTGGATGGAAAGACATTTGTAGAAAATTAGTTTGGGATGTAGAGAGAGGGTGCAAGAGCGAGACAAATTGAAGGGATTGGGGACAGAGGGACATTGAAAACGTTTGAAAAAATTGGAGGAGGAGAGAGAGTGAGGTATATTGCCGAGTTGGAGAAAGGTAAGGAGAGAGAGGAAACAAGGAACAGAAATTAGTTCTGCCGAGTCCAGGATGGAGTGAGTGATCCAAAGGTTGAAGCAAAGACAGAGTGATTAAGCCCAACTCCTGACACAGCCCGATCGCCATCTCCAACCTAAGGACCAGAACCTGGGGTGGACTCTGTCTCTCTACAGCTCAGTTTCTTCAAAACAGAAACAAACACGATATTGTTCGCTCTAGTATTCGGCATTTTTTTCACGATAACGTTTATTATCTACAAATTGAGGCTATAGATGCAGACAGCGGAACTGCGCTTTTTCTCATTGGCCAGAGTTGAGATAAATATTAAATTTCATCTATATAACCTGTGGGTAATATTGTACAATCTAGCACTACCCGAGGTATGATAACATAGTGACAGACTGCTGAAAATATCCCGGATTGATTGATTAATGAGTGAATTTGATTGATTGATTAATTTGAATAGAGGGACATTTCAGCACATTCTTCAGCTGCTGTCTGAATTTCATTTGTGTCACGGCATAAATGGTGGTGTTTGTGCAGCAACTAAGGAGCTGCAGCATGAATCCCAATTCCAGCACAAATCCACTTAGAGGCACGATGTCATTACTAAACCACCACAGCCGGTTCGATATTGAATAAATCATTAACAGTGACCATAGCAGAATGAAATTGGCCGATATAACAAACAGTAAAACCATAGACTTTTTTCGACTTTGCATTTCTGCATCACATTGACTGCCCCCATCTGTGTGACTGCGGAGTCTCCTGCGGGCTCTGCTGGTCATAAGAATGTGTCTAACGGTGAAAACATTAAGCAGCAGAATCAGGAGAAAAGGGAGAGCTGGTGTGACAATGTTGTGGAGAAACTCGACTGTGGCCCAGACACGAGAGAAATAAATTCTGAATGTTACACCACAGAAGTAGGGGCTATTCCACAGCTGATACCGATCAGTGAGCATAAAATACCAGAAAATGTTCTTTAAACAACTCAGCACCGTTACTGTTCCCAGAACCACAGCCGCTGTTTTCTGATTGCAATATTTACTTTTCAGCTTCTGATAACAAATAACCACAAATCGATCAAAGGTGAAAGTGACGGTGTACCAGACAGAACAGTCAGTGGCTGCATAAAGCAGGACAGTGTGGATATTACAAACTCGGATGGTCTTCAAGAAGTAAAACTGTTCATAATAAACAATGGGAATTTGTCTCAATATCAGATCGAATATAATGACCAGTAGATCCGCAATTGCCATGGCCACGAGGTAACGACTAACACATGGAGACAAGCCACAATCTTTATAAAGCAGGATGTAGATCGTCAGTACGTTAACTGTGTGGAAGTTAAACAAACAAATTATACATCAGGCTAGAGGCAAAATCACCAGTTTGATAACCGTTTGAGATTTTCAGATGAATCAATATATTCACAGATTAACTGAATTAGTTGGAACTGAAGGTCTGAATTAGGAACAAAAATGTTAAGTTTAACACAAGAAACACTCCTTTCCTAAATACAAAACACATGCATAAGAACAGGTTATTTCTAGAACATTCCCAGATGCTTGAGATCAGACACAGTTCCCTTCTTTTTCAGTTTATAATGCAGAGGGTGAAAACATTACCATCATGTATCATTTTCTCCCAGTTAGATTAGATTACATTAAAATGTGGAAACAGGCTCTTCGGCCCAACAAGTCCACACCAACCCGCCGAAACGCAACCCACCCATACCCCTTACCTAACACTATGGACAACTTAGCATGGCCAATTCACCTCGCATGCACATCTTTGGACTGTGGGAGGAAACCGGAGCACCCGGAGGAAACCCACACAGACACGGGGAGAAAGTGCAAACTCCACACAGTCAGTCGCCTGAGGCGGGAATTGAACCCGGGTCTCTGGGGCTGTGAGGCAACTTCCAGGATCACAAAAAGGCCAGTTTCCTCCAGTATGTGAGACACGAAGATGGGTGAAATCGTATTTCTTTTCAAACACGCAAGGGCATGTGATTCACGTGCGTCACGAGGTCATTCAGCTCTTCCAACCTGCTCCACAATTCGATTAGATCGGCGTTGATTTGGTGTGTACTGAGCTCCATGATACTGGAGCTTTCAGTCATTCAGCGCACTGGCTTACTGTCACTGACCAGCCAACACTCGGGTACTTTTTACTTTTTGTTTATTTAAACATGTGCTCAACAGCCAAGTCTACAACGATGAACACTCCAAGTAATGTATTTAATTGGATTTAAACTTTTTTTAGATTAGATTACATTAGATTACATTACATTACAGTGTGGAAACAGGCCATTCGGCCCAACAAGCCCACACCGACCGGCCGAAGCGTAACCCACCCATACCCCTACATTTACCCCTTACCGAACACTACGGGAAAGAAGGGCTCATGCCCGAAACGTCGATTCTCCTGCTCCTTGGATGCTGCCTGACCTGCTGCGCTTTTACAGCAACACATTTTCAGCTCTGACCTCCAGCATCTGTAGTCCTCACTTTTTCCTGGATTATTTCCCAACTGCGTGTAAATTGGCACAGAAAGAAGAAAACTCGTGAAGTAAACGTGTCACGAAAGGAATGATGCATGGAAGAAGGGTTCTACTTAATGGGCACTAGCATCTGCTGTGACAGGAAGGAACTGTACCTTTGTGATGGGCTCTACGTGAGCAGAATGATTAAACAGTGTGGTCACAAAGACTGGAAATTAATTAAATGGGGAAGGCTTCCAGAGAGTTGTGTAAATTTTCCAGAATCAGTTAAAGTTGAGAGAGTATGGATCGGGTCAGAAATCTAACTTCATGCACAACAGATGAGGGATATATATGAGAAAGGAGACAGTTAACACACTGCCTTTGTTGCCCTGTCATACACGCAGTACCTGAAGCAAGGAAAGTGAGCTTGTGGTTGAATTTGGCAGGACCAATGTTATGGGTATCACAGACATGTGGCAGCAAGGGGACTAGGGCCTGGAAATATATCGCCAAGGATATACATCCTAATTAAAGGACAGGTAGATTGGTAGAGCGGGCTGTTAAGAGTTAACACTACATATCAAAAAGGTATATATGGTCAGAAAACGTAGAATCCTTGTGGGCAGAATTGAAGAACTGCAACGGCAAAACACAAAGGCGCCTGCGGTAGGAGTGTGCAGCTCTCCAAGAAGTAGTAAAGATGTGAGACGGTGAAAAAAACCCAGTAGATGTAGAGCTATGCAATGCATTCATGTCCAGTTGGTGAGCCTTTGCTTGCCAAGGTACTTTCTTTGTCAATACAACATGCCAATTTATCACTTCTCGGAAGCAAAACTCCAAAGTACTGAAATAGGGAGCAATGCTGGCCCATGTACAGGTGACAGAATGAAGGGAACCTACCGTTAAATTCCTGAAGTCAAGAAATGGTACCACATGGAAAAGAAATGCTTTTTGCACTCGTCTTTGCGCCCTCGCCCAAATCAACTCCAGATTGAACAGAACTTGCTCTGATCTCAAGTCCTTAAAGCAACCTCTTCACTTCATGAACTGAGTGGCTGAGTTCTAGATTCCAACACGAGTGAAAACATCTTCTTCACATCTTCCTTCAAGCCTCTTCTGAATCAGGGCTTTGAATGAAGTTAAAAAATCACACAACATCTGGTTATAGTCCAACAGGTTTATTTGTAAACACCAGTTTCCCGAGTACAGCTTCTTCATCAGGTGCTCAGAAAGCTAATAACTCCAGATAAACCTGTTGGACTACAAACTGGTGTTGTGTGACTTTTAACTTTGGCCACTCTCGTCCAAAACCGGCACCACTAAGACATGATTTTGAATAAGATCACCCATTATTATTCCACATTTTAATGCATAAGCATACACGCTCTAACTACTGAAGATTTGAAACCGTTCCGCCAGAAATTAGCCAAGTGAATCTCTGTGAATTTGCCTATTCTCTAGATAACACCCTCTCTTTATCGAGTCCACGCAGAGTGGAAGCAGGCCATTTGAGGTAATGACTCAACAGGAATCATGCCCGAAACGTCGATTCTCCGGCTCCTTGGGTGCTGCGTGACATGCTGCGCTTTTCCAGCAACACATTTTCAGCTCAATAATGACTCCACACTAAACCTTATAAGAGCATCCTACCCATATCTATCCCTATTTTCCACATAGCTAATGCAACTGAATTCTAACGCCAGTCCACCTGCAGTTTAGACTGTTGGAGGAAATTGTGCACTTGGCTGAAACCCATGCAGATACAGAAAGTATCCACAATCTCCACACAGAGAGTCACCGAGGTTGGAATTGAACCCAAGGGGCCCAGGTTTGATAGCGGCCTCAGGCGACTATCTGTTTGATGTTTTCACATTTTAGCTGTGTCAGTATGAGTTACTTTAAGATGCTGGGCGTTCATCCAATAATCAGTGATGTGCAGGTTAGATGAGTTGACCATACAAAATTTCCCATAGTGTTCTGGATGTTAAAGGTTATGTGCATTAGTCGAGTTAAATGCAGAATAATAGGGTAGAGAAATGACTGTGGGCGTTATGCTCTTTGGAGAGTCAGTGCGGATCTGTCGGAACAAATGACTTGCTTCCACACGATAGGGCTTCTCTGAATGTTTCCTTTTAAATTAAAATAAGTCTTGGCAGTACCCACACTTTAAAGCACCAAATTCCATTTTTTTCCTTAATTCCTTGCTGCATCTAAATGCTAAAAGTTTGGGTTTCATAAACAAGAATAGCAATATCCGTTTGTGCTCCACAAGTTTTGTAGTCTGTCTTCATTTAAATAACAAGCAGGCCTTTTGATTACTTCGATGATGCCATTTTTCTTTCTGACATTAAACTCCAACATCGAAGTGGCTGCTCACTCATTCAATCGGTCCCTATATTATTTCTGATTTCATCACGACGTACTTTACCAATTTCTTATCCATAATCGGCGAACATGAATACATTGCATTCTGCCACTGCAAGTTATTCACATAGATTGGAAATAATTGTGGATCCGGAACATATTCTTCTGATACTCCACTAGTTATGTCTTTCTAACCTGATAGAAGACCCATTGTTCCCAATTCTGTTTGTTGATCATTTCTCAATCCGTTCTCATATGTCACTCCAAAAATTGTCAGCTTATGAAATAATCATTAATTAATATTTCAACGGATCTCTGACAAATGCTGGGAAAGTTGTGTCATCGATAGCCACAGGTGACGTACCGGAGGTCTGGAAGGTGGCTCATGTGAAGCCCTTATTTAATTAATGTGGTATGGAAAAACCAGGGAATTAATTGCTCATTGAGCCTTACATCAGTGGAGGGCAAAATGTTCAAAAGGATTCTGAGGCATACGATTCACATGCATTTGGAAAGGCAAGGAATGATCATTAATAGTTGACATGACCTTATGCATGAAAATGGTGTCGCACTATCTGGCTGGTGCCTTTTACAGAAATAATGAAGAAGATTGGTAAAGGCAGAGCCGTGCGCATTGTATGAATGAACTCAAGCAAGGCATTCAACAATGTTCCACAGAGTAGACTGATCAGCAAGATTAGATCACATGGATTCCATGGAGAGTTAGCCATTTCAATACAAAACTGACATGAATGTACGAGTCAGAGCGTGAAAGTGGAGGGCTGGTTTACGGGATTTGGCCTGTGACCAATGGCGTGCCGCAAGGACTCGTCCTGGATCCACTGCTTTTTGTAATTTTTATAAATGATTTGGATGTCAATATTGGTGGAATCGTTAGTACGTTCACAGATAAAATGGAAATTGGTGCGAAAATCGACAATGAAATGAATTATCCCCTAGTACAACGGTACATTTGTCAGAAGGGTCAATGGACTGAGGATGGAGTTTGTTTGAGAGAAATGTCAAGGAATGCATTTTTGTCAGATTACTCAAGGCAGACCTTAAAGACTTAATGGGTGGGTCCTCCTAAATGTTGCGAAACATAGACAGCTTCTAAAAATCCTAGAATCTCTGCAGAGTGGAAACAGGCCATTTGACAAATCGAGTTCATACCGACTCTACAAACAGCAGTCCACCAGGCAAAATTGTACTCTATTCTCATAACCCTGCATTTCACTTGGTAAATCCACCTAGCCTGCACATCATTGGACTGCAGGAGGAAACTGGAGCTCTGGGACCAAACTCACGCAGACACAAAACAAATGTGCAGTTTGGGGGAAGATTTGTAGCTCGGGTGCTCGTTGTTGTAGTTCTGTTTGCCGAGCTGGAAATTTTTGTTGCAAACGTTTCATCCCCTGTCTAGGTGACATCCTCAGTGCTTGGGAGCCTCCTGTGAAGCGCTTCTGTGGTGTTTCCTCTGGCATTTATAGTGGCCTGTCCCTGCTGCTTCCGGTTGTCAGTTTCAGCTGTCCGCTGTAGTGGCCAGTATATAGGGTCCAGGTCGATGTGTTTGTTGATGGAGTTTGTGGATGAGTGTCATGCTTCTAGGAATTCCCTGGCTGTTCTTTGTTCGGCTTCCCTATAATGGTAGTGTTGTCCCAGTCGAATTCATGTTGCTTGTCGTCTGCGTGTGTGGCTACTAAGGATCCGCATCCATGAACATCAACTAGCCACGAAACGCCACGACCAGCTATCCTTAGTAGCCATACACGCAGACGACAAGCAACATGAATTCGACTGGGACAACACTACCATTATAGGGCAAGCCAAACAAAGAACAGCCAGGGAATTCCTATAAGCATGGCACTCATCCACAAACTCCATCAACAAACACATCGACCTGGACCCAATATACCGGCCACTACAGCGGACAGCTGAAACTGACAACCGGAAGCGGCAGGGACAGGCCACTATAAATGCCGGAGGAAACACCACAGAAGCGCTTCACAGGAGACTCCCAAGCACTGAGGATGTCACCTAGACAGTGGACGAAACGTTTGCAACAAAAATTTCCAGCTCGGCGAACAGAATCACAACATAAAAAATGTGCAAACTTCACATAAGCAGTCATTCGAGGGTGGAATCAAACCCTCGTCCCCGGCACTGTCAGGCAACATTGCTATCCACTCACAAACCAGGTCTCCTATGTGAAGGCGGAGTCACAATTAGATATGGTAAAGAAGAAGGCTTTTCGATTAGATTACATACAGTGTGGAAACAGGCCTTCCGGCCCAAAAAGTCCACACGGACCCTCCGAAGAGCAACCCAACCAGACCCTTTCCTTTTTACCCCTTTTACCCATTAACCCCTTCACCTAAAACTACGGTCAATTTAGCATGGCCAATTCAACTCATCTTCACATCATTGGACTGTGGGAGGAAACCGGAGCACCCGGAGGAAACCCACGCAGACACGGGTAGAACGTGCAAACTCCGCACAGACAGTTGCCCGGGGCGGGAATGGCTGTCAGGCAGCAGTGCTAATAACTGTGCCACCTTGCCGCCCCTACACCTTGCTTTTGTACACTTGGCTTTATTGATTAGTGCGTTTTGTACAGACTTTGGATAACATGTTGAAGTTGTGCAGTACTTTAGCTAGGCTATTATTTAGGCCACTTTTGGAATACTGCATTTAGGCCTGGTATCACTGTTGTAGGAAGGATGTGGTAAAATTTGGAAGGCTGCAGGAAAGGTTTCAAAATATCTCGTTGGAAGATTTGCTCGTCAGTGAGAGACTATAGAGGCTTGGGTTTTTTATTAACTCTGGAGCATCGGAGTAGATACCTAAAAGCGTTAATAAAACTGTGAAAGGCACAGAAATGGTGAATTGCCAAATTCTTTTTCCAAGAGTAGGGAAATCCAAAATTAGAGAGCAAATGTTGAAAGGGAGAGGGCAACGTATAAAAGTGATCAAATGTGCAACTTTTAACGCAGAGTATGATGCATGTGTGGAATGAGTTGGTAGAGGAACAGGTGGAGGCTGGTACTTTTGCAAGATTTAAAAGGAATCTTGATGGGGACATGAATAGGAAGGGTATCGAGAAGAGTAGGCCAAATACTGGCAATTGGATCTCGATTAATAAAGGACATTTGGCTGTCTGGGTGAAATGGAACAAAGAGATATATAGCATGAACTGTCTTCGTTCATGCTATATATCTCAAAAACTCGGTAAAGGCAAATGGGTGTGACGGCCAATCCATGGCATATAACGGAACTAAGAGAGGGCATCGGATCTACAGAAGAAGAATACGAATTGGCCAGGAAGAATAATAGGTCTTAGGATTTGGAGCAGTTTAGAATCCAGTGAGGAAGGACCAAGGAATTGATTAAGAAAGGAAAAATACAGTCCGTAAGTCAGCTTGCAGGGAGCAGAAAGACTACGTAAACGTGAAGAGAAAGCGGTTATTGAAAACAAATGTCGGTCCCCTACAGACAGAAACGGGGAAAAGTACAATAAGGGATAAAGAAATGGCAGAGAAACTGAAGACATAATTTGTTCTGTCTTCACAATAGAGAACAAAAATCAGGTACCAGGAATGTTTGAGAATTCAAGATTGAGTGAGAAGGAAAGAACTGAAGGAGATCGAAATTAGTAGAGAAATGCTGATAGGAAATTTGTGGCGATTTGAAGGTGGATACATTCCCAGGGCCCGATAATCTATACCCAACAGTACTTAACAAAGTGGTTGCAGAAATAACGATGCATTGTGTGACGTCTTCCAAGATTCCCTAGACTCTGGTACAAACACTGCAGATTGGAGGTTACTTAATGTCAATCCAATATTCCAAAAGGGAGGGAGAGAGAAACCAGGGAATAATAGACCTAATGTCCGTTTTGGGGAAAATTCTCGAATCCGTTAACAAAGACTTTATTTTGGAGCATTTAGAAAGCAATTGCAGGATCAGGCAGTGCCCGTGTGGATTCATGAAGGGAAAACCATGTTTTAAGAATCTGTTGGAACTCTCTGAAGATATAGCTAGTAGAGTTGACAAGGGTGAGCCATTCGATGAGCATATTTGGACTTTCAGAATACTTTCGACAAAGTCCCTCATAAGAGATTAATGTGCAAGGAATTGGGGAAAGTGTATTGAGATAGAATGGAAACTGGTTGGCAGAGAGGGAATAAAATATAGGGATTAATGGGTCTCTTTAAAATTGGCAGACAGTAACTAGCGGATTGCCACAACGATCGGTGCTAGGATCCCTGCTATTCAATATTTCTTAATGATTAGGAAACAAAAAGTAACATCCAAAATTTTGCAGTTGGGTGGCGAGAATGCAATGTTCCTCCAGCATAATCTGCAAAGGCAGTAGATTCGCCAATTTAAGGACATTTCAATGATCATTGGATAAGTGTATGGCTGAAAATTGAATAGTGTCGTTTGAATGGGCATCTGATTGGTTCCACAGATCGGTGCAATCGAGGACCAAAAGGCCTGTACTGCACTGTACAGGCAGTACACTGCACTGTACTTTCACGTGTGAATTGTTGCTTTTCGGAAAGTCCAATGGAGATAGGAATTTCATGATGAATGTTAAAGCCTTACGGAGTGCAGTCGACAAGAAGGACGTTGGAGCTGTTGCTCATAACCCTGTGAAAGTGGGGTCACAGGCAGACAAGGCAGTGAAGGATGCTTTCGACACATTGACCGTCATCAATGAGGATATTGAATGTAGAGGTTGGGAAGTTATGGCGCAGTTACGCAGCACATTGGTGAGGCTGCACGTCGAATATTGTGACCTTGTCACCGGCAGTATGTTATTAAACGAGAAGCAGTGCAATACAAATTTAAAAGGACGTTGCCTCGACACATTGGTCTGAGTTCATGGAAAAGTCTTATCAAACTAGCCTTTTTTCTTTTGACCATAAGAGAATGAGGGCGAAACTTCTGGCAACATATAAGATTAGATTAGATTAGATTAGATTGCTTACAGTGTGGAAACAGGCCCTTCGGCCCAACAAGTCCACACCGCCCGCCGAAGCGCAACCCACCCATACCCCTACATTTACCCCTTACCTAACACTACGGGCAATTTAGCATGGCCAATTCACCTGACCTGCACATTTTTGGACTGTGGGAGGAAACCGGATCACCTGGAGGAAACCCACGCAGACACGGGGAGAACGTGCAAACTCCACACAGTCAGTCGCCTGAGGCGGGAATTGAACCCGGGTCTCTGGCGCTGTGAGGCAGCAGTGCGAACCACTGTACCAAGATCTTGAGAGCCATGGATAGTTCGCATGCACTAAGCATTTTTCCCAGTGTTGGGCAACAGAGGGTTGGAGAGCATCAGTTCAAGACTAGAGGGGAACGAATAAAAGGGCACCTAAGGGGGATCCTTTATAGACAGAAGTTGAAACATATTTGAGACCAGGCAAAAGTGAGTACTGCGGATGCAGAGTCAGGAGTATGGTGCTGGAAAAACACAGCAGGACAGGCAGCATCCGATGAGCAGTAAAATCGACGTTTTGGGTAAAAGCCCTTCATTAGGAATGAGGCTGGGAGCCTCGGGGTGGAGAGATAAATGAGAAGGGGTGAGGCTGGGGTGAAGATAGCTGAGAGTGCAACAGGTGGATGGAGGTGTGGGTAAAGGTGATAGTTGGGAGGAAAAGGTGGTGCAGATAGGTGGGATGAAAAATGGACAGATGAGATAGTTTATGAGGACGATGCGAGCTGAAAGGTTTGTACTGTTGTAAGGAAAGGGGAAGGGTAATGAGTACAACTGGGGAAATCGACACTGATCCGTTGCAGTTGAAGTGTCCCGATGTTCTTCCTCCAGGCATTGGGTGGTGTGGGAATGGCGATGGAGGAGGCCCAGGACCTGCATGTCTTCGGCATAGTGGGAGAGGGAGTTGAAGTGTTCAACCATGGCGTGGTAAAGTTGGTTGCCATGCTTAAAGAAAGACACCATCCGCTCTGTTGTGTGGTCGAACTGGTCGTTCTTGAAGCGGATGCGGGAGAGCCCGGCGGAATTAGGAATAAGGGAGAGCATTTTTGCAGGAGGCAGATATGGAGTCAGCTGCCAGCGGACATGGTTGAAGAGTTTATATTAACAACATTTCAACGGCGTTTGGGCAAATACATGGAAGATTTGGAAGCATTTGGGCAAGTGCAAATTAATGGGTTTAGCTTGGACGGACATTTCGGTCAGCTTCGACCAGTTTTTGGCCAAAGAATATGTGTCATGCTGTAGAACTCTGTAACTGTCTGACACTTTGGTCAAAGATATGGCGGTAACACAACCTGGTTCTCACTGTGTGGACTCGCACACCAATTAACGTGGTGCGTTTGGCGAAATTTACTTAGCCTCACAGTCAAATTCTACTCCCAGATTCGAGTCAACTGGCACTTCGCAAGCAGAAAACATAAGATCAAGCTAAACCTTTATCATTTGACATATGCTCTTTTTTTTCGACCAGGGACATCCCACTGCATATTTGGCGGGCTCCACCAATCTTATTCATTTTTTGTCCAATAGCCCCAAAAATAAAATGTCTGGATATTCACTTTACAATATCGGAGACCCTGTAGCCATGCCTCTCCAATGCCATTAAATCAATACCTTTTAATAAAATGTATGCATTGAAATCCTCAATCTTCTTTGAGACTACTACACAGATTCAGACAGTATCTTTCCTTCAGCTTTTTAACCGATCATTTCCAGCTTCATTGTCAATTTATTCCTCAATTTGACTGGTCAAGACACTGCCTGCTATCGTCATACTCACAGAACCTGTCCTAATAGATAATGTTTGATGAAGTACCATCACAATCTCTGACTATACCCTGTCTCTTCATCAGGATAGATCTAGCACTGGTGGTGTTATACTGCAATGTAGTCAAGTTACATTGGAATTCATCAACATCTATTCCAGAATCTTAGAAATGCCATGGCAACTTGCTCTAATTGTCATATAAAGGACATCCTCTGCCCTCCACACCACAGTTCATTGGTAAATCAGAACTCCTCCATATTGAAAACAATCCAGAAGAGGCACTGAGAAGGACAAGGACACAGAATGTACTCTGGGTATGATACTCAGATGTGCATCACCAAGCGCATCTTCACAGGCAAACCGTTCACTGAATGGGGAGATTTGCTGGAGCAGTAGGGGTATCGTACTCGGGGATTTTAGTTTTCTGAACGTATATTGTGGCGGCCAGCGGTTGAAGGGCTTAGATGTGCTGAACGTTTTAATTGCATTCAGGAAAGTTTTCCCAAACAGTATGTAAATGGTCCTACCCGGGAAGAGGCAAAACACGACCAACTGTTGGGAAATAGTACAGGATAGAGAAGACATGAAGGAGACAACAGTGAAGGAGCACTTTCGAACGAGAGACCCTAGTTCTATTAATTTAATATAGTTATGGCGAGGGACAAAACTGGCCCATAGTTTAAAGTTCTGAATTGGAACAAGGCGAATTTGACGGTATTAGACAGAAACTTGCAGGGGTTTATTGGAGTAGTTCGGTTGCATCAAACGTTCCTCACAACTGGGCAGCCTTCAAACGTGAGATCGCTATAGGTCAAGTTCTATATGGCCCTGTGAGGATAAAGGGCAATGTTAGCAGGAACAGGCAATCCTTGATAACAAAAATATTGAGGCTTCAACGTGAACAATGAAGGAGACGTGTCGCAGTTGCAGATGGCTGAGGTTAAGGGAACCTCTGGAGGTATTAGAGATTTTAAAGTTAGGTAACCTCTTCGATGGAGCTGGCAAAATACTTATGATTTTCGAATAAATAAGAAAGGGAGAACAAAAAAATCCAATATTGAGATCTGATGCTTAAATAATGGAAAATACAATAGGATAATGGCAGAGATGGAAACATTTATTTGGAAGCAAAGAATACATGGTGGGACAGTTGAGGAACGGTAAAAGGTTTTCAAAGCATTTTTCAAAGCAAAAGTATATGCCAGTAAACAGAAGGAATATAAGACAGGGGCAAACAGCCATGAATGTTTTAGAAAATATGGGAGATTAGGCATTGCAAGTGTCATAGACAAGTGGGAAACTAGGATATTGGGATAACTTTAACGGTCAACAGAAAGCCCCAAAAAGCTATAAATAAAAGTAAGAGAGATTAGTCGGTCAAAATGATAAGACGGACAGCGAAAGTTTCTACAAAGTTGTGAAACGATAAAGAATGGCTGAGAGAAGCTTTGGTCCTTTCGAACACGAGAAGCAGGATTAATAATGGGAGGTGACAAAATAACCCCGGCATTGAACTGATATTTTTTGTCGGTCTACAAAATTGAGGGAACGAATTACATGTGACTAATCGATGACAAAGTAAACAACGTTCAGTGAGGAACGAGAAACGATCATTAGCACGTAAGATGTATTGTTGGAAAAGTTAATGTTTCAAAAGAAGGCGAATCTTCTGGAACTGAAGAAATACATTCCATGGTACTAAAAGAGATAACGGGCGAAACAGAACTCACAATAATATTAAAAAAAAAACACTTCTGCCTGGGAGCAGTGCCTGCAGATGATAAAACATCAAATGTGTCGCCGTTATTAAGACAAGAAGGTAGACAGAGGATAGGGAATTTGAGGTCAGTAAGCTTTACTTCCATAGTGGGTAAAATGCTTGAATCTATTATCAAGCAAGAAATGGCAGGACATCGAGATAGAAATTTTCCAATTGGGCATACGCAGCATGGATTCATAAATGACAGTACAGATATATCTATTTTACTGAATTCTACGAAGGCATGACGACACATTGGATAACGGGGACCCAGTAGGTTTAGTGCATTTACATTTCCAATAGATTGCCAACAAAGTGCCATAAAACATAGTGCTCCATAATATCGGGCAACTGTCAGTGTGAAGCTTGCACATTCTCCCCGTGTCTGAGGGAGTTTCCTCCGGGTGCTTCGGTTTCTTCCCACAGTCCAAAGATGTGCAGGTTAGGTGAATTGGCCGTGCTAAATTGCAGTAGTGTTAGCTTCATTAGGCAGGGGTAAATGTAGGGGAATGCGGCTGGTTGTGTTGCTGTTCGGAGGGTCGGTGAGGACTTGTTGGGCCGAAAGGCCTGTTTCCACACTGTAGGGAATCTAATCTAATCATAAAGGTGCATGGCGTTACAGGCAATGCGTTGCATGGATAGAGAACTGGTTAACTAACAGGAAGCAAAGAAAGGCTACAAATGCGCGATTTTCTGGTTGGCGAACAATGGCTAGAGGTGTGTCTCAGGGATCAGTGCTGGGAGTGGAACTCTTTACAATTTGTACGGATGACCTGCAGTCTGGGGCCATATATAATGTTTTAAAGTTTCCTGATTACACGATCACAAGCAGTTGAGCAAAGTGCATGGAGGACTCTGAAAGTGTGCAGAAGGATATAGATAGTCTAAGTTAGTGGAAAAAGGTCTGGCAGATGCAATACAATTTTGATAAATTGGAATCGTCAATCTTGGTTGGAATAAGAGCAAAAAGGAATATTAATTCAATAGGAAAAATGCAGCATGCTGCTGTGTAGACGGATCTGGGAGACCTTGAGCATGAATCGCAATAGATTGGTTTGTAGGGACATGCAGTAATTCAGAAAGCAAATGCAATTTTCTCCATCATTGCGAGAAGGATTGAATTTAGGAGCCGGAAGGTTATGTTAAAGCTATGTAGAGTTTTTGGTGAGTTCATGTCTCGGGTACTTTGTGCAGTTCAGGTCTCCTTAATTAAGAAAATGGTGCTGGCACGGGAAGTATGTCGAGGCGATACACAACGTTGATTCATGAAAAAAAAATGTTGGTTTATGAGAAGACACTGAATAGAATGTGATTGCATTAATTGAAGTATAGAAGGATGAGTGAGCTGATAGAAACGTGCAGAAAGAGATGTTGATGTGCATAATGTTGAGAGGCATGGACAGAGTATATTGATAGACATGTGTCCCCATGACGGAAATTTATATCACGAGAGGACATAATGTTTAGGCGGCTGTCAAGAAATGTCAGAGGTAGGTTAGCTATTCAGAGACTGGTGGGTATGTTGAATGCACTGGCAGTAGTGGTAGCAGAGTTAGATATATGAGAAACATTTAACAGACTCTGGCACATGGAATTTAGTACAATGAAGTGTATGTGGGTTAGTCTGATCTTAGAGTAGGGAGAAAGAATGGCACAGCATCGACAGTCGAAGGACCTGTACTGTGCTATACTGTTCTATGTTCTGTATAAAAGTAGGACAGGAATCGATAAGATCGAAGCAGGATAAATGTTACGAAAGGCAGTCGTAGCCTCAAAATTAGATGAATCAGATTTAGGATTGAATTGAGGAGGAATGTCTTCACACAAACGGTTGTGAGTCTGTGGAATGCCCTGCCCAGTGTAATTGTTGATGCCTCCACATTGAATGTTTTTAATGCTAAGATCGATTTTATTTTAACAGTAAAGGGATGAAGCGTTAAATTGAGAGGATGAATGAAAGGAGCTGAGGCCAGGAAAACGTCAGCCAAGATCTTATTGATATGTGCAGCGGGCTTGAAGGGCCATGTAGCCCACTGTTGCTCCTTGATGTTGTGTTCTAGAAAGGTTTTTCCTGTCAAGCAACAATAGTCTTATGCTCATCATTGGACTTTTGATTCCAGATTTGTATTGAATTCAAATTCCACCATCTTCCTTGGCTGAATTCGAACTCAGGCACTTAGAGCAATGCCTGTGTCTTCAGAGAAATATCCATGCGAGAATATCACTTCGTCATCAGCATAAAGCCAGATGACACATCGGTTCAGCATGGAGCATGCTGCAGATCAAGCAAGTGTACTGCTCAATAAAATCTGGCAATCTGGCCAGAATGGGGCATTATGTAGACACGTCAATGTATTGTTCTATGCACCCACTTTCGATATCTCTCTGGCACATATGGAGTTCTGCACAGCACAATTACATTAACCCATAAAACCGAGATGGATATCTGGCGACCACGGGGTAGCTGTCCATTGAATCACAATGAATTGATCTGGAAACTTGGATCAGTTATCCTCCCAGCATGCAAATCCACTGACAACACAGCAGTGCATTTCTTGTTAACATTGTATTACATTTCTCACTTCTCAGTGGTGGGGAAAGTTGAAGCCCATGCTGTAAATGACAGGACGTACGGTTCCCATAATTTTACAGATCCATGTCTTTTCTGTGCCATGATGAGGGGTGCTGTGCTGTGAAAATCATTAGCAGAGAGAGATGATGGGGGGGGGGGGCGGGGGGGGTCAGTTTGAATTTTTTTATTTGGCAAATGGGCAGAAAGGTGATATTGAGAGATATTGTTATGAAAGGATGTATTCAGAACGATTTCAGAATGCTGAAATGAAAATATTTCGATTGTATCTTGCAACATGTGCCAACATTTCCAGGAATCGTGAGTGACCAAAATATTGGTGTGAGGACAGAGGATGAAAGCACTGGGTGATCATTCGTTCTACAGCTTTGTACCCGAGAGTGGGGTCAACACACTCTTCGAATCATCGGGATGAATCATAAAATAATTTGTCTAAGTGTCATTTTCATTGAGTTTGACAGAGGGATCGTCTGCACGGGACTGCACTAATTTTCTGGTGATATCCGATCAAACTCATCTAAGTAATTACCTACCCCACCCCATGACATATCTGTTACTCATTGAGAGTCTGTTTCTTGAATTCATCAGAGCTAGTATTACTCGTCATCATAAGGAAAATCCTGGGTATTCTGTGATCCCTGCCAAAGGTACTAGCTTTGAAAAGGTGATTGACATTTCTTTATCTGGAGCTGCTCTGCACGACATAGTCAGAGCATGGAAGATAAAGGAGAAGTGCACCACGATCTGTCGGCCGGTGCCTGAAGATCCTGGTGGACAGACAAGTACAAATGTGAGCCGTTATCTTCCGAAAAGAAACCAAACCACCGGCACACCAACTATGGCTGAGCTAATCACTCAGATCGGTAAAATATTTTCGATCTGCAGAAATGTCCAATAGTAAAAGAGAAGGGTCATTATCTTCCCTGTTTTGCCAGCATAATCGTCAATGTATTCACTCTGCTCCCTCACACTCTTTGAATACCTGTTAATGCATTAACAGACTAAGAAAGCTCAATCGTCTGCCAATTACATTTGCAAAGTCCAAACAAGCCACGTGCTCTACTATGCTGATTCGAGCATGCAGCATCTTCCCTCCCGCTTTCACCTATGCACCCCCCCCCCCCCCCCCCATGGTTATAGAATTTTCTGGATGATGTTATTCCTGGGATGATCTAGACAATGTTCAAAACAATTCTCAGATTCTGTAAAACGTCATTCCACCAAGTATGTAACACAAAAGGAGAAAGAGTGTTTTCTATTATTTTCCAAATCAGGGCATTCGGTCACTCAAACCTGCTCCAAAATACAATGAGATCATGGCTGATGATATATTAGCTGCATGTTATAGGAATTTTCAATCATTCAATCCGTGAGTTCCTGTCACTGACCAGACGGCAATAGGATGGTTTTTGCATCGACTTTCTGCAAGCATGTTTTCGGGAGACATTTCCAATGGGGATGAAACCTTAAAAAAAAAACACCTTACATCAGCTTCATATTTTAATTAATCATGAGCACGCTTTACACAGACCAACACAAAAAAAGTTATTTGTTGGTTATCAAGACACAATCTCAATCAGTAATTCTGATTATTTAGATTGTCCCACCTCATTGTATTCAGCCAACTACAGCATTTAAACACTTGTCCAATTACAAAAAAAATCAATTTCTAGAGCAGAATTTCTTTTGTCCCAACTATTGTCTTCAAACTTATCTAACTTGTAAATTCTTCGTTGTTATCACGTTTTCTATTATTCATTGTACTGGAGTCTTTTTCAATTTTCGTAACTTTGCAGCTTTCCACTCAGTCGGCTGAATGGATGGTTTGAGTTGCACAATCAGCCCAACAGAACAGCTTCAATTCGCACACTGACAGAGGTTCGCATGAAATTTCCGCGTTCACAGCCTTGCCCTTCACTAGAAGTGTGGTGACCCTGACGTTACCTCACAGCGAATGGTGTTCTTTTATTAATGACAGAACAGCTCAATGGTCCTTTGGGGTTATACATTCATTCTATCACAGTTAGCCTTTCTACAATTTCTCCACATTACCATTTTATTTTTGGTGTTTCGTTTTGTGCCACTGTCAGCATTTTCCCCCACATTGCAAATTCTTGCCCTGTTCCCGATAATCCTTGACTCCGTTGACGTTCATGAATCTTCAAGTTAGTGCCTCAGTACTTAGTTTCGCCTTTGAATAATCAGTTTACATTGCAAAAAAAAAACTAAAAGCATTGAACTAGAAAATGTGGGACTCCAGTCGATACATTTTCATTCACCTCATAAAGTCCCATTAATCCCAACCTGCCGCATTATGTATGTTAGTCAATCCTCGTGCAAATACATGCAAATACATTATCTGCCACACTGTGAGCGTCTGACATAAGTATTAAACGTTATTTTGTGGGAAAACATCTGGAAAGCGAAACACACTGTCTCTACGTTCCCCGTTATTAAATCTACTGATTATATTGTGAAGGAACTCCAGGAAAATGCTACATACTTTTACAGGGAAAGAGGTAATCTCCTTTTCACAAAACCATGTTCACACTAATTCAGGGAAATTTTTGAAAACATTTCTGCAATCGCTTCTTGGTTGAGTAACTGAATAATTGCTTCCCATTGGTCTTCACGTTGGATGACACGAGTGATATGCCAACATTTCAACAGAGTGAGGGAGCAGAGCTGTGTATATTGGCCATCACCAAGGAGAAGGTGCTAGAAAAATGAATGGCCTGAAGGTGGACAAATCACAAAGAACAGATCGAAAACATCCTAGAGGTATTATGGAGATAACTGATGTGATGCTGGAGTTGGTAGAGGTGATTCTTTACTAATCACTAAAATCAGCAGGGTCACAGAGAACTCGTAAATGGCTAACGTGACACGTGTTTATAAAAGGAGTAAGGCAAAAGACAGAAAATTGCAGATCAATTTGTCAATATCCGTCTGACTCTGGCTTCATACTCGATGGAGTTCCGAAGGATGAGGGGTTTGTAATTGAAGCTGAGAGGATATTGAATGGAATGGACAGAGTAGATGTTGAGAAGATATTTCCATCGGTAAGATTCTGGAATCTGGTATGAAGTATGACATTTCCTAATTCTTGTGTATGGAAGTGTATGGTAAAATCGGGCAAGGTCAGCCTGGTTTCATCAAGTGAAGCCATGTCTGAGAAATCTGCTCGAATTCATTGTGGAAGTAACGAGCATGTTAGAGCGAGGTGAGGCAATAGATGTTATCTATCAGAACTTCAAGAAAGCCTTTGATAAGGTGTCACGCAGGAGACTACTGAGTAAGATAAGAGCCCATGGTATCAATGGCAAGGTGCCAGCATGGATAGAAGCTTGGATGTCCCACAAAAAGCAAATACGAACCATAAAATCGACCTTCTCAGGATGGCAGCAGGTGACAAGTGTTGTTCCGCAACTGTCAGTGTTGGGAACACTATTTGTATCTTTATATGGTAAAATTTTAGGGACTGTGGGCATTCTCATTAAGTTTGAAGTTGATATGAAGATAGGGAGAGGTACAGGTAGTATGACGGAGGCGAATAGAGTTTAGAATGATTTGGACAAAATCGGGTTTGAGCAAAATAATAACAGGTGGGTAACAACTTGGAAAAGTGAGATGTCATGCACTTTAGGTGGAAGAATAGAATCTAGGACTATTTCTAAATGAGGAGAAGATTCAAAAGTCTGAAGTGCAAAGAGACGTACCGGTTCTCGTCCAGGAATCTCTCAAGGTAAACTTGCAGATTGAGACAATAGTTAGAAAGGCAAATGCTTTGTTGACATCCATTTTGAAAGAACTTGAATATTAAAGCAGGAGTGTACTTCTGAGGCTTTACAAGGCTCTGGTAAGACCACATTTGCAGTATTATGCGCAGTCTTGGGCTCCATATCTCTGGAAGGGTGTAGTGGCCTGGAGTGTATTCAGAGGAGAATCACTGGCATGGTCCCAAGAATAAAAAGCCCCACATACGTTTGAGGGCTCTGGCTTTATACTCGATGTAGATTCGAATGATGACGGGGGATTTAATTGAAACTTACAGAATATTGAATGGCCTGGACAACGTAGACGTTGGGAAGATGTATCGATTACTATGAGAGACCAGGACCCGAGGACACAGCTTTAGACCAAATGGAAGACCTTTTTGAAAGGGAGATAAAGAGAAATTTGTTCAGCCAGAGTGTGTGGAATTCATTGCTACAGAGGTCTGTCGAGGTCAGGCCAATGAGTATAATTATGAATGAGATAGATAGGTTGTTGTGTATCAAGGGGACCAAGGATTACGGGGAGAAAGGGATAGAATGGGTTTGAGAAACCTAACAGCCATGATTGAATGGCGGAGTGGACTCATTTAGCTGAGTGGCCTCATGTCAGCTCTATTGTCTGATGATCTGACAGTATTAAAAAGAGACTCTAGTAACTTCCCAGCAATAATCGTTCAGATAAGTGGCTAATTTATTCCTGTTTTCTGATTTGCTCCTTCTTTGAAGACTGGTGCTACATTTAAAGTTTTCCAGTCTTGTTGAAACATTCCTGCAATCGAGGGTGTTTTGGACGGCCCAAACCGTCCATGCCGAACAGATATCCCAATACAATCTAGTCCCACGTGCCATCACCCGGCCCATATCCCGCAAAACTCTTCCTATTCATGTACTCGTCCAAATGCCTGTTATATGTTGCAATGTGTACCAGCCTCCACCACTTCCTCTTGCAGCTCATTCCATACACGTACCATCATCCATGTGGATAGTTTGCCCCATACGTCTCTTTTATATCTTTCTCCTCTCACCCTAAACCTCTGCCCTCTAGTTTTGGACTCACCAACCCCAGGGAAAATACTTTGCCTATTTACCCTCTCCATGCCTCTCATAATTTTGTAAATTTATATATGGTCACCCATCAGCCTCCGACGCTCCAGGAAAACAGCCCCAGCCTGTTTAGCCTCTCCTTATAGATCAAATCCGCAAAGCCTGGCAACATCCTTGTAAATCATTTCTGAACCCTTTCAAGTTTTGCAACATCATTCCGGCAGGAATGATATCAGAATTTCATGCAATATTCCAACAGTGGTCTAACCAATGTCCTGTACAGGTGCAACATGACTCCTAACCTCTGTACTGAATACTCTGAACAATTCAGGAAATAATACCAAACGCCTTCTTCACTTTCGTATATATCTGCGACTCCACTTTCAAGGAACTATGAATCTACACTCCAAAGTCTCATTGTTCAGCAACATTCCCTGGCACCTTACCATTAAGTGTATAAGTCCTGCTAAGATTTGCACTACCAAAATGCAGCACCTCGTATTTATCAAAGGTAAATTCCATCTGCCACTTCTCAGCCCATTGTCACACGTTTGGTCAAGCCCCTGTTGTAATCTGAGGTAACCATCTTCGATATCCACTACACCTCCAATGTTGGTGTAATCTGCAAACTTACTAACTGTACCTCTTATGCTTGCATCCAAATCATTTATGTAAATGACAAAAAGTAGAGGACCCAGCACCGATACTTGTGGCACTCCACTGGTCACAGTCTGAAAAACAACCCTCCACCGCCACTGTCTGTCTTCTATTTTTGAGCCAGTTCTCTATCAAAATGGCTAGTTCTCCCTGTATTCCGTGAGATCTAATCTTGCTAATCAATCTCCCGTTGGGAACATTGTCGAACACCTTACTGTAGTCCATATGGATCACATCTACTGCTCTGCCCTCGTCAATCCTCTATGTTACTTCCTCAAAAAACTGCAACCAAGTTTGTGAGACATGACTTCCCACGCACAAAGCCATGTTGTCTATCCCTAATCAGTCCTTGCCTTTCCAAATACGTAAAAATCCTGTCCCTCAGAATTCCCTCCAACAACTTGCCCACCACCGACGTCAGGCTCACTGGTCTATAGTTCTCTGGCTTGTCCTTACCACCCTTCTTATACAATGGCACCACGTTAGCCAACCTACAGTCTTCCGGCATCACAACTGTGACTATAGATTATTCAAATATCTCAGTAAGAGGCCAAACAATCATTTCTCTTGCTGCTCACAGACTTCTCTGTTGCACCTGATCACGTCCTGGGGATTTATCCGCCTTTACCCGTTTCAAGGCATCCAGCACTTCCTCCTCTGTAATATGGACATGTTGCAAGATGTATCCCTACAGTCTGTATCTTCCATTTCCTTTTCCACAGTAAATACTGATGCAAAATGCTCATTTGGTATCTCCCCCATTTTCAGCGGCTCCACACAAAGGCCGCCTTGCTCATCTTTGAAGGGCCCTATTCTCTCCCGAGTTACCCTTTTGTCCTTATTATTTGTGAAGACGCTTTGAATTTGGATTTGTAAAGACTCGTTGTATTCTCCTTAATTGTATTTGCCAAAGCTATCTCATGTCCCTTTTTGCCCTCCTGATTACCCTACTAAGTATACTTCCACTCCCTTTATTCTCTTCGAAGGTTTCACACGATCTATCCTGTCTATATCTTACATATGCTTCCTTCTTTTTCTTAACTAAACCCTCAATTCCTTTCGTCATCTAGCAATCCTTATAGCTACCAGCCATTCCTTTCACCCTAGCAGGGATATACTTTCTCTGGACTCTCGTTATGTCATTTCTGCTGGCTTCACATTTTCCAGCCATCCCTTTCCCTGCGAACATCTTCCCCGAATCAGGATCGAATGTTCGTGCCTGATACCATCAAAATTGACCTTTCTCCAATTTAGAGCTTCAACTTTTGGATCTGGTTTATCCATTTCTATCATTATTTTAAATCTAATGGAGTTATGGTTGATGTCCACAAAGTGTTCAAAAGCATGAATCGGTTGCTATTGATTTTACTGCACTTAGACCTATCTGTTTATCCAAACTCTTGTTCGTTTTGTTAGACATAGTTCGAAAACGTTCATCCAATTAACATCTTGCTTATAATACTGGTATAAATTCTCTACCTGTCCCCTGTCACCAGTTTCTCAGTACCAGTACCTAAGATTCCAACATATATGTTCCTGAGGTTTCTTTATTCAAGGGTCACAGACTCATCTTGAATTTCTTCATTTGTTTACGAGTTAAAACATCTGCTTCTGATTCATACAATGAACTGCCCAATTATGGCCTAGACTAGTTCTCACCAGTTTGAATTCGATAGTTTGTAATTGAAAAGTGTCCTTCACAGCCTTGGAGCCATGCGTTGTTCTTCTTCCCATGGAGTCGTTCTTTTTGACTTCAATCAGTCATTGCTGAGCGCTATGAAATGTTTCCTAAAGTGTCTGCCACAGTTCATGCATTCACCTCCCCCCGGTTCTACTTTCACATCCCACTTTTGACAAGATGTAAGATTTAAAAAGAAAACCGGAATTTCGATGCTTGGTTCTTCTTAATCATTCAAGAAGAACTTCCGCTTCTGGCTGAATACATGATCAGCTGAAAGTGACTTCATTTTCGCAGTTTCTCCCCCTCCAACACTTCTCATCTAATTATGCTATATTGCAGTGGGAAGCTTCAGACATGACCACATTTTCCCTCCATGAAGGATCGTCATCAGCTAAAGCTTGTGGGCAGACCCTTTAGCTGTGACTGTACAAGCTCGCACACGTCTACATACCCCTTTCCCTCCTTTACTTCCTTTCCAGAAGAGTGATAGAGACTCATATATACTGACATTTCACTGCGTTCGTCTCCACCTTCCAAAATAAATCATCGTCCGCCACAGCTGCCATCTCCAGCAGAACAGGATGATTAAAAACATGTTTTGCCTTCTGTCCACTATCAGTCTTTCACAGGGGCCATTACAATCTGTAACTCCCATCACCCGAACACATCCCGACTCCCCCATAGTACCTACCCTTTCAATTGCAGAAGCTGCAACACTTATCCATTCACCTCTTCTCTCCTCCCTGCCCAAGACCCCGCATCTTCCAGGTGAAGCAGCATTTCAGATGTACTCTTTCAATCCAGTATACTATCACTGCTGCTCAAAATGCAGCCTCATTTACATTGGCAAGACCGAACAGAGACTGCTTTAATAAAGTAGGAATAACGCTGACATGCTCATTGTTTTGCCATTTTAATAAGTTGCCGTGCTCTCCTCCTAATATTTCAATGGGCTGGGTTGTTGCAATGCTTCTGCAAAGTACAATCCAACCCGGAACAACACCTCCCTTTCCACTTTGATATATTACGGTTTAAAGGGCATTATGTTTAATTCCATAACGTCACAGATCCAAGCCACTATTTCTGTTCTCTACTTTTTTAAATATAGATTCTTCGTACTGCTCTCCCTATGATATTGTTTGTCTTGCTCAGCAGAGTTAAACGATGTCTCCCATTCACGCATTGATTATACCAATTTTGTAACTGTTTCTCTAACAATGCAATTAACAGCCAGTTTCTCTTTTGCATATAGACTACGCAGCCCATATTTCAAGGTGCACCCTCCACCTAGGGCAATATATTAAAATGACCATTTTGGAATGATTTCAGTTCCGAAGAATTGACCTACTAGAGTTGAAACGTTCCCTTCGTTTCTCTGTCTTCACACATACTGGCAGAACTGTCACGTTTCTCCTGAAAATAAAAGACTCAATCTGAATAAAACCAAGAGATGTGGATGATGGAAATTTGGCACAAAACAAAAATTGCTGGAAAAACTGAAGCGTTCTGAATAAGTGTCAGTGGATCCGATTCAATAGCTCTGCATTTTTGCCACAGATGCTGCGGGAGCCACTTAGTTTCCACAGCAATTTCTGTTTTTGAATACATTTCAAAATTATTTGTGCCGAAGCAGGACAAAAGATCTGATCAGCATGGAATGACACCCAGGACACACACCAGGACGCGAAGAACAGCATAAGCTGGACATTTCCATTGTTTCCGAACTAAATGATACAGAACTGGCTCAAAGGTAGAAGACAGAGGGTGGTGATGGAGGGTTGTTTTTCAGACTGGAGGCCTGTGACCAGTGGAGTGCCACAAGGATCGGTGTTGGGCCATCTACCTTTTGTCATTTACATAAATGATTTGGATGCGAGCATAAGAGGTACAGTTAGTAAGTTTTTGATGACACCAAAATTGGAGGTGTAGTGGACAACGAAGAGGGTTTCCTCAGATTACATCAGGATCTGGACCAGATGGGCCAATGGGCTGAGAAGTGGCAGATAGAGTTGAATTCAGATAAATGCGAGGTGCTGCATTTTAGGAAAGGAAGTCTTCGCAGGATTTATACACTTAATGGTAAAGTCCCAGGAAGTGCTGCTGAACAAAGAGACCTTAGAGTGCAGGTTCATAGATCCTTGAAAGTGGAGTCGCAGGTAAATAGGATAGTGAAGAAGACGTTTGGTATGGATTCATTTATTCGTCAGAGTATTGAGTACAGGAGTTGGGAGGTCATGATGTGGCTGTACAGGACATTGGTTAGGCCAATGTTGAAATATTGCGTGCAATTCTGGTCTCCTTCCTATGGGAAAGATGCTGTGAACCTTGGAAGGGTTCAGAAAAGATTTACAAGCATGTTGCCAGGGTTGGATGATCTGAGCTACAGGGAGAGGCTGAACAGGCTGGGGCTGCTTTCCTTGGAGCGTCGAAGACTGAGGGGTGATCTTATAGAGGTTTACAAAATTATGAGGGTCATGGATAGGATAAATAGACAAAGTCTTCTCCCAGGGGCCGGGGAGTCCAGAACTAGAGGGCATAGGTTTAGGGTGAAAGGGGAAAGATATAAAAGACAACTAAGGGACAGCGTTTTCACGCAGAGGGTGGTACATGTATGGAATGAGCTGCCAGAGGATGTGGTGGAGTTTGGTGCAATTGCAACAAATAAGAGGCATTTGGATGGGTATATGAACAGGAAGGGTTCAGAGGGATATGTGCCGGGTGCTGGCAGGTGGGAATAGATTGGGTTGGGATATCTGGTCGGCATGGATAGATTGGACTGAAGGGCCTGTTTCCATGCTGTACATCTCTATGACTCTATGACTCTATAAATAACGTGGAAACAGCGACTATCCAAAGTGCACGTTCACGGGAGAAACAGAGCAAAACAGAGTCACTTTAAAAACAGAACTGGACAATACTCAAGTTGAAACGATTCAGAAGAATACGTTAAACAGTTTTCAAAAATGTAAACTTTGCACCACGGGGACAACCCAGAAGAATGAGAATACTAGAATAATACTGTGACCTCTCAGAAGACCAGAGTAAGCTGTTGAGTCCAGCGACGATGTGTGAATGGGTCTCGGTGTGAATTGGGGTGCATGAAACAGATATTCATGCAGATACTGGAGCTCAAAACGGAGAATATATGCGGTGCTGTGCAGCAGAATCATAATTGTATTCAACAACAATCTGTAACATTCTGGTCGGAAAACTACTTTAGTCTACCATTACAACCAAGCATGTTTTGACAAGATTTATAGCTCAGTTTCAGGTTCTGGATATAGGCTTGCTCCCAGAGCTCGAAGTTTCGTTTTCAGTGGGCAAACCTACATCCATTACAATCATGCTGATGGTTCAGAGATGAATGCATACAAACATGCCAGGGTCAGAAGCATGTGTACCTGAAACTGAAGACAATCAGTTAAAGCAACTGCACTTGAATGCCTGACTCCAAACAGGTGAACAGGTGATAGGCAGGGTGAAAAAAATCCCAAGAACAACAGAAGAGATTTAAGCTGTGCATTTCTGCCACATCCAGTCATAAACAATTTTGGACTGTTAAACCATTTTCAGCATCCGCATCTCTTGCTTTTGTTGAAAATGAATCTGTTATTTTCAGGAGAAATGTAACGTGTGTGGCAGCACCTGTAAAGACAGCGAAACAGAGGTAACATTTCAAGTCTAGTGTGACGCTTCCTAAGAACTGAAAATAATTGGAAAATGGATTCTTTAATCTGTTTTGAGACAAGGAAACTCCACAAATATCTCAATCGTCAAGCACAGAATAGTCCAGCACAACAGCAATGTAAGGCATGAGTACCTGCATCATCTTCAGCTCGAGGATCATGATACACCTCTCTCTTATCATGATATTCGCTGAATCACAAATGACATTCTTGATACAATTCGAATCACTACACGTGACATCAAGAAACAGCTGAACACAGGAACACAAAAAAGGCGGTGAGCCCTGATACCATTCTGGACATACCCTGATAGCAATACGACTTGAGGACATGCGATGCACAATAAGCCGTATCACTGAGGATGTTCTTACATTTCAGCTCCAACTCTGACGTCTCCCAATCATTGTGGAAAATTGCTCAAATATGTCCATCCCTCATAGGACAATAATTAAAACCTGACCAATTGCCATTTCCTCAGTCTTATCATAATAGTTAAATTGGTGGACGTTCTTTTTGACAGAGCTTTTAAGCCACATGGAAATAACTTCCCAGAATCGTTTCCGATAGCTCACCATGTTGAGATTATGCTGTTGTGGGAATGTCACTGGATAACTAATCCAGTCCAGGCTAATGCACTGGCAGCTGGTGGAAGCTAAAAATAATTTATCGAAAATCGATTCATAATGTGTGGAGTCTTTAACATTGGCCTTGAATCCAATGATCGTTCAGAAACAGAAATTTACTTCAGGAATGTATTTTCAGGAAGCAAATATACCGTGCTTTCCTGGGCGAAATGTGATTGTATTCACAGACACATGTGTTTAAATCTAAAATGGTCTCTGAAATCGCCAAGCAAGACATTCAGTTACCTCAAACTGCTGCAGGTTCTTAAAGGAGAAAACAAGACAGAACACCCAATACTAGCCACAGTGTCAGAAAAGCGAACGGAAATCGCAGTCCAGTCTACCTTACAGAGACCTCCTTCGAAACGTCTGAGAGTCTGTGTCAACATTTACAGAGGTTTCCCACAGAACCCACAGTAGAAGGAGAAGGAATAAAACATTTAATCAAATCATCATGTACCAATTTTAGTTCATGTCTCAGCACCTCTTCAACGCTCTTCGTGCAATAAATTATGAAAAAAACGCAGGAACTGCAATCATCCCTACGACCGATTAAGCATCCTCCCATTCAATTTAACAATTGCTAATCCTTTGTCTCCATGCCACAAAGTTGTTGTCTATACATGCCTTTCCTGTCGATCAATTCATCGACTTGATTCTTATTTTTATCCAGTGCCTTGGCTTCCACACCATTGTGGATAAATTAAGGCCGGCAGGTGCCGGAGGTCAGAATCAATGATTGTGGTACTGGAAACGTACAGCCAGTCGGAGAACATCTGAAGAGGTGGAGAGTCGACGTTTCGGGCAAACGCCCTTCATCAGAAATGGCATCACCTCTGCCCTGAAGCGCTTCAGTTACATCCTGAAGCAGAATCGCTACTGCAGCCACATCTCCATCTTTAGCACTGGACTCCGGGCTAGATTCATCACATTCAGGACCATACCAAGACAACCACTGCCGAAGAAACTGTTCTCGCACTGGATCTTCCCCTGTGTCTACACGTACACTCGCTGCAGTTAACCCTGGCACAACTCAGGGCTATACTCTCTCAGACTTATAAAGGGCCACTGCTGTTCTTCACCCTCAGAAGAATTCACACAATTAATAAATATTTTTCTCCACCATATCAGACATCAAGCAACATTAGTAGACTAAACTTTCATGGACGCACCTTCCACCCAGGTGTCTTCAACCATCCCAGAAGCTTCTTCCAGCCTCCAGAACCAATCTGACGCCATTGGCCGCGATGATATCGGAGTACAACAGGGTCAGGTTCTAGCCCTCACCACCAGAGCGAGCGTAACTTGCAAAAGTGCTGTCTCAGTCGATACCATAACAATGCACACAAGCGTGACAGTCTCCACGAGCACGCCAAGCTCAATTTCGACAACAGGTCCTAGCTCCGAGCCCTGCCAAGTTTCCACCATCCCCTCAGAACTCTCCCTCACTGGGGATGTGCGATCTGTCCTCAGCAAAGTCTTCACCTTCATCTCCCTATGCTACAGGATCAAGGAATTCGACACATGTTATTATATCGAACACAATTATGCCATCTACAGCTCTATGCTTACTTTATTCCACCAGAACTACCGCCCCCGGTCGGTTGATCCTTTCTTCAGACTGCAATACAATCCTTTTACCTGAACACTCCGTGCTGCTGTCTTACATGCACTTGAACTCTTCATTTCCAACTGATACCGTGATGTTGAATATCTCAACATGTCCACCCCTTGCCCAGTCCATCCTCTGACCCGAGCAACGCAGAACCCTCCTCTCACTCCACTCCAGCCCTTACCTCACCATCAAACCTGTGGATAAGATGGAGGCGCAGTTGTTGTTAGGCACACAGACCTCTACACCGTCGGAGTCAACGACCAACATCTGGACACCACTTCTGACTGCCCACTGGACCACGTCGTCATCACCCATCACCAAACTATAATCTCCAAGACCATACATAATCTCATCACCTCAGGGGATATCTCCCTCACAGTCTCCATCCTCAATCCGGGAACCCCACACACCCGATGCTACAGCACTCCTGATGAAGAGCTTATGCCCGAAACTTTGACTCTCTTGCTGCTCGGATGCTGCGTGACAGACTGTGCTTTTCCAGAGCCACACTCTTCGACGACGACCTCCACAGCCTTATGTTCTCGAGAATTCCCCAGATTCACAACTGTCTGAGATCATTTATTCTGATCTCAGTGCAGAGTGGCCTACCTGTATCGAATAGGAATTATCATCCTTGCTGCCAAAATGTTTAAGATTGACAGACCTTTTTTTTGTTTCACTGAAATCGCCTCTCATTTTCCGAAACTTCACCAAATGCATGTTAAACTGACTGTGTGGAGTTTGCACATTCTCCTCGTGTCTGCTCCGGTTTCGTCCCAAAGTCCAAGGATGGTCAGGTTAGGCGAATTGGCCCTGTTAAATTGCCCACAGTGCAAGGTGCTTTAAGCAGAGGGAAATGGGTCTCGGTGGGTAACTCTTCAGTGTGTCGTTGTGGACTGGTTGGGCCGAAGGGTCTGTTTCCGCACTATAGGGAATCTAATTTAATCGAATTTAATCTAATAGATTAGACGTCTGCTCATAGAAGAAGCTTGCCATCCTCGAGTTCAGTCTGAGAATCCTTCGTTGCATCCCTCTTGAGCAAGTATATCTTTCATTAAGAAAGGTGATGAAAACTACACACAGCATTCTACAATATTCAAGATGAAGTCAAACCAAGGTTCTGTGCATCCCTTCTATGACAACCCTACTCCTGATCTCAAATCCCTTTTGAATTGAAAATCAACAAACCATTTATCTTCCTTACTTATTTCTGTTCCTGTAACATTGCTTCCTTGACTGACGACCAAGGCGGTCTAGGTCGTTTCCAACCTTACTTCCACCCACTTGGCAGGGTCTATCCATGCTGATCCTCGCGCCAAGTCGATTATCCCCAGTATCAACTTCCGGCTTCAGAACTCACTGCCATGATTTTCAGCCATCAGAAGATTTGGAATGATTGTATCGGATTCCCCCAAACACATTTTTAATACTTATTGTCACTGGTTATGTCCCAAGCACAAATATCCTACTAGTAATTGTCTTTTAAAGCAGAAAAATGTATTTATTGCGACTCTCTCTTTTTCTGTAAACTCTCGAATGTTACACCATGCCACTATATTAGACCCAGCTAATGGACATTCGACTTGGGGCTTCACCAAACTATTTCTGAAAATCCAAATGCACTGTTTCCACTGTTGCTTTCTAATTACTTACTAGTCTGTTTTTTAAGTATGATTCTTATTTCATAAATCCATGTCAACATTTTCTATGCTTACTACCTGTAAGTTAATTTAATTGTTTAAGTTCCTTGGTATTGCATCCTCTGTAGTAGAAGTTTTCATTGCGCTGACTGCCTATATTTGGAAGAACGGACTGTAATTAACCGTTAACATTCTGCCTCATTTACAATTAGATGAGGTATATTTGTTACTTTCACATCGGCCAATTCTGTTGCAGAATTTTCACGATTTAGAAGGAGTCAAGCAAACCATTCCTTGTTACAATGACCATGTTGTTTGGTACCCGAAAGTGCAGATTATTAGTCCATGGGGAATTATCATATTTCAGTCCAAATAATTTCTCCAAAGCTGTGGATTCGCACTTACACCATTTCCCTTTCCTCACAAGATATCGTTTTCCTAGTATTTCTGGAAAGTATTTTTGGTTTATTTGCTTTCTTCATTCAAGTCAACACGAAAGTAGTTGCTTCATAGTTCTGTGATTCTCCTGTTTTCAATTCTCCTGATTCAGACTATAATGCAGCTGCAATTACCTCCTCCAACCTGCTATCTTTGTCTGTTTTGAGAAGTTTATGCAAATCATCTTGTTAACTTACTCTACAGAAACCCACCATTTCTTGTCTTAAGCTGTTCACTACTTGACCTTCCACGATCATGCTATCACAGAAACATAGATTCTGTACGGTCAGATATACAGGACGATCTACACTTGCGCTGCTATGTGGCGAGCTGCAATGAAAGGCTAAGCCAATTATTTTTCGTTTCTGAGGGTACCCTTGGTCACTACCCTTTCAGTAAGTGTATTGCAGAACCCCAATGCCTTTGGATATGAAACAATCCTCGAATCCTCTCTTAACCTCAAATCATTCACTTTCAAAGCCTGCTCTCATGTTATTGGCCCGTTGACTAAAAGGAATAGCTAATTTCTATCCACGCATCCATGCTCTTTGCACTCTTGTAGTTCTGATTATGTCTCTGTCAGCCTTCTCTGCTCCACAGCAAAAACTTGACCTTTTGCAGTATCTCTTCACAGCTGATATGTTCCATCCCAGGCACAATACTGGTGACGCTCCTCTGTCCCCACCCCACCCCAGTTCAATCACATCATTCCTGTCATGTGACGTACAGAACTGCACACAGTATTCACACAGTATTCCATTGTAGGCGAACTGGATTAGTTTAGATTAGACTAGATTACTTTACAACGTGGAAACAGACCCTTCGGCCCAACAAGTCCACACCGACCCGCCGAAGCACAAACCACCCATACCCCTACATTTACACCTTACCTAACACTACGGACAATTTAGCATGGCCAATTCACCTGACCTGCACATCTTTGGACTGTGGGAGGAAACCGGAGCACACCGGAGCACCCGGAGGAAACCCACACAGACACGGGGAGAATGTGCAAACTCCACACAGTCACTTGCCTGAGGCGGAAATTGAACCCGGGTCTCTGGCGCTGTGACGCAGCAGTGCTAACCACTGTGCCACCGTGCCGCCCACGTGCCACCGTGCCGCCCACTGAAACTAAATTCATGCATTGCGCTAATAATCTCTGCTTAGCTGGATAAAGGCGATATTTAGGGTCCATTACACCTTCTTAATTAGCCTAAAACCGGCCCAGTCACATTCAGGGGTTTGTGGAGAAGCACCCTCTCAGATCTAAGGTTCCTAATGTATTGCCATTTATTGAGCATTGCCCTGTCTGATCCCTTCTTCCAAAACGTATTACATCATGTCTATCAGGCAGAAAATGCAACTGCCGTTGATTTGCCCATCTGAACATTCCATCTGTGTCTTCAAGAAACAAGAGACATTTTGCCTCACTGCCAACCAGCCAGTCATTTTCTGTATCAAACACCAACTTACATATCTCATTCTGTCTGCCCCTTCAATATTCACATTCATATCGTTTGTGAATAGCTCAAAGTATAAGGGGAACAACACTGATCCCAGTAGCAAGCCAGCGTTCACTCATGTCATCACACAAACGGCTTTCTACCAGTACTCTTTGTTTCTTACATCTAAAGCAATTTTGAATGTAAATTGCCACGTTAAACTCGATGACATGAGATTTTGCGTTCTTTATCAGTTTCCCATTTGGGGCGTTATCGAAAAACGTGCTGGTTAGCCAGCTGAACGTCCTCATTAAAAAATCAACAAACTTTGTAAGGAATACCTTCCATCTGATAAAGTCATGCCGACTCTCCCTGTTGAAGCAATGCCTTTCGAAATGGTGATCGGTTTTCTCCTTCCTTATTTTCTGCAGTAGTGTCCAGAACACTGGTCTGATACTCGTTGGTCTGTTGTTACCAACTCTGTCACTACCATCTTTCTTGAAAAATGAAACGCATTAGCTGTTCGGAAATCTGCTGGTATCTCCACTGTGGACGGATTTATTTTAACAATTTGGTTCAGGTCCTTTCCTCTCGTCTCCAAGAGTGGCCTGGGATACAAATTCTACGGATCTGGGGATTTTTCCGTTTTAATAATAGACAAAACCATCCATCACGGATGGCATCTTCTCTCAACCTGCTCAATAGCTTCACGGTCCATTTGCTCAAAATCTGTACTTGTATCGTATCTCCAAGGTAAAAACGACGCAAAACACTCATGTAATAATCAATGAATGGTTCTTCAGCTTCGCACGCAGATTGACACTTTGGTTTCTAATGGGCCTGAATACCTTTCTGATTATTCTGTTCCACTTGAAATACTTGGGCCATGTCTTGGGATTCTCCCTAATCTTGCCTTCCAGCACTTCTCCATATCCATTCTCAGTCGTTGATGCAATTTTAGTAAGTCTCTTATTGGAAAGCATATTGTTATGGATTTGGAGAAAGGAAATTTGCAGTTCAGAGAAAGGGATCTTAGCGTTGTGAATCGTTGTTGCTTAATGTTCACTTTTAGAGTTGAAAAATAAATTGATGTTATTTTGATTAAATAATGGGATTTGAGATTTAACTGTCACTCATAGTCTAACGGACATGTGTAGCTAGTTGAACTTTTCTGGGTGTTTGGTTTAATTGACAAAGGGATTCACCGCTGTGATATAACATTTGCTAAACATGTTTTGTCCGCATATCCACTGTTCTGCATTCAACCTTTTTTTAAATTCTCCTTTTAAATATCGATCGAAGCTTTTAGATGGTTTATATGTCTTGTTAGATTAGATTGATTTCCTTTGGGTTATCTTTTCAGTTTCTTGGTCCTCCTTTGCTGGGTCCCAAATGTATCTGCATCCATTCTACATCATAATATCTGTCAGTTTTCAAGCTGCCTCCTCTGATCTCATGCAATCCTTAATCTCTGCTTTAATCATCGATGAGTAAACTTTCCCTTTTGCTGTTTGGACCTTGAGATATATATATATTTTCCACATTGCTGTATTTCTATAAATGACAGATATTGTCTGTCTTCCATTAAATGTTTTTCTTTTACTTTTCTAATTCACTGGAACCAAGTTGCCCTCACAACTTCATGCGTGGTATGACTCAGGCTCATGAATATAACTTCAAAAGAAAGCAATAAATGTTTAGTATTCAGACGCCATGTAAAGTTCAATATATTATAATCAGTATTCGCAAAAGCTCCTTTATTACAAGGTTTTCTATGAAAATATCTGATCACACAACACCAAAATAGCCTGATCTCTGGCTTTGGGCTCACCATATTGTTAAGGGAAACCATCTCACACACGTTCATGAAATGGATTTTTCCAGCATTATCATTCACCTGGTTAACAAAGGAAGATGTAAGTTGAATTCGTTCATTATAACTGTTTTACTCACATACGTGTACATATAATTTCTTGTTTTATAACACGCCCAACATTTGTTTGCTTTTTTCACTTGATATAAAAAATTCCTACCAATGTTGGCTTTTGCTTGCTGTTTTCTCCACCTAAGCAGATTCTGTGAAGTCTGAGCAAAGTGTGCTCTATGGAGATTAATGGTAGATTCAGGCGAGATATTCTGCGAGGCCTATCTTGAAGTTGAAGTCAGCTTGCCACATCTTCTCTGTTCTTCCCAAGCATCACTGTGACATTTTCACGAGGATTTTCATTATGCCGTTGGAGAAGAGAACGACAATGACATTTGAAAATCGCTATGCATTCCACCAGACAACTGAGATTGCTCCAAACTATGTCGAAATATTACAGCAGGCTGGCAAAATGTTACTGCCGCTGCACAGGATTTTGGTGAGATCACATCTGGACAGATATGAACTCCTCACTGAAGCACTCATATTGTTGCATTGGTAGCAGCTTAGAGATGGTTCCCTCAACTGATTCCCTGCAGTGACGTTGTTAACTTATATAGATAGGAAACAGTGAAAAACTACACAACACCAATAAAGTTAAAAATTACACTGACGAATGAACAGCGCTCCGAAAGCTTGTACGTCCAAATAAACCTGTTTCACTATGAACTGGTGTTGTGCAATTTTTAGCTTTATCCACCCAAATCCAGCTTCGCCTCATCCACATGAACGGAATGAAGATTGCATTGATCCAATACCCATTTGAAATTCCAAGAATGAAAGATTATCGATTTTATTTTCATAGTTCAACAGAAGAATGTATCAAAAGAAGCCGTTTACACAGTAAATGCAAGGTTCTGTTCTGCTCCTTGAGCCTGTTACGAAGGAATAGCAGAAGAATGTTCAGGTCTTCGACCCTGTCTCACCAAAGCAGGACGTGGCTATTCTGTCCCCTGGAGCTGATATATTGTTTCAGGGAGAAGCTAATCAGCCCCTCGATCCTTTAACTCTGAATAAAGAGCAGACCATGGAGCATCTCTACTATGTTACACAGTATGTAACCAGGATGTGGAAGAGGATATAAATTGTCTGAGGATTGGGTACATTGGAATAAGAGGAGGCCATTCAGCCCTTAAGCTTGCCTTTCCCTTCAGTTCGATGAAACCCCGCTCCTGAAGGCCGGCAACCCTCAACTGTTTGTGTATCGAACCTGAATCAATACATAATCCCAACCACCCAAACACCCAACACCACACCCAACTTGCAAAAAAACTGGAGTAATGCAGCTCCTCGACTGCCTGGCTAAAGAAGTTTCGGTAGTTGCTACCCATTAATAGAGGGAAACACGGCCCATAAATTCGACATAACTTACTTAAATGAACAGAAGAAAGGAGTGACTGGTCCTGACAACAAGGCAGTGTTTGATTGAGGATAGTAACAAGGAGCTTGAACAAGATTGAACTAAATGGTAGTCATATGGTAACATCCCATTGATTGGATTCATTCACAGCACTACATGGTTGCTGGATATCAAGCATCTCAGTTCGGCATATTTCTATTGGTGATCGTCAGAGTGCCTTCCACGACACAATCAGCTGCTTGAACGAATTCTTCCACCATTATAAGATTTGGATTTTCCTGAATATGACATAATGTTGAGAACAGTTGTCACCCCTCAGGAAGTGAATCAGCAAAATCTAGATAACATTCAAGTTTGAGATATTAAAGTGTTAGGAATATTCATGTGACACATTACTGCTGGACGCTGTTCATTTCCAATAAATAAAGAAAATGAGCTCATTCAGCAACTCAAGTTGATGTCACAGGAATATGATGAAGCTATTCCGCCAATAGAAACTATTGGATAACAAGAGGCATATTTCATTCATTCCCTCCTGCCTATTACACAGGATGACAATTGGTCTAGTCAGCACATAGAGCTGTTAAACAGGAACCAATGGATGAACACATGTTCCTTGAATCTCTTCGCGTGGATCAGAAGGAGGTCATTCAATATCTAGAGTCAAAAACACAGGAACAGGAAAGGCCATTTAGCACATCAACCACTTACGCCAAAATAGGAGAATGGCATTGATATTGCAACATGACAGATCAATGAAGAAGACACTGCAAACAGATTGCTCCATTTTGTCCCCACGGCTCCATTTCAAATCGAACATGTGTGCATGAGTCATGTTTCATCTCCGTGAAGACAGGTAGTCTCATTAGCTGGTGGAATAGCTAACTTTTTAAGAAGTAAGACATCTGTGCCGTTGTCAGATTTGTGAGTAACATGACGTTCAGTTCAGTGTCACATGTCAACTGCAAACTAAGATGGTGGGAATTCGTTCAAGCTTGGATCTTTCTTTTAACCAAAATTAGGTCCCTAGAGAGGTGTGCAAACTCTCAGCAAAACGCTAATCACAAGGAAAATTCATGCAATTTCTCACACGATCTGCTTCTTTCCTTGGATATAACGAATGTTTAACCATCTCACTGGAGTACAAGTTAAACACTCATTTCCTTTCCACTCTCCTCAAGGTAGCATCATCCCAGGGATTAATCTGGTGAAACTACTTTGCACTATGTCTGTGTCACGGAGAATATTCCTTCTAAAAGAGAGACAATCAGTACACCCAAGGCACAAGTACTGCTTCAAGCATTTTCTGCAACTCTCGAAAGGTATCTTTAAAACTACAGTCGAATTACTTCGCAAGGAAGACGAACATACCATTTACTATCCTGATTACTTGCTGCCCCAGTATGAATTATGTTAGTGAATAATTATCAAGAACATCCAGATGCTTTTCGACAACAGCATGTCCCAACTTTTTGCATCGAAGAAATATCGAACGCGATGGATGGAATTTGTGGCCCAGTTCACAATTATTTCTTTATCTTGAAAATAAATCTGATCCTAGCATTGCCAAAGTAACAGTATCATCACAACTGCCAATGAAGTCGATTGGAGATGCGAGGCAAGCCATGGCATATTTGTTTTACCTCATTGAATCTGGCCTACATATGACTCGAAACCCACAGCATTGTCGTTGACTCGAAATTGTAAGTTGAAATGACCAACCTATGACTCATTATATCAATCACTACAAAGTCTCAAAGAAATGAAACCGAAGTGTTTTATGCATCGAAAATATGCAATACATGCCGCTTCAAGGCGACAACTCAGCAAAACTTCTCAAGGGCAACTGGGAAAGGCAAATAAATGCTCGCCCATCCAGCGACACCCATGTCCTATTAATGACTTCAAGAAGATGATCACACTCAAGGACAAGAAAGAGAAGAACTATAAGTCATTTTCAACAGGGGCTTGAATATATACGCACGTGAGCATGATGTTCAGGAAAATGAGACAAGGCGAAAAATAAACGAGATGAAACGAACCGTTTTTTTTCATCCCAGATAATCATCAACAATCCCCTTGCTTGATTATTTTTTTCATTCTCTCTCCATTTCCATCTATTCAACTCACCCTTTCTCCACTTCAAAACACATATACCTGTCAACAGGTAAATCACGCAATTTCACTGGTGTTTCCAATTCCAATGTATGTTCAATGGACTCAAAATACAAACTCTGTTTTTATCTCCACCCGAGGCTGCCAAACCTATTCAGTTTATCTGGCACTTTCAGATCTCCGGTATCTTTCTTTATTTGACTTAACGTTTCATTTTTATTCGTTGTTTTATGGAATGTCGGCAACACTGGCAATTTGTTGACCCGCATTCAATACCCTTGAATGTTTGCAGTCTACAAGGTAGTATAGAGCAAAACACATTGCTGTGGATCTGAGGACACTCTTATTCCAGCCAAGTAAACAATGTTAGATTTACTTAACAAATGACAACTTCCAATCAGGTAGGTTTTTATACAAAATGATGTTGGTGTTTAGTTTGCTGTCTTTGAAATTCGCTTTTGCTCCTATTTTTGTCATTTTGATTTTAATTTCTGCAAAACTTGAACTAAGATTTGAAACTGTGTCTTTGGAGTAATAACTTGTACTCTGAAAAATGGGTCCAACAATATTGGTATAAGTCCATTATACATGGTTTTATAGTAAGGTTGTTTGACGGGTAATTAAGAGGACAGATTATTTGTCTAAAGACAATTTCAAATCTTAGTACAGCTGATGCGGGACTTAAATTCAAATGATAAGAATTGAAGGAAAAACGAATTTCGAAGATAACAAACATAACAACATTTTGTCTAAAAGCCTATCAGTGTCAAGGATGTCCTTTTGTCAAGAAATCTCACATTATTTATTGGTCTTTATTAAGAGTGACTTCAGACTCAAAACGACGTGTTTAGTTCTATACTGCCTGGTGTAATGGTGAAAGTCAAAGGCAATTCGTGATTGTCCTTAAAATGTTGCCCTTGCCAGTGTTACCAACATCCCATGAAATAATAAAATTAAAGGCTAAATCAAATAACAATGCCTGAGATCTGTAAAAAAAAAAAAACAGAAAGCTCCAGGAACACTGACAAGGTTTAGCAGCTTTGAGCCATTAGAAAAACTGACGACTCTCACACAGTATCGTTATCGTGAAGCAACTTTGGAGAGAAGAACACATTTGTAATGAAAATATTTGTAACTCAACGAGTGTACAGGAGAGCGCTGGAATAACGCCTGAGATTGACCAAGGTGTAGATATGGTTTATTCAGCAACAGCACTCACATAGGGTTGGAGACAGGGGATATTATGGAGCTGACAGTGAACAGGTTTGTTGATGGAAAGAATCCAGAGATATAAATCGGATCAGTGCTAAAAGGTCACTCAACATTGTGAACAGTCTTGTTCTCAGACGTTTAGAGGGTGTGGTCCGAAATTCGAGAATAATAAATGAAGTTTACGATTGAAAGAGAAGACAGTAGTTTCTATATTTGCGAAGTAAAGAAAATAGAAATAGCAATGACGTTCAACATCATGTGTGAAATTTATAAATGGATAGAGGTAGAGAGACTTACCAGGAATACCAACAGTAGCGAGGATAGGATAGTAACCTGCCTGAATAATCATTAGTACAGCTTCTATTCGTTGTGGGAACGTTAACCAAGGCGAAGAAAGATAATAAAGACCGGAGGATAAACTCCTGGCCATTGGCGTAACATTCCAGTCAATTGTTCTCATATTCTGATTCATTGTAATAGCTTTCCAGTCCATTGTTCTCAGACTCTGATACACGGTTGCAACATTCCAGTCTACTGTTGTCAGATTTGGATCTCTTTATCTGACTCTGCAGCTGCTGATCCGTGTTAGTGTAGGTTGTGATGCATTTTCTGACAAAAAAAAACAGGTTAGTGTTGAAAGAATCACCTTCCTAATAAGAGAAACAAAGTGACACAATTCGAATCCATGGAGACTGACATCAATCACAGTCACTGAACAAACATTTCCAGTTAACTATTTTCAATACAGCACCTTCAATTCATAAATAAAACTGGTTAGGATTAGATGTTGACCTCGCTGGCTATTGTTCTTATTTCCCGTTGCCAATTTCTCCTGCTGAGTCAGTTGTGAGGGAAAGTAATGGATGCTTCCTTTCGGACGCCAGATGATTCTGCTGTGCTGTCCAATTACAATGCTGTAACCACCGTCACCACGTGTCAAACACAATCAAGATGCTGTTTTTGTGTTGGTCTCTTCTCCACTATAAAACCTGCCGAGCAAAAGGTTGTCACTGGGCCTAGCTGCCTTGACCACACAAGGGAATTGTGAATTTGTCCAGACGTTCCTCTCATTGTCCTAAGATGACAAATTGTAAATTCAGTGACGAATGTACTTCAGGAACGTTTTTATTTATAAAATGACAAACATTGATTTGATTTGCTTTAAAACAGTATTGTTTACTTTTTCTAAAAAAAAAACAGTCCATTTTCATTGTGGTGTGTACAAAGATATTATTTACTTAAACTAATGAATTACTTCGTCAGGGTTAGAATAAATATGGTATTGGATCGGAGACAGAAAGGAAGGCAGACACAGGCAGTGGAAACTGGTGGGCAATACAAAGATATTCTGCAGTTACTAGTACTCTGTCATCACTGTTTCTGACAGGCAGGATAAAATGAAATGCAGATCAAGGAAACTGATTACAGATGAGAGATGGAATGCCAAACGACAATGTGAACAGAACAGAAAACTTTTCAATTAGATCTACGGAATCACATTTTATATGTACATTTTATATCACAGTTTATCAATGGTGATAAGATTGTTCGTATCTTCATAGGATATTGAAAATTAAAAACAGACACAGATAACAAAATATGTTGTGGTACCTGGGGATTACATTACAATAAGCGAGCTGATGCAGACATCATGGGCTGAGTAACAACCATCTTTGCTCTAATTTTTCAGATATGTATTAAAGGTTTTCAGATCCTGAAGGGACAACCTTGTTCATTGAAGGGCACAGAGTGCATTATCATTCACAATCGATTCCTGTTGTATCATGAAGGGTAGCTGCCTATAAAATTTGGACATAAAATCATTTTCCTCAGATTCGCGCATTCACGAAGACATTAGCAAAGAAATGTTTTGTTTGTAGCTTTAAGAAGAAACAGACTATGGTGTAATACGAGGTTTAGCGGCACAATTGCTCAAGTAATGGGAAGACGAATGAACTGTATTGTCCAAATATAACCAGGTTCATATGTAGACGCGTCAAGAAAAGCAAGATGCTGGAGATTATGGAAATCTGAAATACAAACAGAAAATAGTGGAGAAATGCAGCAAATGAGTCATTATCAGGAGAGAGAAAGTGTGTTACCACATCTAGAACGATGTGAAGCTGTTCTGATAAAGTCAAGTTCAACTCAAAAAGTTAATCTTGCTTCTGTCTTTCAGGTGCTGCCAGACCTGATTAGCTTTTAAAGCACTTTTTCTTTTTACTTTTGGACAATGGCAATTTATCTGATCTGAACAGAACAGTGAAGTTGCTAATTCTATTGACTTGTAAGTATTTGGTACTGATGTTTAATGAGAAATTACATCTGAGTTTCACAGGTAGCTAAATACTGATAAAGTATTGCATTGCGGCAACTCGCCATGACAATGTTGAACTCAATGGCACTGACAATGTGATATCAGGTATATGAAAGTAACTGATTGAAAACGATGGAGATCGTCAACTCAGTATGATGTCGTGCTCCTGATGTCGCTGGTTTCACACTGGTCTGGCAACGTATTACCTTACTGAGACTTTAGAATAATATGTAAAAAGAAAAGTATGTCTTGGTATTTTTAACAGTCCATATATATCCATGGAAGGCGCAATGGAGGGAGAGTTTATGTATCATCTGCAATAACTCTGGAGAAGATGGCAGGGAGCTCCCTTCTTGAACTTCTTCTATTCAAGATGAGCAAAGCTGTTTGCGAGCAGATTCCAAGGTTTTTAACAAACTATGATGTAGGAAGAGCAAATTAGTCCCGATTTTTTGTGATTTGGATGACGGTAAGGTGTGGCAGTGAAAAAATGTACAGCAAGTCAGGTAGCATCCGAGGAGCAAGAGAGTCAACGTTTCGGGCATAACCTTTATCGTAAGGAAGCCAGTCTGATCTCAGCCCAAATGACATTGGGACATTAGCCGAAATAATGAAGATAAATTGTTCGATTCGAAAGATTTGATTGAACATTGTGTTAACTGTCATTACAATATTCAAAAGAAAATTAAAACATGAGCTTTGACTCTGTTCGGAGATGCTGAACCTGTTGTTATGAGGCTGATTGGTTAAGTAGAATGTCAGAGGACAAGAAAGAAGCTCCACTCAGTATCACTGGACATTACCATCCTGGTTGCAGGTGCATTAGACAATGGTAAATACGCATTACTGAACATTGGACATTGACCGTTCAGACCTCGTCATTCATTGATTACCAAGAGTAACATAGAAATTAGCAGTTTCATCATTCTCATTGCAGGGTAAAAAGGTAAAGGAGGGTCGGGGTAGTGGGAGTAATAGGTGTCATACAGTTGGTGTGACAGAAGAGAAGGGTGAAGGCAAATGGTCAGTGCAAGAATATGTAGCAGCAAAAGCGGGGGGCTAGGGAAGTAGGCGTGAAAGGAAAGAGGAAGAAGAAGACAGAGGAGTAGCAGATGAAGTATTAGTAGCAGAGAAAAGCCTGTATTTGGAGAAGACAGATTGATTGGCTATCAAACACCACTGTTTGGGAAAATCAGGATTGGGTGTCGATTGAAATTTGAGAACAGATTCCTTTTACCTTTTCCACCTAACACTTGATTCTTGTTCAGGTTGTGCATTCACTCTTCATTTTTGGATCTTCATCAAGTGTAGACGACTTTTCTTTCTCCATAAATGCTTTGTTCCAACCTTTTTGAACTTTTTTACAATGGGAAGAGCAGTGAATTTTTGCTCTATTAATTTGCTTCCGGTTCAACGTGGTCATGAAAATATCATTTGATCTCTTACAGTGTGTCTATAATGTAGAAGTTCATGGCATCTTTATCCTCATCACTCCAGCTCTTTGAAACAAAATTAATGAATGAATCTTTGCCCAACCTACCGATAAAATAAAGTCCTTCAGCTTTGAATATCATGGGGAATGTTGCCAAAAAAAGCATACAACAATCCACGTAACTTCCAAATGTTGCAGGGCAAGTTGTTGAAACCTAGTAAGACATGAATGAAAGGCAGAGTTTAATTGGAGAATTCAGCTCTAAGCCCACTATTTGTGGCTACCTCATGAAAAGAATTAAATTGCATCACTGTGTAAATACATTGAAATAAGAAAATCAAGAGACTGGAATTCTCAATGCTTCTTCTACGAATAACATCTGGGGAAAGTGAAAGAAATCAAGGTGTGTTTCTGATATTTATAAATAATGAGAATGTGGGAATGAGGTGCGGGGGAACAATAAATAATTTTGCATATTTTTAAAGATCACCCATTTAGTGCACAGTGCGGAGCAAATTGTTAAGTTACAAGACTATATAACTGGATTGCTCTGATGACCAGATCAATTGCTGATTAAGACAAGACAATATTCAAACTATGAATAAAGGTTCGATATCCTTGGCTTTTTATTGGAGCACAGAATGTTGAGTGGATACCTGATTTATGCATAAGCGAGAATGAGATATATGGAGAGGGTGAACTGACAGCAGCTGTTCACCTTAGTCAAGGTTTCAACAACAAGGCAATGCAAGTTTAAAGTGAAGGACAAGACGGTGAGAGAGGATTTGTGGAATCTGTTTTGAACTTAAAGGGTGGTCAGTGTCCTGAGTGCACGCCATAGGAGGGTGCAAACTTTGTAAAATACTTGAATAAGCAGAATTGATTAGTGTCTTCTGCAATGTTTGATTTTATGCAATGGCACCCAACAACGATCTGACATGTTGTGTAGCAACAGCCGATGTCACTTGCTGGTTTGGTACGTTGATTATGCTAAGAAAGTGGTTATATTACGGATCAACATCGTCTCGTGAAGCATTAGCACTTAGTCAACTTAGGACAGCACAGCCATTCGTGTAAACATTTAAGATAATTCACACGCTCAAAGCAAAAAAAATCTCATAACCTGTCGAAATCCTTCTGCAGTCTCATCGCCTCCTCAATACTATCTGCCCTTCTATCTACCTTGTATCTATTGGTAGAATGTCCTCTGTTCCTCACTCTAGTTCATTGATGTATAAAGTGAGAAGTCTTGGTCCTCACAATGGCCATAGCAGCGCATCACTTGTCATCAGCTGCCATCATGAGGAAACTATGTTATTTCCATTCTCTGCTTTCTGCCAAACAACGAAATTTAAATCCATGCTAACCACTTACCTCTAATATCATGGGCCTTATGTTACTCAGCAGTCTCCTGTGCGGCACCTTGTCAAAGGCCTTCTTGAAGTCCAGGTAGATAACAACTATTGGCTCTCCTTGGTCTAATCTGCTTGTTACATCGTCAAAGTAATCCAGTAGATTTGTCAGACAAGACCTTCTCTTGACGAAACTGTGCCCTGTTTTACCGCATAATTCCAAGTTTTCAGAAATCTCATCCATCACAACGGACTCCAAAATCTTAGCCACGACTGAAGTTAGGCTTTTTCGCCGGTAATTTTCCATCTTCTGCTGAAGTGCGTTTCTAAATACTGGTGTTATGTTAACGATATTACCGACCTCGGGGACCGTCTCTGACTCTAGTGATTTCCGAAAGATCAACGCTAATGCCTCCACGTTCTCTTCAGCTGTCTCCTTTCGAACTCTGGGGTATAGTTCATCTGGGGTATAGTTCATATACTTTCCTGAAGAAGGGCTTATGCCCGAAACGTCGATTCTCCTGTTCCCGGGATGCTGGCTGACCTGCTGCGCTTTTCCAGCAACACATTTTCAGTATAGTTCATCTGGGCCAAGTGATTTATCCTCTTGCAGGCCTTTCAGTTTTTCTAGCACATTCTCTTTGGTTGTGGCACCATACTCAGCTCTGCTCTCTTACACTCTTGAATTATTCCTATTTTACTCGTGTATTCCACTGTGAAGACTGACACGAAGTGAATGCTCGGCTTGTCAGCCATTTCCTTGATCCCATCTACTGTCTTTCCAGTGTCATTTTGTAGCGATCCAATGTCCACGTTTGTTTCTCTTTTGCCATTTTTATGTCAAAAGGAACTGTTTCCGTCCTCCGTTACATTATAAGATAGCTTACCCTCTGCTGGTTTTTATAAGCTTCCCATTCCTTTGGTTTGTGACTGACCTTCTCCGCATTATATTTTCTCTCCTTTGCTTTAATGCTATTCCTGCCTTCCTTAATCATGCATGGTTGCATCACCCTCCTTTTGGTTCTGCCTCATTAATGATTACCAGAATTATTATGAGTGGAAGTCAGAACAAGAAAGAAGCAGTCGCTTTATTGGGTGTTTTCTACAGACCCACAACCGCAACAGAGACACGGAGGAGCAGATTGGGATGCAGGAAAGGTGCAGAGTTAACAGGTTCCTTGCCATGAATGACTTTAAATTCCCTAATACTGATTGCAACCTCCTTAGTTCAATTATTTTAAACGGAGCAGTTTCTGTCAGGTGTGCCCAGTAACGGTTCCTGAAGCAATATGCAGATAGCGGACCAGAGGATTGGCCATATTGGATTTGGTCCTTGGCCACGAAACAGGCTAGGTGTCAGACCTCTTGTGAGAGAGCATTTCAGTGATAGTGATCACAACTTCCTGATCATTACTTTAATCAGGTATAGGGAAAGGCGTAGAGAGTAGGGGTAAGCATATAATTGGTGAAGGATGTAAGTACAATGGTATTAAGCAAGAATTGGGGCGAGTAAATTGGGAACAGATGTTCTCCGGGAAATGCAGGACAGAAATGTGGAAGCAAATGCTAAATGTGCAGGTCAGGCTTGTCCCTTTGAGGCAAGGAAGGGATGGAATGTTGAAAGAACCTTGGGTGAAAAGTGATGTGGAGCATCTCGTCAAGAGGAAGAAGGAAGCTTAATTAAGATCGAGGAGGCAAGGATCAGAGAGGTCTCTAAAGGTTTGCAAGGTCGACAGGAAATAACTGAAGAATGGGCTTAGGAGAGCGAGCATGGATGATGAAAAAGATTTAGTAGGCAGGATTAAGGAAAACCCAAAGGCATTCTGTACTTATGTAAGGAAGAAGAGAAGAGCCAGAGTGAGCGTGGGTCCGATCAGGGATAGTGAAGGGAACTTGTGACTGGAGTCGGAGGAGGTAGGGACGACTTTGTTTTAGCATTCACTACTGAGAGGGATCTTGACGTTTGTAAGGACAGCAAGAAACATACTGATATGTTCGAACAGGTTGATGTTAAGAATGAGAATCTACTGCCAAAAATGTTAAAACTATGAGGATAGATACGTAACCTTGGCCAGACAGGAGAAAACCAAGACTTCTTGAGAAAGCGAAGGGAGAGATTGCTGCACCTTTGGCGTTGACATTGTGTTCTTACTGTCCACTGGTGGTGTGACGGCTGATTGGAAATTGGCAAATCTTATTCCCTTGTTCAAAAAGTGGAATAAGGATAATCCCGGCAATTACAGATCAGTCAGTCGTACGCCTGAGGTGGGAAAATTACAGCAGAGGACTATAAGTCGTATGATATTTTATTGTTTGGAAAGCCATAGCATGATTAGAGATCGTCAGCATGGCTTTGTAAGGGGCAGGCAATGCCTTATAAGCCTTATTGAATTCTTGGATTCACATTGTTGGAGGTAGAGCAGTGGATGTGGTGCACAGGGATGTTAGAAAGGCGTTTGATAAGGTTCCCCATGGTCTGCATATTCAGGAAGTAAGGGTGCATGGGAAGCGTGGAAATTTGACTATTTGGGTAAGGAATGGGCTGGCCCATGGAGGACAGACGATGGTAGCACTTGGAAAATATTCAACATGGAGGAAGGTCGCCAATGGTGCTCCACAGGAATCTGTTCTGGGACCTCTATGTGATGTATATGGATGGCTTGAATGGGGAGCAGAAGGCTGGGTAAATACGTTTGCCAATGATACAAAGGTTTGTGGAGTGGTACGGTCGCCAAAGATGCAGCAATCTCTCCCCTCGCATCATCTGGAAGTCTTGGTTAAATCTCGTCTGGAGTAGAGTGGTACTGGAAAAGCACAGCAGCAGCAACGGTTCTCCTTCAAGATCCTCCGCTCTACAACTGCAGTGCTTTTCCAGCATCACTCTACTCCAGAATCTGGTTTCTAGCATCTGCAGTCATTGTTCTTACCTAGTATATTTAAATCCCGTCTGGCCAAGGGAACTTATCTATCCTCATATTTTTCCATTTTTATAGCCGATCCTCATTCTTAACATGATCCTGTTCGAACGTATCAATTTATTTCTCCCTGTCCTCACAAACGTCAAGTTCCCTCTCAGTAGTGAATGCTGAAAGAAAGTCTTCATTAAGGAGTGGTAGGTAGTGGGGATTTATTCACTTTTATTTCAGAGGGAAAAAAACATATATTCTGAACACAGGACACTGTAAATTGCAGTGCAGTACATGATCTTCAGGCCTCGATGCTTCGATGACCTGTGAAACCAATTAAAAGCCCATCTCAAATGCACGATTCATTATCACCCATACGTTTCTCCAATGATTAATTAATTATCCTTAATTTGGCGAGTCCATTACTGTTGCAGGCAGGGCATTCCACGCCGTTACTACTCTCCCCATGTTGTTATGCTGTTTTGATGAAAGACGAACGTCTGCTGAAATAAAGAATTCTTCTACTCTGAGTTTAAAGAAAGCAAACGTAAAAGAGGCAGACAACAGAAGATATTCAAAGACCTTTCAATAGCCAACGTGAAGAAAGTTAAATATCACACAAAACCCGATTACAATCCAACAGGTTTAATCGGAAGCACTAACGTTTGGAACGCTGCTCCTTCATCAGTGGGCACAGCCACCTGATGAAGGAGCAGTGCGCCAAAACATCGTGCTTCCAATTAAACCTTTTGGATTGTAATCCAATGGACTTTAGCCTGGTGTTCTGTGATTTTTAACTTTGTACATCCCAATCCAACACCGGCATGTCCAAACCGTCAAGAAATGCAGTTTCGAAATCAACAATTGGGAAAGAAATGTCAAGGACAGGAAACTCTGGCAAACCATCATTCGAGAAGGAACAACAACTTTCGAAAACAACAGATGTGCAGAATCAGAAGAAAGAGAAGAAAACTGAAAGTGAGGCAAGAGCAACAAAACCCCGATCTGCGAGGTGGAACTACGTGTCCTGAATGCGAAGGACATTTTCAGTCAAGAGTGGACTCATAAGCCACTTCAGAGCCCATAAATAAATGAAAGGAACAAATACCATCATCCTCAAACTCGACGGACCGCCACGTCACAGACTCTCCTCCTTATTGTTCTTAACGTGTTCGAGAAAATCACAAATCAAACTGAAATACCCGCCTGAAGTATCGTTCTCCTTTGTGGATATAAATGAGAAGTGATTAGTTAAGACATCAGCTATTCATCTAGCTCCAGGCACAGATTTTCCGTTGGTTTCTAACACGCTCCACTCTATCCCTGTTATTTCTCTTACGCTAAACAGTCTAATAAAATACCTATTGACTTTAATAGTATCTGACAAATTTCGTGGCCATTGTTTGTCCTTCAATTTGAAACAGTCCCTTACACTCTCTATACTTCTGAAGGTCTTTGTCTGTTTTTCTTGCACTGTATTTTTGATATCGCACTCAAGAATATCACTTGATCAATATTCACTGAACTTGCTGTCTTTGCCATTCCCTCTTCGTGGGACACATTTGCACCGTATTCGCACTGTATCACTTTGAATTACTCTCATTCTCTGAATATGCATTCAACAATAAGTAGTTCCTCCAGTCTGTGTTTGCCACATCTTGTCTAATGATATTGATAAGGTCGAGTGATGGAGGTAATCTAATGATAATTGGCCTTCCCCAAACATAGGCACTTAAATTCTGCACTGTCCTTATCTCTTCCCATAATTACTTTGATATTTCGAGTTTTGGTCAATATCCCCGAAAATCTTTAAAAATCCTTATCTTGGAGATTTTGTCCAGTGCTTACAATCCAGCCCTTACTAACATCCGATTCTGTGCTCATTCCTCCAGCCTGTACAGCACAAGAAAAATTGTAACATTTTTAGACCCTACAACACTTCCTCATACAGTCTACAGTACTTCATTCCCTATAACCTTCGATCATCCACGCATACATCACTATCTGTATAAAATCATCCAGTCCCGACATCTTTTCCTGCTAACTTTCCTTCTGTGTAATATTGTGAAGCCTTTTGAACATTCTCTACGTCTGAAACCTCGCCATTCTCTCCAGTCTTGTATATCTTTGTGACTTCTTCCCATCATTACAACATTCCACAACTCTGACCTCCTCCACTTAATACCAGCCTTCGTCGCTCCCGAACTTTCCACAGCCACGAAAACCATCCATGCGTGTGGAACATTCATTTGTTTGCTGAAACCACTTATAGTCCCGACGGCTATCTGTGTCTTCAACCTCTCACTTCCGACGAATTCTTGCTAATTCTTTAACCTCTCAGAACTATGAACTTCTTTCTTCCTAAACATTATCCCAAATTTGTATTTGGTTGGAGCCTCCAGAGCCGTCGCGAGTTTTGTAACCTCCTCCATTCCCTCAAATCAACATCATCTACCTAACCTTCTCCTTTTCCTATACCGTAAGCTGACTGTATCCTCCGATTACACTCAAGAATATTGTGTCCTCGTCCAACCTCTACAGTGCTAGGTATCGTCAGATCGTCGTGCAGTGCTGTCAACTGTCCCCTTCTCTTGACCCATCCCTGGTCTCCATGCAGCTCCCGAATGCTATAAACACCTACGACCTCCAAACCACTAATTTCCTATGTAAGGTGCATTTGGACATTATTTAAATGGGCAAGGACACAATGAAACTACCCAGAGCTCAAGAAGGCATAGCAGGAGCATCTTTATAAAGGATGTAAACGAAATGCGTACGCTAAGAGCACTATCCTCTGGTACTGATGGGTTAAATCCAAAGAGATAATACGACTCGACCAGACACGATAGCAACCATACCATTCATCAAAGACATATAAAAGATAATGATCCAACTTCTCAGACCTCTGGGATTCTAGTGGCCCACAAACCAGTAAACACCTTCCACCAGCTCCTCACAAAAGCTACAGACGGGACAATCATATGCCACAGGACGAACGTCAGCTACAAGATACCATGCCATGACTGTGAAAGCCACTACATAGGACAAATAGTAAAAGAACTGACCATACCAGTGCGCAAACATCAGCTCTCCACTGCTTGACAACTCCAGCTCCCTCTCATTTCGAACCATATAGTTAATAAAGGGCACAAGTCCAACTGGAGCGATGTAGTCATCCGAGCACAGGCAAGACAAAGACATGCCAGAGAATTCCTTGAAGACTGTCTATCCAATCGGAACTCAATCAATAGACACATTGAACGGGACACCATATGCAAACTACTCAGATACATGAAAGATAAACCAATGATATCGGCGAGCGTGGTGACGAAATGTTTGCAGAATAATACATCAGCTTGGTGAACAAATCCACGTCTTCATGCATAACCCGAGCTACAAATCTTCTCAAGAACTCTATAAACCTCGCCAATCCTGAAAAATGTCCCCATGACTGTCACCGTTTTCTGCCCTAGAATACTCACCATGACTGTAGCCTTTGTCGTTGCATACAGCATTCCCCATTATTGTTCTTTGCTACAAATCTAGAACCACTCATATCTCTGTCAACTCAGCTCGAATGTATAAACCTCCTTCTTTATAACCTCCTCAGCACCCCCGCTATACCATTGCAGTAATTAAATCTTGAAACTCGTCCTGATTGCTATGACCTCCTCCAATCCCTCCAACATATCGACATAACCTCTCCCCATCGTACCGACCTCCCTATGACTGTAATCTCCTCCTTGCTCTATAATCCTTCCTCTGTTTGTAACCTCCTCCATTCCACAGCCCATTTCCTAAATCCGTCAGCTTCTACAATTCCTAACACTGTCTGCATCACATCAAAAGCCTCCAGTAAACGCAACCTTACATAGTTATGCAAAGACCTACAGCTGTCACTATCTTGGAAACAATTTGTGTCAATACAACCTTCTATTCAACTTAAATCCCTACATTCCTCCCTGTCTACATAAAATTCTTCATGAATTCTGCTCCAGACTATTGAGCCGTCCCTACCTGTGCAATCTTTTCCAGCCCTGAAAAATCTGCCGATCTTTAACGTTCACAAGTCACACAACTGTTTTTAACCGTCAACTGTTCTAAAAAAATCTCTCCCTTTGCAAATTGCTTTTATTGCTCAAAATACCATATCACTATAAACTTCCTTCAGCTCCTGTAGCCCGCCTTATCTGTGTGACCTCCTCCATTCCCAACAATATGCCAATCTTTGGAAACCTCACCATCCAACCCAGTCGCATTGTCCTGTCAGGTCCCCATAACATTCCCGACCAATCCAACACACTCCAATGTTTGTGACTGCCCCGGTCCAGTACCTGCAATAGTCACTATATGTGCAAGATCTTCCTTTCGTTCCTATACACCCCGTCAATGTAAGCTCCTTCGGACTGTCCATCACGCTACGCATCTCTGTAGCCTTCGACTGGGACAACACTACTATCATAGGGCAAGCCAGACAGAGAATCGACTGGGACAACACTATTATCATAGGGCAAGCCAGACAGAGAACAGCCAGGGAATTCCTAGAGGCATGGCTGTCATCCACAAACTCCATCAACAAACACATCGACCTGGACCCAATATACCAACCACTACAACGGACAGCTGAAACTGACAACCGGAAGCGGCAGGGACAGACCACTATAAACATCGGAGGAAACATCAAAGAAGCGCTTCGCAGGAGGCTCCCAAGCACTGATGATGTCGCCTAGCCAGGGGACGAAACGTTTGCAACAAAAACTTCCAGCTCGGTGAACAGAACCACAACAACGAGAACCCGAGCTACAAATCTTCGCACAAACTTTGAAGTCTTCTCCAGCTCTTACAGGACTAAGTTTGCAAGCTTCGTAAAAACAATTAATGCAGATGCTGGAAAACAGATTCTGGATTAAAGTTGTGCTGGAAAAGCATAGAAGTTCAGACAACATACGAGGAGCAGGAAAATCGACGTTTTGGGCAAAAAGCCCTTCATCGGTAAAGTGGCAGAGTGGCTAAAGTGTGGAGAGATAAATGAGAGGAGGGTGGGGGCGGGAGAAAGTAGCATAGAGTACAATAGATGAGTTGGGGTAGGGATGAAGTTGATAGGTCAGGGAGGAGGTTGGAGTGATCGGTGGAAAGGAAGATAGGCAGGTAGTACAGTTCATGGCGAAAGTGTTGAGCTGGAAGGTTGGAACTGGGGTGAGGTGGGGGAAGGGGAGATGAGGAAATTGGTGAAGTCCACATTTATGCCCTGGGGTTGAAGTATTCTGATGCGGACGATCAGGTGTTCCTGCTCCAGGCGTCGGGTGGTGAGGGAGCGGCGGTGAAGGAGGCCCCGGAACTCCATGTCCGCGGCTGAGTTGGAGGGGGAGTTGAAATGTTGGGCCACAGGGCGGCGTGGTTGATTGGTGCGGGTGTCCCAGAGATGTTCCCTGAAGCGCTCTGCTTGGAGGCGTCCAGTCTCCCAATGTAGAGGAGACCGCGATTAATTCCACCTGGCTATTACAGGATTATTGGATTTAGTACTATTGGCTACACTATTCCAAGAAGTGAGGTCTGGATCTGTCAGTGTGGGGGTGTGCAGAACTATTTTGAGTTGGGAAGTATGCCCTACTTCATTCCCGGGGCCTCTCTTGTAAGCTGCACAGACAGATTTTGACAATACATATCTGGGGGTGCTCCTGTAATGGACACAGGCAGATTCTGTCAAGATTTAAAATAATAATTATTTCTGGGGCCGGCACAGTCGGATTCTGTCAAGATTTTAAATTATGCCCGCTACTGGGGCCTCTCCTGTAAGGAGTGCAAATAGATTCTGTAATGATTTAATATAATAACAGTTTCTGCGGCCTCTCCTGTCATCTGCACAGACCGATCCTGTCAATTACTGTTACTGGGACCTCCCCTGTAAGGGGCACAGACAGATTCTGTCAAAATTTAAAAAATACCTGTTACTGGGGCCTCTCCTCTACGAGGAACAGACATAGTCTGTCGAAATTTAAAATAATAACTGTTACTGGGGCTTCTCCTGTACGCTGTACAGACAGATTCTGTCTTTAACTATTACTGAGGGCTCGCCTATAACTGTTCCTGGGTTCTCATCTGCATGGGATACAGGCAGATTCTGGCAGGATTTAAAATAATATCTGTTACTGGAGCCTCTCCTCTAAGGGGCTCAAGCGGATTCTGTCAAGATTTTAAATAATACCTATTACTGTGGATATTCGTCTAAGGGGTATAGACAGATTCTGTCAAGATGCTAAATAATAATGGGTAGAGATGATAGTCCTGCAAAGGGTATATGCACATTTTGACAAGTTTAAAAGAATAACTGTTACTGAGGACTCTCCTGTAAACTCCACAGACGGATTCTGTCAGTAACTATTACTAAGGGCTCTCCTGTAAGGGGAACAGACAGATTCTGTCAAGATTTAAATTAATAACTGTTACCGGGGCCTCTGCTCTCAGGGGTATAGACAGGATTTAAAATAACAACTGTTACTGGGTACTGTCCTGAATAGGATACAGACAGATTCTTTCAAGATTTAAAATCATAACTGTTACTGGGTACTGTCCTGTTCGTGGTACAGGCAGATTCTGTGAAGATTTAAAATAATCATTGTTATTGGGGAATGTCATGAAAGGAGCACAGACAGATTCTGTCAAGATTTACAATCATAACTGTTACTGGGGACTCTCCTCTGAGGGGTACAGACAGATTCTGTCAAGATATAAAATAATAAATGTTACTGGGATCTCTTCTGCATGGGGTACAGGCAGATTCTGGCATGATTTAAAATAATATCTGTTACTGGAGCCTCTCCTCTAAGGGGTACTGACAAATTCTGCCAAGACTTAAAATAGTAACGGGTGCAGATGACTGTCCTGCAAAGGGTACACGCACATTCCGTCAAGTTTAAAATAATAACTGTTACTGAGCACTCTCCTGTAAAATCCACAGACAGATTCTGTCAGTAACTATGACTGAGGGCTCTCCTGTAAGGGGAACCGAGAGATTGTGTCAAGATTTCAAATCATAACTGTTACTTGGGACTCTCCTGTGAGGGGTACAGACAGATTCTGTCAAGATATAAAATCATAACTGTTACTGGGTGCTGTCCTGTTCGGGGTAGAGGCAGATTCTGTGAAGATTTAAAATAATCATTGTTATTGGCGAATGTAGTGTAAGGGGAACAGACAGACTCTGTCACATTTAAAATACTAAATGTTTCTGCGGCCTTCTCCTGCAAAGAGTACAGACAGATTCTGTCACGATTTAAAATAATAACTGTTACTGGGGCCTCATCTGTAAGCTACACAGACACATTCTTTCAATAACGTAACTGCAGGGTCTCCTGTAAGGTGTCCAGGAAGATGTTAGAAACAAAATCAATGAAATTTAGACGAGACCACCAAGACAGTTATGATTTAAAATACAGTTAGTATTTTTAATCATAACAGAATCTACTGTCAGAAATGGGTAAAAGTGTTGTTTTTGCAGATATAGAAGAAGCATACAGAAAAGGGGTACAGCAAGAGAATTATTAACCCTGCAGGTATTTAGGGAAGAATATCTCTACTTTTCAGTGCATAATTATGGATAATTAAGTGCTAACTTTAATGTAGATTTATTAAAATAATTCCTTTTACCATAATGTTTAAAACAACATTTTCAGCAAAAAGCTAAGATTACTGAAACATATAAATGAAGCGTGAAAAAGATGCATTGTTAAGATGTATGTACAAGAATGGAATGTACCTATGGATAATGACAGAAGTTACAAAGGGGAACATTGAGATAAGAGTTTAGCACACACATATATATATACACACACACACATATGCATATATACACATATACATATATACACACATATATATACACACACAAATATACATATATACACATATACATATACATACAGACATATATACACATATACATATATACACATATATATACACACACATATACACATATCTATATATAAATATATATGTATACATACACATATACACATATACACATGTGAAATGCTCGTTTAATCCTGGCTACTCAAGACCATATGATTATAAATGTTCTTACTGAAAACAAAAAATGCTGGAGATCACTGCAGATCAGGCAGCATCCATGGAGAGACAGCACATATATACACACACACACACACATATATATATATATATATATATATATATATATATATATATATATGTGCAAACATTAAAAGAGTCTTTTGTCTCTGTTCATTCTTTCTTTTTCAGCTTAACTTTCAGAGGGTTGTCTTTAGGATGAGCGTGGTACTCCACCTTAGGGGTGCTCACAGGACCTTTAACGCGCGTGTGAAGACTCCACACTTTCTCAGCAGTCCGAGTAGCTGTTTCAGTGGTCAGGAGGGTTAGGAATGGTCCCTCCCAGCTTGGATGGAGTTTAGTATCTTTCCAGGTCTTGATCAGGACCCAATCACCCGGCTGTATACGGTGTGCTGGAAATTCGAGCATCATTTCAGAAGGTGAAAAGCCAATATCGCCCCTTGGGGCAGTCCGAATGCGCAATAGTACAACAGGTAGACATTTGGTCCATGGTAATCGAGTCTCTAGGACTAATTTAAACAATTGTGTCTTTTTCCTTCTACTATTCTCGATGACCCCTCTATAAACAATCTATCCCTGTCATGTCAAGGTAGATGTCTGCGATCCTGTCTAACTTTTGGTTTGATATGTTATGATGTCTAAACAGTCGTACTCTAAATCTCATTTGTCCAGATGTTCTCCCTTCCAAAGAAAGGTAGCTGGGTTTAGACAGGTGTCTGTTGCTAGTACGAGGTCATCTTTTTCCATCAGGATGGCCTCGTATTTTAGAATTCGTGAATCTGTCAACCATCTTCCTGCTTTTTGGTTTAACACAGTTCTAACTTGATGGGGAGTGCTATCTACTAGCGTTCCTCCGAAAGTAAGTTTCCGGTTTTCCTCTACCAGTATGGCAGTTGCTGCAACTGCCTGTATACATTTAGGCCATCCTCTTGAAACAGGGTCCAGAATTTTGGACAAGAAAGCTATTGGCTGTTAATTTCGCCCTCCTTTCTGGGTTAACACTCCTAGGGCTGCTCCATCATTTACTGTCACAAAAAGGTGAAATGGTTTCTCTAGGGAAGGAAGGGCCAATACCGGGGCTTGCATTAGACTATGCTTCAGCTCACGTAACCCTTCCTTTTCTTCTGGCCAGTACAGTCTTTCGTGTTCTGATTCTGTCAGTTTGTAATATAACTTCTTTGTTTTCTAAGCATAGGCACCTATCCACAATCTGCAATAACCTATTAGTCCCAGGAACTTCCGTAATTCTCGCTTAGTATTTGGAAGAGGCAATTCTACTATCCCTCGAATTCTCTTGGGATTAATGCTCCAAGCTCCCTCATTGATAAGGTGTCCTCAGTATTTCACCGCTTTTTCTGCATATCTCAGACCCTGTTGCACTAGGAAATTCAAGAATCCATTGGTGGCTGAACTTACATCATTTCTCTTCTGTCCTGACACAAGTAGATCATCTACACATTGCAACAGCGAAGTCTCCTGAGGCACTTTATATTGCTCTAGAATTTGTGCCAGTACTCGCCTGAATAAGAGGTGATTCTGTGAATCCCTGGGGAAGTACCGTCGATCGGAACTGTTATTTTCTGCCAGTGTATGGGTTTTCCCATTCAAAAGCGAACATGTCGTGGCTCTCTGAGGCTAAAGGACAAGCCCAGAATGCGTCTTTTAAATCGATTACACTAAACCAGCGCTCCTCCAGTGGTGTATGGATTGGGCTCCACTGGGTGTCGTGTCCAGACTAGTTGGTTCACTCGTCTGAGATCTTGTACCAGTCGGTAAGTTCCATCTGGATTTCGGACGGATAGTATTGGGGTATTAAAAGGTGACATATATGGTTCTAATAGCCCTTCTTTTACAAGGGAGTCTAATCCCTTGTGCCCCTCTAATGAAACTGGATATTGTTTAAGACTTACTGTTTTATTTTCTTGTGACAGTGTAATTACAATGGAATCAACATTTACACAACCCCTGTTCCCGGATCTCGCCCACACGTTAGGGTTTATCTGTTCTTCATCACTGGTTGGTAGTTTATTTGTTGCTACAGTTATTGAACAATTCTCTACTCCAATCTTCAAGTTTAACAAAATTATTAAATCCCTACACAAAAGATTACTTCCAACATCAGGAATATATGTTGTCCTGTCACTTCTTTGTTGTTTCCCTTTATTCGGGTCGGCTCGAAAATGGGCACTAAGAATCCTTCACCTTTTACTCTGGAAACTCTGAGACTCTTATTAGTTAATTTAACACTGCTAGGTCTAAAAAACTTAGGGATGACCGCGCCGCTCCCGTATCCACCAAAAACACTGTCTCCTCCTCTTCAGGTCCCACCTTTAAATTTATCAAGGGTTCCCAGTGGTTTTCAGGAGACGGGAACCCCTGCCCCCCTAATTTCTGTAATTTCTTTTGTATGTCCAGCCATGACTTAGTCACACGTTGGACCTTGAAAAGTCCCTGTGCTACCGGATCATCGGGATTCATTCCCAAATATTTCCCAGCGGCTTCTTTTAATCTCTGTAAAAAGGCTGACAGAGCTTCCTCCTCTTCCTGTCTTATTTCAAAGGCTTTATAAAAGTTCTGAGATTTAGGTGCTGCTTCTCTAATACCCAAAATGACCATTTCTCAAAAAATTGGCCATGCTAACTTGCCCGTAGTGTTAGGTAAGGGGTAAATGTAGAATATGGGTGGGTTGCGCTTCGGCGGGGTCGGTGTGGACTTGTTGGGCCGAAGGGCCTGTTTCCACACTGTAATGTAATGTAATCTAATCTAATCTAATCCCTGATTTTTCAACTATTGTGTTCATCCATACCCTTCCAACGTGGGTCCACATTGGGGAATTTGTTTTTGGCTTGCTCACCCACCAGATGTCTCTTTTCCATTCCCTCAGAGCAGCTCTTCTAATCATGCCCCTTTCTTCTCCTGACCGAATCTGATGATGGATGCTGACTAATAAGGCTCCCCTAAAAGTAAGTTTCCGGCTCTCTTCTACCAATAATGCTATTGCTACCACTGCCTGCACACACTCTGGCCAGTAATGTAGCTTTCCATTCTTTAATTAACAATGAATTAATGCAGTTCATGTTTTAATTTAGCTATGAATCAATATGACAGATCACTGAGAATGTGTGAAGGAATCCTGCCAATTAATATTGATTCAGGCTAACACGATTGATTTATTATGAATATTAATTATTAATTATATATATTATATCATTCAGGATGGAAACACAACAAGTGATTAAAACATTTAAAAACTGGAATCGCGCAGTTCTGTTTGTTTACCAGTCACTCGTGACTTCTCATTCTGTTTCTGTAATTGTTTTACTCGAGCACATTCATTTTTAAGAACCTCAACAGATTCCATAGCACCTTTTGCAGTTAATTCAGTCCCCAATTTGGTGGCAATATCTCGTCATGAGCGCGAAATTGATTCTTCGTGCTTCTCATCACAAAATTGTTGCCATAATCCAATGAACTTTTTTTCCGTTCCCAATCTCTTGGGCTTAAAATTTAAGGATGACCTTACTGCCCCTGTATCGACAAGGTAAACCACGTCCTCTTTGTAAGGTCCCACCTTTAAATTTATCAAGGGTTCCTGGTGGGTTCCCGGGGGCAGGAACTCTCGAAACCCCTATTATTCAGCAAGGTCATAAATGGCACTACATAGAACATAGAAGAATACAGCGCAGTACTGGCCCTTCGGCCCTCGATGTTGCGCCGATCCAAGCCCACCTAACCTACACTAGCCCACTATCCTCCATATGCCTATCCAATGCCCGCTTAAATGCCCATAATGAGGGAGAGTCCACCACTGCTACTGGCAGGGCATTCCATGAACTCACGACTCGCTGAGTAAATAACCTACCCCTAACATCTGTCCTATACCTACCCCCCTTAATTTGAAGCTATGCCCTCTTGTAATAGCTGACTGCATACGTGGAAAAAGATTCTCACTATCGACCCTATCTAACCCCCTAATCATCTTGTACACCTCTATCAAGTCACCCCTAAGCCTTCTTTTCTCCAATGAAAACAACCCCAAGTGCCTCAGCCTTTCCTCACACGATCTTTACTTCCTTTTTCGGATCTGGACACTTTCTCTTAAAGTGACCTGTGTTTCCACAGTAATAACATCCCGCCTGTGGGGATTTCCACTTTGATCCTTGTTCCTGTCTACCAGACCCTTAACATCTCCTCCCCGATCCCTTCTCCTCCCTCTATTTTCAACATGCTGCCTGCCACCATTCCAGTTTCCTTCTCCTTTTAGTTTTGTCCTTTTCCTTATTACCTCATCAACCGTGGCTATCATTATTTTTGCCTTCTGTTTCTGCTTCTCATGTTACATTGCCAGATCAATTGCTGAGCCGATTTAATCAACTGAACAGATTTAAGGCCACCTCATGGCCATTCCTCATCACCCAATGTTTTGTTTAGACCTTGCTTTTATAAAGAAATATTGCAATATTTCTTGCTCCCCGTAATCTCAAATACAATTTATCAATTTATGCTTGCTTTTCTTTAAAGCCTGTTCCTAACTATACATTTTAGAATCTTACTTGTACATATATATCTAAATATTATAAATTCATTTATTCAGTGTTTAATATTCAAAATGCAAAATACACACAGTTCCCGACTCTGAAATCCACCACAATCACCTTGTTCCAGTCCCCTGATTCAAATCCAAAACAAATTCTCCCAAGTAGTCCTGACCAGTCATTGCTCAAATACAATGCTATAGATCGTGAAATAACCACAGGTGCCTTAAAAGGATTTGTCTATTCAAGTTAAAACTTCAACTGTCCTCCATAAATCGTTTTTATGTAAGGATAAAATAGATTAGTTAGAAATTGATAGTAAGGCAGTAAAAAGAACATTTTATTTCATAGTCTTGCAAAATTCTTAACCTTAAAACAAATCATGTTAAAATTTCCATAATAGAAATCAGATTCAAAACAATCCCGGATCTCAAGCTCCAGGGAACATTCAATCACCAACAAACAAATGTGCATTCAAACTGAATCACAAAGGGTTAAACTTTCTACGAGCTGTTCAGCTCTTTTCTCTCTCTCTCTCTCTCTGTCTCGCTCTCTCTCTCTCTCTCACACACACACACACCATGTCTCACAGACACTTTGAGTTTCCTGCAACTACTCCTCTAGCTTTTGAATATTTTTCTGGACATCTGGCCATACGTTAGTTACGAAGTGCACCCTCAGTAGCCCTTCAGCTACTCGCCCTTCTGACACGAAGCATAATCTGATTCCTCCTGACTGTAAGGCTGGTTTTCATTGACATTTTATCATTTGTTTTTTATCCTTCCCTCGCGTCCGAGGATTATGCTTCCAATTGCTTAACATTTTTCCTAAAGGACTGTCCGTTGGGATATGATCCTCGGACGTCCTTATAATGTTCCCTTCTAAACTTAAATCACTATTTTTCTTCCCCATTTCTATGATCGGCTGTTCCTTTATGTAATTTAGTTAACCTTACTGAGGTCTGGTGTCACTTTCTTCCACCCCCACTTCAGGGTCCTGACCTTCGCGTGGGGGATTTCCCCTCTTAACAAACCGGTCTAAGGCTGGGTGCTTGAATCAGGTAGACACCTCACTCTTCAAATTAAATAACGTAATTTATGCGTTGCCAATTCCCCGTACTTCTCGTACGTGCCAGACCACCTAAGGTCGCCCCGACCACCAAGGTAATACTTTTCATACCTTGGTCTGTGCACAAGAGTTACCTGGTCGAATCCGCGCGCCCTTATCCCTTGGCAACCCCAGATATATCCACCTGGCAACCATGACAACTGCTGCCTACTCTGGTTGATTGGGCTCGCCTAACCTGGTCGCCCAGAACCCCGGATCCCCGGATATATCCAACTGGCAGGGGATACGTGGACATATCCACCTGGCAGCAAATACCGCTGCCGGTCTCCCAGATGTATCCACCTGGCAGCAACAACCACTAACAACCCTGGTCGACCGGAACCCCGGTTCACCCGATCCCCGGATATATCCAACTGGCAGCAACTACCGCTGCCAGCCACCTGGATACATCCACCTGGTAACAGTATCAACGGCTACCCACCCTGGCTGACTGGATTAGCCTATTCCAATTGGATCCCAGGACGAGCACCCAACTCTGTTAGAAACAAAATCTATAAAATTTAGACGAGACCACTAAGACTGGAAACAAGACCAATTATTATGAACTTGCAAGTAAGGGCTTCAAACTGCATAAGCAAATGAAGCAAATTAGAACTGAGGTTAGTGTCCAGTTATACCCTTTGAGCTGAGTGAGGTCATCTCTCCAGACTCCTAATTACCCAATCTCTCTTACTATTTTGCTTCTACCCATCTCCACGCCCATTACCCCTTTCTTTCCAAGTTGGCAATTTCCCCCTTGCACGTGCTGTCATAAGGCTGAACTCTTATCTCGATGTTCCCCTTTGTAACTTCTTTCATTATCCTTAGGTACATTCCATTCGTGTACATACATCTTAACAATGTATCTTTTTCATGCTTCGTTTATATGTTTCAGTAATCTTAGCTTTTTGCTGAAACTGTTGTTTTAAACATTATGGTAAAAGGAATTATTTTAATAAATCTAGATTAATGTTAGTACTTAATTATCCATAATTATGCACTGAAAAGTGGAGATATTCTTCCCTAAATACCTGCAGGGTTAATAGTTCTCTTGCTGTACCCCTTTTCTGTATGCTTCTTCTATATCTGCAAAAACAACACTTTTACCCATTTCTGACAGTAGATTCTGTTATGATTTAAAATACTAACTGTTTCTGCGGCCGCTCCTGTAAAGAGTACAGACAGATTCTGTCAAGATTAACAATAATAACTGTTACTGGGAGCAATCCTGCTCGGAGCGCTGACAGATTCTGTCAAGTTTTAAAACAATAACTGTTACTGTGGACTGTCCTGTATGGGGTACAGATAGACTCTTTCAAGGTTTAAAAAGAAGAACTGTTACTGAGACTGCACTGTAAGGAGTACAGACAGATTCTGTCAAGATTTACAAAAATAATTATTATTTCTGGGGACTGCCGTGTAGGGGGCACTGTCAGATTCTGTCAAGATTTAAAGTAATAACTGTACTGTATTAACAGTAACTGAGACATCTCCTGTGAGGTGCACAGACAAATTCTGTCAATAACTGTTACTGGGAACTGTCCTGCACACAGACAGATTCTGTCAAGATTTAAAATAATAATTGTACTGTATTAACAGTAACTGAGACATCTCCTGTGAGGTGCACAGACAGATTCTGTCAAAATTGAACATAATACCTGTTACTGGGGCCTCTCCTCTAAGGGGAAAAGTCAGATTCTGTCTAGATTTAAAATAATAACGGGCACAGAGGACTATCCTGCATAGTGTACAGGCACATTCTGTCAAGAATTAAAATAATAACTGCTACTGGGGCCTCCCCTGTTAGCTGCACAGACAGATTCTGTAAGTAACTATTACTGGGGGCTGTCCTGTGAGGGGAAGACAGTTCTGTGAGGGGAAATTTAAATTAATAACTGTTACTCGGGCCTGTTCTGTAAGCTGCACAGAGAGATTCTGCCAATAACTGTTAGAAGGGGCGCTCCTATAAGGGACACAGACAGATTCTATCACGGTTTAAAATTATAACTGCTGCTAGGGACTCTCCTGCAAGGTGCACAGACTGATTCTGTCAAGATTTACATAGAACATAGGAGCAATTGTTCCATGGTAAAGGCACTATAGACATGTGGAGACTGTTTAAGGAACAGTTGTTGCGAGTGATGAATAAATATGTCCCTCTGAGACAGGCAAGAAAGGGTAAGCTAAAGGAACCTTGGATGATGAAAGCGGTGGAGCTTCTCGTCAAAAGAAAAAAAGGTAGTTTACATAAGGTGGAGGAAGCTAGGGTCAAGCTCAGCTCTAGAAGATTACAGGCAGGCGAGGAAGGAGGTCAGAAACGGTCTGAGGAGAGCGAGGAGGAGGCACGAGAAAGGCTTGGCAGAACGGATTAGTGAGAACACAAAGGCATTTTACACTTATGTGAGGAATAAGAGAATGGTCAAAGAAAGTGTACGGCCGATCAGGGATAGCAGAGGGAACTTGTGTGTGGAGTCTGAAGAGGTAGGAGAAGCCCTAAATGAGTGTTTTGCTTCTGTCTTTATGAAAGAAATGAACTTTGTAGTGAATGAAACCTTGGAAGAGCAGGTCTGCATGCTGGAATGGATAGAGATAGAGGAAGCTGATGTGCTGAACATTTTGTTAAACATTAAGATTGACAAGTCGCCAGGCCCAGACCAGATTTGTCCTCGGCTACTTTGGAAATGAGAAATGTGATTACTTCGCCACTTGCGAAGATCTTTGCATCCTCGGTCTCCACTGGAATCGTACCTGAGGACTGGAGACAGGCAAATGTAATTTCTCTCTTCAAGAAAGGAAATAAGGGAATCCTCGGCAATTACAGACCAGTAGTTCTCACGTCTGTCGTCTGCAAGGTGTTGGAAAGGATTCTGAGGGATAGGATTTATGACGATCTGGAAGAGCATGGCTTGATTAAATACAGTCAACACGGCATTGTGAGGGGCAGGTCATGCCTCACAAACCTTATTGAATTCTTTGAGGATGTGACTAGAAACGTTGATGAGGGTCAAGCTGTGGGTGTGGTGTATGTGGACTTCAGCAAGGCATTTGATAAGGTTCCCCATGGTAGGCTCATTCAGAAGGTCAGGAGGAATGGGATACGGGGAACTTAGCTGTCTGGATACAGAATTGGCTGGCCAACAGAAGACAGCGAGTGGTAGTAGAGGGAAAATATTCTGCCTGGAAGTCAATGGTGAGTGGTATTCCACAGGGCTCTGTCCTTGGGCCTCTACTGTTTGTAATTTTTATTAATGACTTGGATGGGGGGATTGAAGGATGGGTCAGCAAGTTTGCAGACAACCCAAAGGTTGGAGGTGTCATTGACAGTATCGAGGGCTGTTGGAGGCTGCAGCGGGACATTGACAGGCTGCAGAGATGGGCTGAGAGATGGCAGATGGAGCTCAACCTGGATAAATGCGAGATGATGCATTTTGGAAGGTCGAACGTGAAAGCTGAGTACACGATTAAGGATAGGATTCCTGGCAGTGTGGAGGAACATAGGGATGTTGATGTGCATGAAATAGATCCCTTAAAATGGCCACCCAAGTGGACAGGGTTGTTAAGAAAGCTTATGGTGTTTTGGCTTTCATTAACAGGGGGATTGAGTTTAAGAGTCGAGAGATCTTGTTGCAGCTCTATAAACCTTTGGTTAGACCACACTTGGAATAGTGTGTCCAGTTCTGCTCGCCCTATTATAGGAAAGATGTGGATGCTTTGGAGAGGGTTCAGAGGAGGTTTACGAGGATTATCTTACGAAGAGAGGTTGACTGAGCTCGGACTTTATTCATTGAAGAAAAGGAGGAGGAGAGGGCACCGAATTGAGGTATACAAGATAATGAGAGGCATAGATAGAGTCGATAGCCAGAGACTATTTCTCAGGGCAGAAATGGCTAACAGTTTTAAGCTGGTTGGAGGAATAGTTTTAAGCTGGTTGGAGGAAAGTATAGAGGGGATGTCAGAGGTGTGTTCTTTACACAGAGTGTTGTGAGAGCATGGAATGCGTTGCTAGCAGCAGTTGTGGAAGCGAGGTCATTGGGGATGTTTAAGAGACTGCTGGACATGCATATGGTCACAGAAATTTGAGGGCATGCACCTCATACATGAGGATCAATGGTCGGCACAACATCGTGAGTTGAAGGGCCTGTTCTGTGCTGTACTGTTCTATGTTCTATAATAACTGTCACTGGGCACTGTCCTGTAAAGGGTACAGACAGATTTTAAAAAATAAATGTTACTCTGGACTGTCTTGTTAGAGGGATAGACAGATTCTTTGAAGATGTAAAATAATAACTGTTACTGGGGGCTGTCCTGTAAGGGGTATAGACAGATTCCGTCAAGATTTAAAATGATAAATCTTACTGGAGACTGTCCTGTAAGGAGTACAGAGAGATTCTGTCAAGATTTACAGTAATAATTGTTAGTGGGGCCTATCCTGTTAGTGGTACAGACAGATTCAGTCAAGTTTTAAAATAATACCTGTTACAGGGGCCTTTCCTATTACGGGTACAGATAGATTCAGTCAAGATTTAAAACAATAACTGTTACTGTGGACTGTCCTGTACGGTGCACAGACAGATTTTTTCAATATTTAAAATAATAACTGTTCCTGGGTGCTGTCCAATCAGGGGTCCAGAGAGATTCTGTGAAGATTTATAATAATCCCTGTTACTGGGAACTGTCATGTATGGGGCACAGACAAATTCTGTCAAGATTGAAAATAATAACTGCTACTGGGAGCTGTCCTGTAAGGAGTAGAGTCAGATTCTGTCAAAATTTACAATAATAATTCAAAGTTTGTGAGAATATTTGTAGCTCGAGTGCTCGTTGCTGTGGTTATGTTCGCCGAGCTGGGAATTTGTGTTGTAGACGTTTCGTCCCCTGTCTAGGTGACATCCTCAGTGCTTGGGAGCCTCCTGAGAAGCGCTTTTGTGACCTTTCCGCTTCTGGTTGTCAGTTCTAGCTTTCCGCTGCAGTGGCCAGTATATTGGGTCCAGGTCGATGTGCGTATTGATTGAATCTGTGGATTGCCATGCCTCTAGGAATTCCTTGGCTGTTCTCTGTTTGGCTTGTCCTATAATAGTAGTGTTGTCCCAGTCGAATTCATGTTGCTTGTCATCTGAGTGTGTGGCTACTAAGGATAGCTGGTCATGTCGTTTCATGAAGAGAGAGCTAAAAGCAGCAAGGAGGGGACATGAAAGGTCCTTAGTAGATAGGATTAGGGAAAACCCTAAGGCTTTCTATAGGTATGTTAGGAATAAAAGAATGACTAGGGTAGGAATAGGTCCAGTCAAGGATAGTAGGGGGAAGTTGCGTGTGGAGGCGGAAGAGATTGGGGAGACACTGAATGAATACTTTTCTTCAGTATTCACTCAGGAACAGGGCATTGTTGTCGATGAGAATACTGAGGAACAAATAAGTAGAATGGATGGCTTTGAGGTATGTAGAGAAGAGGTGTTGGAAATCCTGGAAAAGGTGAAAATAGATAAGTCCCCTGGGCCTGATGGCATTTATCCTAGGATTCTCTGGGAAGCAAGGGAGGAGATTGCAGAGCCATTGGCCTTGATTTTTATGTCCTCTTTGTCTACAGGAGTAGTCCCAGAAGACTGGAGGATAGCAAATGTGGTTCCCTTGTTCAAAAAGGGGAGTAGGGATAGCCCTAGTAACTATAGGCCGGTGAGTCTCACTTCTGTTGTGGGCAAAGTCTTAGAGAGAATTGTAAGGGATAGGATTTATGCACATCTGGATAGGAATAATGTGATCAAGGATAGTCAGCATGGTTTTGTGAAGGGCAAGTCGTGCCTCACAAACCTTATTGAATTCTTTGAAAAGGTGACGAAGGAGGTTGATGAGGGGAAAGCGGTAGATGTGGTATATATGGATTTTAGTAAGGCGTTTGATAAGGTTCCCCATGGTAGGCTACTGCAGAAAATACGGAGATATGGCATTGAGGGTGAGTTGGAGGTTTGGATTAGGAATTGGCTGGATGGAAGAAGACAGAGGGTAGTAGTTGATGGCAAAGTTTCTTCATGGAGTGCCGTCACTAGCGGTGTTCCGCAAGGATCTGTTTTGGGACCATTGCTGTTTGTCATTTTTATAAATGACCTGGAAGAGGGGTTAGAAGGTTGGGTGAGCAAGTTTGCGGATGATACGAAAGTCGGAGGAGTTGTTGACAGTGAGGAAGCATGTGGCAGGTTACAGCAGGATATAGAGAAGCTGCAGAGCTGGGCAGAAAGGTGGCAGATGGAATTCAATGTAGCTAAGTGCGAGGTGATTCACTTTGGGAAGAATAACAAAAAGATGGGGTACTGGGCTAATGGTCGGATACTTGGTAGTGTGGATGAGCAGAGGGATCTTGGTGTCCATGTACACAGATCTCTGAAAGTTGCCACCCAGGTAAATAGTGCGGTGAGGAAGGCATATGGCGTACTGGCTTTTATTGGTAGAGGAATTGAGTTCCGGAGTCCTGAGGTCATGATGCAGTTGTATAAGACTCTGGTACGGCCGCATCTGGAATATTGTGTGCAGTTTTGGTCGCCATACTATAGGAAGGATGTGGAGGCATTGGAACGGGTGCAGAGGAGGTTTACCAGGATGTTGCCTGGTATGGAAGGAAAATCGTATGAGGAAAGACTGAGGCACTTGGGGCTGTTTTCACTAGAGAAAAGAAGGTTTAGGGGTGACTTGATTGAGGTGTACAAGATGATTAGGGGGTTAGATAGGGTCGACAGTATGAACCTTTTCCCGCGTATTGAGTCGGGTATTACAAGGGGGCATAGCTTTAAATTAAGGGGGGGTAGATATAGGACTGATGTTAGGGGTAGGTTCTTCACTCAGCGAGTCGTTAGTTCATGGAATGCCCTGCCAGTAACAGTGGTGGACTCTCCCTCTTTATGGGCATTTAAGAGGGCATTGGATAGGTATATGGAGGATAGTGGGTTAGTGTAGTTTAGGTGGGCTTGGATCGGCGCAACATCGAGGGCCCAAGGGCCTGTACTGCGCTGTATTCTTCTATGTTCTATGTTCTATGTTCTATGGCTAGTTGGTGTTCATGGATGCGGATCGTTAGCTGCCTTCCTGTTTGTCCTATGTAGTGTTTTGTGCAGTCCTTGCATGGGATTTTGTACACTACATTGGTTTTGCTCATGCTGGGTATCGGGTCCTTCATCCAGGTGAGTTGTTGTCTGAAAGTGGCTGTTGGTTTGTGTGCTGTTATGAGTCCTAGTGGTCGCAGTAGTCTGGCTGTCAGTTCAGAAATGTTTTTGATGTATGGTAGTGTGGCTAGTCCTTTGGGTTGTGGCATGTCCTCATTCCATTGTCTTTCCCTTTGGCATCTGTTGACGAAATTGCGGGGGTATCCGTTTTTGGCGAATATCTTGTATAGGTATTCTTCTTCCTCTTTTTGCAGTTCTGGTATACTGCAGTGTGTTGTGGCCCTTATGAACAGTGTCTTGCTGCAACTTCTTTTGTGTCTGTTGGGGTGGTTGCTTTCGTAGTTTAGGACTTGGTCTGTGTGTGTGGCTTTCCTGTATACCTTTGTGGTGAATTATCCGTTATGTGTTCTCTCTACCATCACGTCTAGGAATGGGAGTTGGTTGTCCTTTTCTTCCTCTCTAGTGAATCGGATTCCTGTGAGTGTGGCGTTGATGAAATGGTGTGTGTTCTCTATTTCTGTGTTTTTAATGATTACAAATGTATTATCTACATATCTGACCCAGAGTTGGAGTTGAATTTGCGGTAAGACTGTTTGTTCTAATCTTTGCATTACCGCTTCTGCTATGAGTCCAGAGATGGGTGAGCCCATGGGTGTGCCGTTGATTTATTCATATATTTGGTTGTTGAATGTGAAGTGTGTTGTGAGGCACAGGTCCAGTAGTTTGAGTATGCCGTCTTTGTTGATAGTTTCCCTGTCTTGTTGTCTGTTCTGTATGTCCAGCAGGTTGGCTATTGTTTCTCTGGCTAGGGTTTTGTCGATAAAGGAGAACAATGCCGTTACATCGAATGAGACCACAGTTTCTTCCTTGTCTATGTGTATATTTCTGATGATGCCCAAGAAATCCTGTGTTGACTGTATAGAGTGTCTGGATCCGCTGATCAGGTGTTTCAGTTTCTGCTGTAGTTCTTCAGCCAGTTTGTGTGATGGTGTCCCTGGTAGTGATGCTATGGGTCTGAGTGGGATGTCTGGTTTGTGCACTTTAAGTAGTTTAAGTGTCAAGCTTTCCAATAATAACTGTTACTGGGGCCTCGATGTAATCTGCACAAACAGATTCTGTCAATAACTGTTACTGGGGGCTGTCCTGTAAGGGGAGCAGACAGATTCTGTGGAAATTTAAAATGATAACTGTTACTGGGATCTCTTCTGTCAACTGCACAGACAGATTCTCTGAATAACTGTTACTGTGGGCTCTCCTGTAAGTGGCACAGATGGATTCTTTTAAGATTTATAATACAAACTGTTTCTGCGGCCTCACCTGCAAAGATTACAGACAGGTTCTGTCAAGATTTAAAATAATAACGGGTACAGAGGACTGTCCTGCATAGTGTACAGGCACATTATGTTAACTTTTAAAATAATAACTGCTACTGGGGCCTCTCCTGTATGGGGAACAGACAGATTCTGTCGACATTTTAAATAATAAGTGTTACTGGGGCCTCTTCTGTAAGCTGCATTGTCAGATTGTGTCAATAACTGTTACTGGGGCCTCTCCTGTAAGGGGAACAGAGAGATTCTGTCAAGATTTAAAATAATAACTGTTACTGGGACCTCTCCTGTAAGCTACACAGACAGGTTCTGCCAATACCTGCTCCAGAGGCTGCTCTTGTAGGGGACACAGAAAGATTCTGTCAAGGCTTAAAATTATAACTGTTACTGGGGACTATCCTGCAAGATGCACCGATTGATTCTGTCAAGATTTAAAATCATAACTTTTACTGTGGTCTCTTCTATTTGGGGTACAGGCAGATTCTGGCAAGATTTAAAATACAAAGTGTTTCTACAGCCTTCTCCTGTAAAGAGTACAGACAGATTCTGTCAAGATTTAAAATAATAACTGTGACTGCACCCTCTCCTGTAAGATGCACGGACAGGTTCTGTCAATAACTATTACTGAGGGTTCTCCTGTAAGGGGAACAGACAGATTCTGTTGATATTTATAATAATAACCGTTATTGAAATCTCTTCTGTAAGCTGCCTTGTCAGATTCTGTCAATAACTTTGAGTGCAGCAGCAGCTAAGGTAAGACAGTTTGGTTTAAAATTACTTACCGGTCGCGGGCAGTGGTGTTTTTTTGCACTTCACAGAAAGAGCGGGAGCAGCAGGGGGAAGTGACGAAGACCAGAGGGGCAGTCGGGTAGGTTTTTTCCCCTTTAAAAGCGCGCAGGAGAAGAACCCGAGGCACTACAGAGGTAGTGTCTCCCACTCGATCTCCTCCTCTAACCTAAATAATAAGACCCGTTGTGGTAAGTAGGTAAGTGTTGCATTTTGCTTGTTGTATTCTTTAGACCCAGTTTTTTTTAAAAAAGGTTACTTTTAGAGGGATGGCAGTGAAGGCAATGCAATGTTCCTCTTGCAACATGTTTGAGGTGAGGGATGCCATGGACGTCCCTGCTGATTACACTTGCAGGAAGTGCACCCATCTCCAGCTCCTCCAGGGGTAAGTAACGGGGTTCAGGCCTCTGGCACGGAGCCTGTCCCCGTTACTCAGAAGGGAAGGGTGGAGAAAAGCAGAGCAATAGTAATTGGGGACTCGATAGTTCGGGGCACAGATAGGCCGTTTTGTGGGAACGAGAGAGACTTACGTTTGGCATGTTGCCTACCAGGTGCAAGGGTACGTGATGTCCCTGATCGTGTTTTCTGGGACCTTAAAGGGGGAGGGGCAGCAGCCCGAAGTCGTGGTCCACATTGGCACCAATGACATAGGTTGGAGGAGCGCTGAGGATGTTAGGCAGGCTTTCAGGGAGCTAGGTTGGAAGCTCAAAGTTAGAACGAACAGAGTTGTTGTCTCTGGTTTGTTACCCGTGCCACGTGATAGAGAGTCGAGGAATAGGGAGAGAGAACAGTTAAATGCGTGGCTACAGGGATGGTACAGGAGGGAAGGATTCCGGTATTTGGATAACTGGGGTTCTTTCTGGGGAATGTGGGACCTCTATAAACAGGATGCACCTGAACCTGAGGGGCACCAGTATCCTTGGTGAGAGGTTTGCTAGTGCTCTTGGGAGGGGTTTAAACCAACTCTGCAGGGGCATGGGAACCCAGACTGTAGCTTTAGGGTGCAGGACCTGGAGTGTAGGGAGGTCAGGAACGTGGAATCAATTTCAAAGGAGGGTGCCTGTAAACAGGAAAGTGGTTTGAAGTGTGTATACTTCAATGCAAGAAGTACACGAAATAAGGTAGGTGAACTTGCAGCCAACGTGTGTTGGTACCTGGGACTTCGATGTTGTGGCTATCACGGAGACATGGGTAGAACAGGGACAGGATTGGCTGTTGCAGGTCCCAGGGTTTAAATGTTTTAGTAGGGTCAGAGGTGGGGGTAAAAGAGGGGGAAGTGTGGCATTGCTTGTCAAAGATAGTATTACAGCTGTGGAAAGGACGATGGATGAAGACTCGCCTTCTGAGGTAGTTTGGGCTGAGGTTAGGAATAGGAAAGGTGAGCTCACCCTGTTAGGAGTTTTTTACAGGCGTCCTAATAGATCTAGTAACGTAGAAGAAAGGATTGCAAGGATGATTCAAGAGAAGAGTGAAAGTAATCGGGTGGTTGTTATGGGGGACTTTAACTTTCCTGATATTGATTGGGAAAGCTATAGCTCAAGTTCGTTGGATGGGTCAGTGTTTGTCCAATGTGTGCAGGAGTGTTTCCTGACACAATATGTAGATAGGCCAACAAGTGGTGAGGCCATACTGGATTTGGTTCTGGGTAATGAACCAGACCAGGTGTTAGAATCAGAGGTAGGTGAGCACTTTGGGGACAGTGACCACAATTCGGTGACTTTTACTCTAGTGATGGAGAGGGATAAGTGTGCACTACAGGGCAAGAGTTATAGCTGGGGGCAGGGAAATTATGATGCGGTGAGGCATGACATTGGATGTGTGGCTTGGAAAAGTAAGCTTCAAGGCAAGGGCGTAATTGATATGTGGAGCTTGTTCAAGGAGCAACTATTGAGTGTCCTTGATAAGTATGTACCCGTCAGACAGGGAGGAAAGGGTCGTGTGAGGGAGCCGTGGTTTAATAAGGAATTGGAATCCCTTGTTAAATGGAAGAGGGCGGCCTATGTAAAGATGAGGCGTGAAGGTTCAATTGGGGCGATTGAGAGTCATAAGGTAGCCAGGAAGGACCTGAAGAGAGAGCTAAGAGCAGCAAGGAGGGGACATGAAAGGTCCTTAGTTGGTAGGATTAGGGAAAACCCTAAGGCTTTCTATAGGTATGTCAGGAATAAAAGAATGACTAGGGTAGGAATAGGTCCAGTCAAGGATAGTAGTGAGAAGTTGCGTGTGGAGGCTGAAGAGATTGGAGAGACACTGAATGAATACTTTTCGTCCGTACTCAATTAGGAACAGTACATTGTTGTCAATGTGAACACTGAGTCACAATTAAGTAGAATGGATGGCTTTGAGGTATGTAGAGAAGAAGTGTTGGAAATTCTGGAAAGGGTGAAAATAGATAAGTCCCCTGGGCCTGATGGCATTTATCCTAGGATTCTCTGGGAAGCGTGGGATGAGATTGCAGAGCCTTTGGTTTGATTTTTATGTCCTCGTTGTCTATAGGAGTAGTGCCAGAAGATTGGAGGCTAGCAAATGTGGTTCCCTTGTTCAAGAAGGGGAGTAGGGATAACCCTAGTAACTATAGGCCGGTGAGTCTCACTTCTGTTGTGGGCAAAAATCTGAGAGAGAATTGTAAGATATTTATGAATATCTGTGTAGGAATAATGTGATCAAGGATAGTCAGCATGGTTTTGTGAAGGGCAGGTCGTGCCTCACAAACCTTATTGAATTCTTTGAGTGCTCCAACCACAGTGAAGAAGCTGAACACCATCCAGGACAATGCAGCCCACTTGATTGGGATCTCATCCACGAAGATCCACTCCCACCATCACCAATGCTCAACAGCAGCAGGATATAATATTGACTAGATGAATGCAGAATTCAACAAGTCTCCTTAACCAGCACCTACCAAACCCATGACCACTTGCATTGAGAAGCAAGAGCCGCTAATACATGGGAACATCACCACTTGCAAGTTGCCTTTCAAGCTACTTATCATCCTGACTTGAAAGTATTTCGCCGCTCCCTCACTAATGGGCCAAAGTCCAAGAATTCCCTCCTGAACAGCATTGTAGGTCACTCCACAGCAGGTGGACAGCAGCTCAACACCACCTTCACAAAGGCAATTAGGGAGGGACCAAAAATAAATAGCGGCCAGGCAGAAAACACTCACATCCCAGGATTTTTTTTTTGTTTTAAATACAGTAATGTCGCATCTACATATTTACAAAAAAAGAGAAACAAACATCACTATTTTTAACTAAATCCTATGTAGAATAGTTGGGAATTGATAAGAAATCCAAACAATGACCAACCATTTCTCCCTGACTTTGTTTCCTGATTCCGACGTTTTGATAATTAATGGTTCGATCATCATGAAAATTCTCAGAAATAAATAAAGTGTGAAATTTGTTTTATCCCTACCTTTCAGTTAACTGGGTACTTCAGATAAATCTTGTGCAATGCTCAATCAAATTGCTCCAAACCTGTTTCAAATCGATAGAGTTGCATGAAAAAATGATCTCTGTACTATCACTGTAAAATCTGAAGTACTTGAATCTGAAAAACATTTAGTAATTTCACCATACCATATTGCTGTGCTCCTTTCAACATTTTATCCAATTTTGGAATCCTGTTTCGCATTTTCACGAAGGATTCCTCCATTACCCGTTAGGCCTGACAGCCTTTCCCCATCACCATGTGTGCTTATGACACAAAGTCTGGGGAAGGTGAACGATGAGGTGGATAGGGAGATGCTTCAGATTGATTGGGACGAAATGTATGATAGGACAGAGGTTGGGAACTTTTCAGCAAATAACTTTTGACTTTCCAAAGCGTCCATCCATCTACAAGGTAAAGTAAGCAGTGTGATGGAATACTCCCTGTAATACTCGCCTGTATGAGTGCAGCTCCAACAATTGAAGCTTGACAACAGCCAGGACAAACAGTCTGTTTGACTGTGAACAAATAGTTAAAAGTGGGAAATTCCTTGAACGTAACATCATTGAATGTCAGAAGGCAGTGGTTAGATAATCTCTTATTGGAGATCATCATGATGGGTGAAGGTCATTGGAACAGCTGAAAGTGGTAGGACACGGGACACTACCCAGGGAGGCTGAAATGATTGACCTCCAAAAACCAGGAACATCCACATTTGCCACCTCCAGACACTCAGGACACAGTTCTGCTATGATCTGGAAGGTGTACTGCAGAAATTCACCAAGGATTCTTAAGCAGCACATTCCAAACCCAAGACACTTTCACTTGGAAGAAAAAGGCAGCAGAAATACAGGATAACCATCATCTGCAAGTTCCCCTCCAAGTCGACCCATTCCAACCCCAACCTCACTATCAAACCGGCAGACAAGGGAGGAGCGATAATAGTTTGGCGCACTGACCTTTACACCTCTGAGACTAAACAGCAGCTCGCGGACATCTCCTCCTACTGCCCTCTTGAACATGACCCCACCTCCCACCACCAAACCATCATCTCCCAGACCATCCATAACCTCATCACCTCAGGGGATCTCCCATCCACCGCCTCAGAACTCACAGTCCCACAACCCTACACCGCCTGTTTCTACCTCCTGCCCAAAATCCACAAACCTGACTGCCCTGGCCGACCCATTGTCTCAGCCTGCTCCTGCCCCACCGAAATCATCTCTGCATACCTCCCCCTTAGTCCAAGAACTCCCCACCTACGTTCGGGACACCACCCACGCCCTCCACCTCCTCCATGATTTTTGCTTCCCCGGTCCCCAACACCTTATCTTCACCATGGACAGCCAGTCCCTGTACACCTTCATCCCTCATCACGAAGGACTCAAAGCTCTCCGCTTCTTCCTTTCCCGCTCTACCAACCAGTACCCTTCCACTGACACCCTCCTTCGACTGACTGAACTGGTCCTCACCCTGAACAACTTCTCTTTCCAATCCTCCCACTTCCTCCAAACCAAAAGAGTAGCAGTGGGCACCCGCATGGGCCCCAGCTATGCCTGCCTCTTCGTAGGATATGTGTAACATTCCATCTTCCGCAACTACACTGGCACCACCCCCCACCTTTTCCTCTGCTACATCGATGACTGTATCAGCGCTGCCTCATGCTCCCACGAGGAGGTTGAACAGTTCATCCACTTTACCAACACCTTCCACCCCGACCATATCAGATTCCTCCCTCCCCTTCCTCGACCTTTCCATTGCTCTCTCGGGCGACCGAACCAACATGGACATTTACTATAAACCGACCGACTCCCACAGCTACCTAGACTACACCTCCTCCCACCCTGCCCCCTGTAAAAATGCCATCCCATATTCCCAATTCCTTTGTCTCCGCCGCATCTGCTCCCAGGAGGACCAGTTTCAATCCCGTACAACCCAGATGGCTTCCTTCTTCAAAGACCGCAATTTCCCCCCAGACGTGATCAACGATGCCCTCCACTGCATCTCCTCCACTTCCTGCTCCTCCGCCCTTGAGCCCCGCCCCTCCAATTGCCACCAGGACAGAACCTCACTGGTCCTCACCTACCACCCCACCAACGTCCATATACATCGTATCATCCATCGTCATTTCCGCCACCTCCAAACGGACCCCACCACCATGTATATATTTCCCTCCCCTCCCCTCCCCATCAGCGTTAAGATTTAAATAATAGCTGTTACTGGGTGCTCTCCTGTCAGGTGAACAGACAGGAGAGCACCCAATAATCTTAAATCTTAATCAATAAGTGTCGTTCAATCCAATTTCCTATCAGCCTCCTCCATTCTAATCACTTACAGGGGGACCCCAAATTTTGGAGTCATTTCGCAGACAGAACAAACCGAGTAGTGTACTCACGTTTTCTCTTGGAAGCCCCAATTTAAATATTAAGCAGCATCTCAGGGTTAAAGTTGTGGCTGAATGGGTAAGGCGAAGTACTAGATATCCATTAGGGGTTCCCCGCGCAGGTTCCAATCACAACTACGATTTTAAATGATTTTCCCGTGGATGCGTAATCCCTCAAACTACAGGAAACCCGTCTCACACGCAGCTCCGGTGAAATACGTCTTTGATTCAGTCATCAACAAGAGGCTTCAAAACGACTCAGTAGAGAGAGAGAGAGAGAGAGAGAGAGAGCAAAGAACGAAAAAAAAATCACATTTTTCCACCTCGAACAAAGAAACGTATAAATACAAAGCAGGAATCAGCAACAGCCCTTCGCTGGAAGGCCCACTGAGGATGTGACCTCTTAAATTGACGAAACGTCAAGGAATGAACATTCCAGATCAGTGAGCAAACCTACATCCGGATACATAGGCAAGTAGGTGTGTAAGGCTATCGTGAGAGGTGCACCCCAAGATCCAGCTGGAAATGGGGATGGAAAAGACCATCAGTTATGTGATGGCAAGGTCTTCTCTGACGGTACAGAGGTGTGTGAAATGCTGAGACTGGAATCTCCAACCTCACCCGGATCACCTACAATTGTTGTCGAGCAGGGAGAATTGTGACATGAGGCTGGGGGATTGAACCGCACGTGGACCAACCTTTTGACATGGAGCAGTAGGAATTATTAGAATATCAGACCGGGAGCTCCAACCTCATTGCTGCAGTTTTTATTGATATTGTAAAGGAAGCACTGGGACATCAGGCTGTAAGCTCCAACCTTACCAAGTGCAGTTCTTATTGGCATGTAACAGGGAGCATTTGGACATCACGTTTGGAGATTAAACACACCTGAAGCAGCTTCTATTAACTTAAAGCAGGAAGCATTGTGACATCCGGCTCAGCTATTTTAATCTGAAGTGAAATAGCTTTTAGCAGGACACATATTTTAGGACTGAGGCAATATGTTTCCAAAGGTAAATGGCTCAGTTATAAAGAGAAATCCTGCAAAGGTTCTACTCGTGGAGGAGTTCAGTGGTTATCTCTGCACTCTCAAAGCGCCATTGATCGGGTTCGATTCCAGCATTGGACGACTGTCTCTGTGGAGTTTGAACATGCTCCACTTGCGGGTTTCCTCTGGGTTCTCTGGTTTCCTCTCACAATATAAAATGGTCAATTTCAATGACCGTGTTAAATTGCCGATACTGTTAGGTGCATTACTCAGGGGGCAATGAATCTTGTGGGTTACTCTTTGTACAGTCAGTGTGCACCTGTTTGTCCAAATGACCTGTTTCCAGTTTGCAGGGAACCAAATCTGTGCAGAGAGAAACAGGGGCATTTTTTACGCTCTGTGACCTTTCTCATATGGCTGACTCTGCACTGAGTTAAATTTACAGAAGCGAGTTTTAGCTTGTTTCATATTATTGAATTTCCTGCGAAATCGCACAGATCGTTAAAGTAACCTAAAGCTACGAAAATTAACGTGACGTGGCCTCGGCTCAATTAATCACCCTGAGAACATTGAACCCCCATGAACCTGACATTCACCCGGTATATGCGCTGGCATTCAATGGGATCACTGCTAATCTGATAAATTTCAGCTCTAGTTCTCTGTTTTCGTCCATAAATCGAGGTAAACTCGAGTGAAATCGCAATGGATTTTCACGTTAATTTTCGTAGCTTTAGATTACTTTAACGATCTGTGTGATTTCGCAGGAAATTCAATAATATGAAACAAGCTAAAACTCACTTCTGTAAATTTAACTCAGTGCAGTGTCAGCCATATGAGAAAGGTCACAGAGCGTAAAAAATGCCCCTGTTTCACTCTGCACAGATTTGGTTCCCTAAAAACTGGAAACAGGTCATTTGGACAAACAGGGGCACACTGACTGTTCAAAGAGTAACCCACAAGATTCACTCCCCCCTGAGTAATGCACCTAACAGTGTCGGCAATTTAACACGGTCATTGAAATTGACCATTTTATATTGTGAGAGGAAACCAGAGAACCCAGAGGAAACCCGCAAGTGGAGCATGTTCAAACTCCACAGAGACAGTCGCCCAATGCTGGAATCGAACCCGATCAATGGCGCTTTGAGAGTGCAGAGATAACCACTGAACTCCTCCACGAGTAGAACCTTTGCAGGATTTCTCTTTATAACTGAGCCATTTACCTTTGGAAACATATTGCCTCAGTCCTAAAATATATGTCCTGCGAAAAACTATTTCACTTCAGATTAAAATAGCTGAGCATCCTTTCCCTCAGCCAGATGTCCCAATGCTTCCTGCTTTAAGTTAATAGAAGCTGCTTCAGGTGTGTTTTAATCTCCAAACTTGATGTCCAAATGCTCTCTGTTATATGCCAATAAGAACTGCACTTGGTAAGGTTGGAGCTTACAGCTTGATGTCCCAGTGCTTCCTTTGCAATATCAACAAAAACTGCAGCAAGTGAGGTTGGAGCTCCCGGCCTGACATTCCAATAATTCATACTGCTCCATGTCAAAAGGTTGGTCCACGTGCGGTTCAATCCCCCAGCCTAATGTCACAATTCTCCCTGCTCGACAACAATTGTAGGTGCTCCGGGTGAGGTTGGAGATTCCAGTCTCAGCATTTCACACACCTCTGTCCCGTCAGAGAAGGACCTTGCCATCACATAACTGGTGGTCTTTTCCATCCCCATTTCCAGCCGGATCTTCGGGGTGCACCTCTCACGATAGCCTCACACACCCACTTGCCTATTTATCTGGATGTGGGTTTGCTCACTGAGCTGGAATGTTTATTTCTTGACGTTTCGTCAATTTACGAGGTCACATCCTCAGTGGGCCTTCCAGCGAAGGGCTGTTGCTGATTCCTGCTTTGTATTTATACGTTTCTTTGTTCGAGGTGGAAAATGTGATTTGTTTTCGTTCTTTGCTCTCTCTGTCTCTCTACTGAGTCGTTTTAACGCCTCTTGTTGATGACTGAATCAAAGAAGCGTTTCACCGGAGCTGCGTGTGCCTCCGTTTCCTATTCCTCCCTGTTTAGACGTCCAAATCAAGCATTTCTTTCTCTAGATTTGAGTGCAGTTGACAGAGACCATACATCGGTATCCAGTGTTCCCTGTGACATCAGCAATTAAGAGTTCCCCTCCACACTGAACTAGGCCACCTTCGCATGTAAAGCGAATGCGGTATGACTGGTACAGAAAGGATCAATGCCCGGTAACTGGCCTTACACAGCACAGCCATCGGAGATGTATAATTCGACTTATATTTAGAAACTTCGAAGAGAAAGTGGTGCTGGAAAAGCACAGCAAGTCAGAGCAGCAGGAGAATCGACGATTCCCGCTTAAGCCCTTCATCATCCCCAATACTCTTTACACGGGGAGAAGGCAACATAACAAAGTTTTACACAGTAATTAATCCGGAATAATTATATTCCTTTTCACCAAGGCAACAGATATGGGCGAGCAAATTCAAAAACAGTTTTGCTCATGAGAACATCAAACAATGATGCTCTGTACACGTCAATCCAAAAGTCTGCCACCTGTAACAATGGAACAAGAATGATTCTGCCTCGTTTTGAACCGGGGATGTCCCGTGTCTGATGTGAATTTCGGTTGGAAAAATTTCCTCTGGAGCACCGAGGCGAAAGGAAGCTCGTAAATTCCCACTTTAACAGGATAGCCACAAGTACTGCAGACATCAGCACATATTCAGGACCGCTGCAGAGACAAATTTGTAAAAAGAGGTTCATGCAGCAATTTGTTGGAATTGTCAGATTAGATTAGATTATTAGATTACTTACAGTGTGGAAACAGGCCCTTCGGCCCAACAAGTCCACACCGACCCGCCGAAGCTCAACCCACCTATACCCCGACATTTACCCCTTACCTAACACTGTGGGCAATTTAGCATGGCCAATTCACCTGACCCGCACATCTTTGGACTGTGGGAGGAAACCGGAGCACCCGGAGGAAACCCACACAGACACGGGGAGAAGTGCAAACTCCACACAGTCAGTCACCTGAGGCAGGAATTAAACCCAGGTCTCTGGCGCCGTGAGGCAGCAGTGCTAACCACTGTTCCACCGTGCCGCCGACTATTGTATTCCTTTTCGCCATTAAAGTAGTGTTGGGCGACTAAATTCAAAACGAGGTTTGCTGAAGAGACTGCAATCAATCCCCATCAATCACAATCCGGAAGCCTGTCGCCCATAAGGAAGGAACAGCAATGTTTCTGCTCGTCTCTGAACACGGCCACTTTCGTAGAAGCTGATACTTCTTCTCGACAGAAAGCATCAGGGATCGCCGACTGCTCTCTTATATATACCTACCGTCCTTGGTGGACAATTCCGTGCGTAGTCTGAACAAGGAAGAATTGATATCGAACAAAATCATAGACAACAATTAATTGTACTTATATTCGCTTTCACCACAGCGGAGGAATGGGCTGGGACTTTCAAAGGAAAGTTTACTTGCAAGACCAGCAAGCAATAAGATCCACCCATGTTCAGAAACAAGCCCATCTTTTTTTGTGCTCGACAATTGGAAACAGGGATACTTCAGTTTGGAGGTAAACGTGATAACCGCTCCCCCACAGAAACACAGCGGGGCCAGTCACCCGATTTAACTGTCCCCGTGCCCCCCACCACAACCCAAGAGGTAATTGCTTTTCTCATGAGAGATTGTGTTTGGCGCGCAGGCATCATACCAAACTCGGTCACACACAGAGACATTGCAACAAGCTGACAATGCATATGGAAGGGGCCGGGTTCAGACCCACGTTGGAAACCACACTGGATCCTAAAGGCAGGTAGAGTAAGCATTGCAGGGAGAATGCTGTAGATTGGTGTTGAGATCCACATCTGCCATCATCACATGGCGGAGCAGACGACTTGGACTGAAAGGCCGAAGCAGCCTCCTCTACCTTCTGGTCTCTGGCTTTCAGGTACGAAGGAGACAGAAACAGAGTTATTTATTCAGTTCGAGGACCTCCCACCAGAGCTGCTAAACATGTTGAGATGAGATATGTCTGAAATAAATCTTGAGACTGTCAAAATGGCCGGAGAGGAAATAATAAAAGAGACGATCAGGATAAAGGTGGAATTCAGGAGATATTAAATAGAAAGGGAGGGGCAGAAAGGCAGAGGGAGATGGACATGAAAAAACGATGCTGACAGACCTGCTGATATTTTAGGGCAAATTCTATGTTTCTTACAGAAACAGAAAATGGGTGAGTTATCCTAGACCAATCAGCTCTCCCTGCTGTTGGAATGTTTGACTGCCTCGCTCCCACAGATCACTTACATCTCGCACTGAAAACTCACAACCCTGCCCAACCCCATCCCTATGCCATTTCCCAAGAATAAGCTGTTTGTTGCGTCAACCCGCATGGACACACAAGAAGATCATTTTCCATGTGAGTTGTGAAACATTCAGGGAGAGTTCCCTAAGTTTTCCATCAGAACGTTCTGAATCAGTTAATTTCGTTTCAGCACCATTTGAAATGGAGTCATCACTGACATTACCCACAGCAAGTGGCCACTTTAATGCATGGTTGGAGTGGAACCTACACCTTTGAAAGGGACCTCACGCATCGTACATTCGCCTACACTGATCGACTTGTCTCGGCAACTTGCATTGAATTGAAGAGACCTTTCCCCAGAAACCGACATGTCAATGAAAGAATGAGAGTGCCTACAGTGAAAGTGGAATGTAGAGCTGGGATCCAGTATGAAAATGAAAGCACCCATTGTGCAAAGAACCAGACATCAACACTCGCAAACACTCAAATTAAAACCGCCAGAACACGCGTAGCCCTTTCGTACGCAAGTGCAGACTGTAGTGGAGTTGTGATATCGACGGCAGTGAGGTTTAAACCCACACCTCAATTGAAACTGGTGCTTAGATTCAGCGCCACAGACCACTGGGCGACGCTACCCCACGAAAGAAGCCCACCAAATCTGTCATGACTAATATTTCAGCATCCTGCTCCCCCACAACCCCTTCCCCCAGTAATGAATGTTCTTTGGAAGTGGGTTATATCAATTGTGTGGACGGTCGATTTTTGAATCAGAGTAACACGAATACCACGCATTCCATCCCCGCACCAGCTAAGGTCGCCTTGAATTTCTCAGCTTTTCAAGCTTGCGCCTTGCTTGAGGCTCAGTGACTCCGAGGGTAAAGCATCATCTGTCGTCTCTGTCTCACAAGTGAGGCAGTTGTCTCATTGTCTCTGGGGCTCCGGCAACTTTAATGAGACAACTGTATTTGTGTAATGCAAAGGGAATAATTGGCAATCTAGCAGTCGCAGAGCTCCTGTGGGAGATTGAAGAATGCAATGATAGAACTCTTCATTAAGAAAGAGATTGACAGAGTTGATTCTTAGTCGAGGGGATAAAACCTGAATAGAGGAAATCACGATGGCATAAGGAAGAAAAGGTTCAAAAAATTGGGAAACATAACTTAACTGCATGACAAACATCTGTCGAGCCCTTGGAGGGATTGCAGCAGTTCGTCTTTCCTATCTGTCACAAAATAAAACTGGATAGATGACTCTACCACGTTGAAGAAGGCAGATTAGGGATTGTACTTGATCCAACGCAGAGGCATACAAAGTGGCTTCAAAGAGCAGCAGACCTGAAGACAGTGCATTTTTGGTTTCAGCACAATTAATGGACGGATTAAGTGGGAAAATAATGTTTATAAGTAAGCTAGTGCAATGCAAGCTAATTGTAAGTTCTCCTGACGTTAGATGAAGACAAAAGAAGACAAAAGAAGATGGAAACAAATCCCTTACAATCAGAAACAAGGGAAGTTATAATGCGGGATCAAAAGATGCAAATCAAATAACTATATTCTGTATTTTGGTTCTGTCATCACAAACGATGATAAATAATATCACTAAATTGCTGAGGAGCACATTAGAGGGAGATCTGAAAAAAATAATCAGTATCTGTTGTGGAATGGTTTTGGGGAAATTTATAGGATTAAAAGTAAAGATATCACAGGAATGCTACTCTCCACCGAAGCATACCTAAAACAATGTGGCCCAATAGATAATGGATCTAATATGAAACCAGGAGCTTGAAACTAAACAGAGTAATTTCAGGTTTCAAGATTTTGTAGGATCTGGATCAATTGTAAATGGATTAGAAGATAACTGATGTGACTACACATTTTATAGAAGTGGTTGATATGAAACATGGAATTAGAGACCAGTTAGCCTAACACTGAAAACCAATAACAGCATTGGACAGAGTCAGTCAGCATGGATTTACGAAATGAAAATGAGAAATTACTCCTGGCTCCTGTGTACGCAAGTTAGTGAAGGTAAGCATGCAGATGCAGAAGGACGTAAAAGAGGCAAATGGTATTTTGGCCTTTGTATCTAGAAGATTTGAGTATAGGAACAGGGGTGTCTTGTTGAAATTGTACAGTGTCTCGGTGAGACCATACGTGGAACGTGACTTGCACTTTTGGCTTATGGAGACTGCACAACAAAGTTTTAACAAACCGATTCTTCAGATGGCATGACTGAACTTTGGGAACAGTTTGGATTGATTCGAATGAAATCCACTGATGTTTAGAAGAAAGAAGTAGGGCGTCACAGCAAGTAATAAAATTCTAACAGGATTAGTGGGTCAAATGTAGGAAGGATGCCCTCAAGAGCACGGAGTCCAGACCCAGAGGTGTGGGGTTCACAGTTTTAAGATATCGGGCAGGCTGTTTAGTTCCCTCAGTCTGGTGACCCTGTGGAATGTTCTGCCACGGAAAGGTGTTAAAGTCAAAATACGAATGTTTCCATGAAGAAAATATGGTTCTGTGGCCTAAAGGGATCAAACATTATGGGGCTACAATAATAACAGGCTACTGAATGCAATGACCAGACTTGCTCACAGTGAACATTGCAGCAGGATCAAACACAGCAACAATCTACTCCTGTTTCAATTTTCTATGTTTATATACCTTTAAAGATGACATGCAAAAATACTTGACACAGATATCAGCACAGATATCAGATGTCATTGGATGAAAATCCTATAACTCCTTAGTGAATGGCAATCTGTGATCAGCTTCACCATGCGGACTGCATCACTTCATGGTGGTCAGGAAGATGCAAAATCATTTTCAAAGCTTTTGGACTGACTGGTCTATGTCTTGTTTTCGATTCAGTTCTAATATTGTTGAATATTCTGAGAAATAAACATAGAATGTCGGAAATAAGTAAACATCTTTGGAAATTTTGTAAGACAAAGGTGGTTGGGATAGGACGGAGGAAGTGTGTGCAATGAAAGAAACAATGAGCTGAGTTTTGCAGTGTGTTGATGCATGAAGAATAAAATCAATTTCCAAACCCAACACTCCATCATTTCCAACTATATGCTGCTCCATTCTCTCAGCCTCTTTCTCTCAGACACACAAATATTCTCAGAGAAATTTTCTCATCAATCCCAGTCATTGACACACACTATGGCGAACAGAGATTGCAGAAACCTGGCTTGAAATCAATATGGCACATAAAGAAGTAATTCGGCTAACTTTATCATTGCCAAATTTCTGCGCAGGAATGCATACTCGTCAGATAATCTGTTTACTTGCAGTCAGGCTCAGATAGAGTTGTGCAGTTGTGCAACAAGTTAAGGGAGCCTTCCACGCAACTCGTCTATGCCAACCAGAATCTTAAATTGAACTAGTCCCTTCTGTATCTGATTTGTCCTTATCACTACGAAAAACTCGAATTCATGTACCTTAATAAAGGCCATTTGAAAAGTTGTTCAATTACTCAACTGATTTTCAGATGCAGTAACCGTACTCACATCAACCACTTCCTCAAGAAGTTCATTCCACACACGAAACACTCTTTTTATAAAAGATTCTTTTTTTATTCTCGCAAGTCTTTTTAAATCTTCCTCCTCTCACATTAAAAGTTTATTCACTAATTTTGAAATCCGTCATCCAAGGTAAAATAAATCAGCCATTTACGTTGTCTATACCGTTTAAGACTTTATAAACTGCTCTAAGGTCACCGCTCAATCTCGTACACCCCACTGAAAACGAGTCCCAGACGTTCCAGCTGCTCCATCAAATACAAAATTTCCATTCCCAACAAAAGCCTGACATATCTTTCCTGCACATTCCCCATCTTAATAATATTCTTCCTCAAGAATACTACTCCCGGCAATGCCTCACCAACGCCCTGTGCAACCACAAGATGACGTACCAACTCCTATACTCAGCGGACTGAGCATCATAAACATCTCCTTTACCACCCGATCTACATGTCATGCAAACTTCAAATAATTATGCGCCTGAATCCCTTGGTATTCTATTGGACAACATCACCCAAACGCACACTATTAATTGTCTAAGTATTGATCATCGCATTTATCCTCATTAAACACAGTCTGCTAATCCTTCGTCGAGTCACATTGTAATCTCAGATAATTTTCTTCACAGTCGACTCTGCCACCAATTTTGACGGCATCTACAAAATTACTTTCCATGCTTGGCATATTTTCATTTAAAGAAATTATATGAAACGGACCAACAGAAGTGGATCCAGCACCGATCCCTGTCATTGACTGTAGTGAACAATCCACCATTTCTGAAAAAGAATCAACCGTCACATTCCGTATCTGTCTCATGCTATCAGAACAATTTTATATCCAACTGGAAAGCTCACCCTGATTCGCATGTGACATAACTGGAAAAATAAATCTACCATGTGGAACCAGTTCCAATGTCCAAGTGAAAAATGTCTTACTGCTCTGCCCTCAACAATCTTCTCAGTTATTTTCTCATAAATACAATCATGTTTGTGAGACTCAATTTCCCTCACCCAAAACCATGCCGAATATATTTTTTTAACTCAGAATGCGAACAAGTCCTGTCTTTTGGAATCCCTTTTAGAATAACTTAGCAACCACCAAAGTTCGACTCACAGTCCTGTAGTTCACGAGTTTCTACGTGCATACTTTCTTATATAAATGCACAACATTCGATAATCCGCAGGTATTTGACACTTCACCTGTGGTTATAGATGATAAAATTATTTCTGAAAGGGGCCCCATATTTTGCTCACAGCCTCCCAAGAAGTCCTGGTATACATTAAGTCTGATTCCAGACAAATATCCAAACGTTTATTTTCAAATAAATCCAACATTTCCTCATTAGAATTGTGAACTGTTTTTAAAACATCAATTTGAGTTCTCAAACATCGAAAGTAAAAAATGCCAGACAGTCATTGTGGATCTCTTTCATCTACTGCGATTCGACACAAAGATAAATATGTACACCTCCAAAAGGCACTAATTATTCTTTTGCTTGTAATGTCCTTGTAGAATCTCTTTTGATTATCGTGATTGAGCAAAAGTATCTCACATCAACTCTCAAATTACCTACATGTCAACATTAAGAGAATACTGAACTAAATCTCACAAATACTTCAGCATTTCCGATTTTGGAAGCATTTTCCCTTTCAGAAAATATGCGATTTCTCTACTTTTCTGCCCAATACGTCTGACCACGCACTGTTTCATTGAGTGTTCCACATGCCAAATCTTTATACACTTTCGGAGATTGTCCAGGTCATTCTGCAGGCTTCCCCCTTCTAAATACGAATTATCTGTCCCCGTATCACTGTCTCATCTGAAAAGGTAATAATAACGCCCTCTATTCCTTTAACCAGATCATTCATGCATAACTTGAACAGTTATGGTTTCAACACAAACACCTGATGAACTTCACGAGTCACTACCTGCCATCCTGAAAGAACCCAACTATCCCAACTCCATGTTTTCTGCCAGTCCGACACTCCTCAATCCATGCCAGTACCTTGCCACAAACACAATGTATTCTTACTTAAAACCTTCCCAAAATGCACTTCGTGAAATGCCTTTTGGCAATACAAACAAATCATATCCAGTGGCTCTGCTTTGTTTCACTTGCTCTTCGACTCCTCAAAGAATTCTACCAGATTTTATGAAGCACTGCCGTCTCTTCATTTAATCCTGTGAACACATCTTTACAACGACATGCCACGTTGAGCTTAACATGTGAATATATTAATGGGGTATTAGTTCCAGTAAACTTGAACAGCACATCGCATAGACTAGACACTTGCAAGGGTTTTCATCAATGTGAACAGGTTGATGACAAAATAGACCCCAGTAACTTGTATCATGATTCCCATAGTAAGAGCATTGAGAAAATCTCTCCTCAGTGTCATGATTTGGAGATGTCGGTGTTGGACTGAGGTGTACAATGTTAAAAATCACACAACACCAGGTTATAGTCCAACAGGTTTAATTGGAAGCACACTAGCTTTCGGAGCGACAATCACCTGATGAAGGAGCGTCGCTCCGAAAGCTCGTGTGCTTCCAATTAAACCTGTTGGACTATAACCTGGTGTTGTGTGATTTTTAACTCTCCTCAGTGTGAACACGTTGATGGGACTTCTGTTGCACTAACTTTCTAAAGGACTTCCCACTGTCTTAGCATTTGAAAGATCTCTTCTCAGCGTGCACACGTTGATGCCAATTCAGCACCCGGCAGCTTATGCAACACCTCTTGCAGTCTAAGCGTATAAAAAATATCTCCACAGTGTGCACTTGCAGGTAACTCAGTAGGTTGGACAGACAAGTGAATCCCGTCCCACTCTGGGAGAAGCAGAATGGTCTCTTTCCAGTGTGAACCAGCTGTTGCTCCATGAGGTCAAATAATCACCTGGACGCATTTCCACAGAGAGAGCACCTGAATGCTCTCTCCTCAGAGTGAACATGCTGTTGATAGAAAAAGTCCCTAGAGCCTTTGCAGCATTTCCCACAGGCGGGGCATTTAAAAATCTCACAATGTGAGCACAGTTAGGAGGCATTAATTCCCTGGGAATTTTAGAGCACTCCCTACATCACGGCATTTAAAACAGGGACATTCAGGTCCACAGGCATCTAATGGAACTTTCCACAGGTTGGGCATATTAAATATCTCTCATTCGTATGAGCATGTTGATGGTCCGTCAAGTCCCTGGATCTTTTACAGAATTTTCCGCACTCTGGCTGTTGAAATGGTCTGTGTCAGCGTGAACGAGCTGCTGATGCGGCATGTGAGATGACTGAGTGGATCCCTTCCCACACACGAGACAGTTGTGACTCCATCAATGAGGTTCCAGCTCATTTGCGAAAGTGAATCTTTCCCCACAATCCCTACACTTGCACAGTTTCCTCCCGAGAGTAACTGCATTTGTGGTTTGTGAGCTCGGATGATTGGCTAAAGCTTTGCCCAAACACACAACACGCTCTCCCACTGTAAATTGGATGTTTCCTTCCATGTTCAATACCTGATCACGTATCATTTGTGATGAAATTGACAACCCCATCATGGCATGTTTTGTAAGTCTTTCCCTTCTAATATCCCGTGAAATTAATGTCAAACAAAAGGATAAGAGACTGAGAGATAATGTCTCTCAAGACTCTGTCTTCTATGTGAAGTTAGCGACTGAAGGAGAGGGCATACAAACACCCAAAACCTGACCAGAGCGTTGTCAGAAGCTTCCAAACACTCCGTCCTCACCACCGAGAAACAGCAGCGAACAGATTGATGTGAACACCATCACTTTTAGTTTTATTCGATCAGGTGAGATTCCCTGAAGTGTGGAAACACACATTTCAGCACAACAATTTCACACCCAGCCTCAAAAGAATAACCCACCAAGGCCCATTTGCATCTGACTAATGCAGATTAAACTATGGGCAATTTATATGATTGCACATTTTTGCACTGCGGGAGCAAACCAGAGCACTTGGTGAAAAGCGACGCAGACAGGGAGAAAATCTGCAAACTCCCCACAGACAGACACTCGAGGCTGGAATCGCATCTGGGCTTCTACTGTCTAAAAGAGACCTAAGGGGCAACTTTATCACGCAGAGGGTGGTAAATGTATGGAGTGACGTGCCAGAGGATGTGGTGAAGGTTGGTACAATTGCAACATTTATGAGGCATTTGCACGGTTAATTGAATAGGAAGGATTTGGAGGGCTATGGGCCGGGTGATGGCAGGTGGGACTACATTGGGTTGGGATATCTGGTCGGCGTGGACAGATGGACCGAAGTGTCTGTTTCCATGCTGTTCATCTCTATGAAACTATGACTTCTGGCAAAATTGTGCCCTTTCTTCAGACTCCAACACAAAAGCTAATGCCTCGATATTGTATCCATCCCTCTCCCTGACAACTTTCTGAGTGTGAAAAACACGCGTCATAACCATGGTGAAATGTTTCGCCCCGAAATGGGTTTTCAACCACATACCACCATTGCCACCAAGACTGCCCACCTAAGTTACACAACCCGAATCCACCCATGTTCTGCTCATCTGCTGCTGGAACTCTCATGAATGCTTTTGTTCCCCGTAGACCTAACCTCTAATACACTGAGAGCCATCCTCCCACATTCACTCTCGGCACTTGTCAGATTTTCGCTGCCTCTATTAATGAGTTTACATGAGTTCTCTTTAATGTTTCATTGTTCCTTCCGTTTCCTGCATCTGAATGAGGTTTCAACCAATGTCCATTCTCATTCTTACAGCTTTATCTGTTCACTGGAAGTCCAACAGTGGTGTAAGGGAAGGACTCACAGGTTATTCACTCATCCAAAACTTACACATCATACAAAACTCTGCTCCTCTGTCAGGATTCGCATCACATCCGGTTCACTCACCAACTCGTATTCGGACAGATGCATTTTAACTTCACCTCCTTCTATTCAAATCTCTTAGTCATTTGTTCCTGACCCAGACCTGTAATATCCTCGGGCCTCCAGCCCTCTCAAGTGCAGTGAGGCCAGATCAATTATTGACGCAGCCAGCGATTCGCACATTCCGATAATGATTTCCTTTTACAAATGTCCTTCCATTTATCTGCGTTAAATGTAATTCTAACTTCTTGAGAATTCTCGATTTTAACTGTTACACATTTTGTGCCTTAAACCTTCGCCTATGAAGTCCATGAATTGTGACACATGGTCACTAACCTTCCCTCTGTCTAACCTCAGATTTGCGCTGTAAAATATGCTTTGAAAACTATATATTTGGCCAGGCAATATTTTGTAAACTCCCTATTATCTCATAATTTGATTGGTGCGGAAATTTGTTTTATAGCACCATAATGATGCCATTTAATTGTTATTGATTTGGCCACAAATCGCAGGCCCTTCTCCATTTCTTGGTGAATAACTACTTACATTATGGCTACTACGTTCAGCTAGAAAAAAACTAATCTAGAGAGTCAATGGATTGAATAATAAAGTATCTAAGACAGTTGAACGCATTCTCGGAGATAATGGAACAAATGCCTTGACAGAGACTTGATCAAGGACAGCAGAGATGAAACGGAGCAATTGATGGATATTGATTCAGATTCACATTCGATGCACCACATCAGCCAAAGCCGCATGTAATGCTTTCACAGATAGCAGAGCACAGCGCTAGAAGCTGAACTCCGTCGATTACTCAGCGTGTCTGGTTGCATTGGTGAAGAAAACTCTGAGCCAACATTTTGCTTCCATAGTTCAGCGAAACGGAAACATTAACGCTGATTTCTCTTTATAAATACTTCCAGACCTGCTGTGTCTTTACCACAACTTGCGGTTTTACTCCCAATTTACCGCATTCGCTCTTTGTTTGATTTTTATTTGATGCTAATCATTGAATCGCTGTGCTGTGTTATGAGCCACCATTGTAGAAACTCAATTTATTGGTACTATAAATGCAACGAATTTTTCTCTTTATCGGCGACGAGCATAATTGACCTATATAATGCATGTAATATGGAAAAATGTCCTTTGTGTTCTCCAGGGCTATAATATCACAAACTCTGACAGTGAGTCTCACAGTTTACGGTAAAGTCGCCATTTTATTTCTGGACTTTGATGAGAGACAGACAACTGCTGGTTGATTACTTTGAGGGACAGTATACAACAGATGTGCAGAGAGAATGCAAAGGTGAGTCATTCGTGGTAGCCTGGCGAATTTAATCCAAAACTGATGGCATATATTAGGAAAAATGGAAAACTGCTCCGAGAAAGAGTTTGCTTTTCAGAAATGACTTCAAGGAGGAACATTTAGCGTTCATGTTCCAACAAACAACACCGTTTCCTGTCAGTGATTAAGTGAGTTCTGTTAGTCCCATGGAATCCCTCAAGTCATGGATTTACATGAGCAATTTACATGAGCAATACAACGTTAGAACACACAAGGCCAAGTGCTGAAAACTGTGTTCAGAAGTGTGATTTTAGATGACTGGCACTGATATAATGCGCCAAAGAGACTGTCGGATTGCTCTTGAAAGTCAGTGATTCGTCATCATTTTGCATTTGAACAAGAAGACAATGACAGTGTCAAGAAGTTGCAAGCATTGGTACTCCAGTTGTTAGGAATCAGCACTCTCACTGCTTTATTTTGGTTTTAATTCCGAGTTAGCGAATGAGAATCAACTGTTCCTGTACAAAATCTGAAAAATAAACATGAATTCCTGTAATTAGAGACAGTAAAGGGAAGAGCTGTGTCGGAGTGAGTGAGAGTTTCACAACAGAGATGAACGCCAGTGGTGGAAGGGTTGGTATACATTGCCTTGCCCTGCACATACACAGTACAACAACAAACAAAACAAACGTTTTGATTGAAACATCCAAGTTACTTGAAGATTTAACTTCTTGAATGCAGAAAAGTTGGTTCCCTTGCAGGGCAGCCGACTACCAGAGTGTTTAAATCAGAATGGTGGTTGCACATTTCGGACAGAGATGAGAAAGAATTCAGGAGCAAATTCCTGCAGATGCTGCAATCCGTATTGAAAACAATAAATGCAGGAAAACTCAACGGGTTAGCCAGAATACACGGAGAGAAAGCAAGCACATGTTTTGAGTCTAGATGGCGCTTCATCACATGTGAAGTGTGATGTCAAGTGTGATGTGAAGTGTGGAGGATGCAGTACTTATGCAATCGTGAGAAACGAGGTTGGTCTGTTGCGAGCGAAATGATTTAAATTATACAGATTAAGTGACTGGAATGTGAGAAGCGCCGAATTATAGTGTGACTGTGAACGCACTTCCACGCCTTCCCTTGCTTATCTTAACCTGTTGTATTGTCTGTCCCATGTCCTCTCGTTCCTCCACCTACTGGAGTGGGACTCCCTGTTCTTTCTAATCTGGCAGACGGACACCCGGTTACTCTACCATTCTCTCTTTCCGTGGAATTTAGTACAACATTGGCTGTCGGGTCTGGCTCATTACGTATATTCAAGGCTGAGAGCGACACATTTTTACTCAGTAAAGTTATGAAGAGTTATGAAGAAATGCATGAATGTGCAATTCAGTATTATCATATCCAATATGAGTTCGCTCAATCGCGGAACAGACTTGGGCTGAATGTTCTCTTTCTGCTTCTAAAATTAATTGTGTTAAAATATGAATCTGCAAAACTGACTTCGTTAAATTTTGCCAAGTTAAACCGAGGTAAGATGTACAAAGGACTTGACACAAAGTACAGTCATTGTGGGTGATTGATCCGTGTGATCAGTGTAACAAGGTAAGCAGGATAATCCGCCTTCAGCATCCACACTGAACTTGGCTCCACGAGGTCCACACTCACTTCTCACAAACGACCACTGACCATCCCTTGTGCTGCCATCCCCTCTGTTCTTGTTTTAAGCCGAGTGCACGTGGCAATAGCAGCCGACATTGCTGATGTCGGACTGTCACATGCAGGGAGGTGATCCTAATGGGTCCACAGCATAATTCGTCTTCGAACGGTAAGGGGGTATTTGCTATTGATTATTATAAATGCGAACTATTAATAGACCGTAGCAGTGAAAGCACTGCATCCTAAAGAACGGACTATCCGGGAATATCATCTTGTACACTTTATAAATTAGCATTGCATTCTCCCGTTTTTCGTTCGATCCCTTCGACACTGTCTTGGTTTTGTTACATTTGCTTGGTCTATGACACATAGGCTACCGATCCATGTATTACCTTGCAGTTTATCACGCATGAGATCATCTCTCTCACATGGTAATGCACTGGTTCTGTAGCTCTGTGGTTAGAACACTGGCCTTGTAAACTCAAAATTCTCTTGAAGTACGCCATTCCTGTTTATCTTCACAAGAAATTGTGGAAGATCATTCAGAAGGACAGGAAGCAGCTGACGTAATAAATGTACCACTTTCACATGATGAGAAAGTTCAGTCTGTATAAACGGCAGAGTGACGGGAATCGCCAGTGAATAACAAAAGCCAAAAGCTGTGTCAGTAAGAAATGATGCAAGGATCCCAGCAGTCATCCCCGGTGACACAGCATCCCCGCTCCGAAAACCCAGGCTACTTTGTTCCTGACATGCAATAGAAAAACAAAAACATTATTAAACAGAGGGCGGTTGAATTGGGAAATCACTGAAATGGATCGCAGAGGCATCTTCATGTCAAAATGCTTAGTGACTGAGCATCAAAGTCACCAAATAACAAAGGAAATTGAAGAATCCAGCCTTCGCTCTGAATGGATTCTTCATTGTGGCAGAATTTTAAAAAAATCTGTGTTTTTACAGGCAAACTATTGCCTGAGTAATCTCTTGTACTGGTTTCAAGAGGCTGTAAAAGAAATAATCAGAGTACCTTTCTCTATATTTGCTCAGGGTTTTGCTGTTTGCCATCTATCGGGAGATTGCCTGGCTGAGAAATCAATTGGTGAGAGAATAGAAGACAAGAAAGAGTTGTTTGGCTTGGTTGGTGAGGGTTCGTGGTCTCCTCCTACTCCCTATTTCAATTTATATATTGTTGCAATGATTTTCTGGACAACGAAAACCCTTAACATCTGCCCAAAGGCCTTGCCTTTCGTTTAAAACCATGAACAAGGAGAGTTATATTAGGATTGATAGCAAACAGAAATCCTGCCAGAAAAGCATCCCCAGGGCAGAAATAGCTATCATGGGGAGTCATAATTTTAAGGTGACTGGAGGACGGTGTTGGAGAGATGTCAGAGCTATGTTCTTTATGCAGAGGGTGGTGGGTATGTGGACTACACTGCCAGTGGTGGTAGTAGAGTCATAGACATTAGGGACATTTGAGCAACTGCTGAACAAGCGCATGGATGGCTGCAAATTGAGGGGTGTGTTGGTTAGGTTGATCTTAGGCTAAGATAAACACTCAACACAGCATCGTGGGCCAAAGGGCCTGTACTGTGCTGTACTGTTCTATGTTCAATATATGTATATTGACCCTGCAAAGTCCATTTCACTAAATTTGAGGCTCGGGCTAATGTTAGAAGAGCTGTCTCACAGACTAGTCAAGCAACAGCCTGACATAGTCATACTTACAGACAACATCCCAGGTGTCACCATGACCATGGATATTTCCAGTCCCAACATAGGACAGACCGAGCAGAGGTGGTGGCACAGTGGTATAGAATCATGAGGGAGCTGTCCTGGGATTCCCCAACGTTGACTGTACACCTCATGAAATCTCATGGCATCAGGTTAAATATGAACAAGTTCACCTCCTGCTGATAACCACATATCGTACTCCCTTGACTGATGAATAAATACTTCTCCACGTTGAACAACATCTGGAGGAAGCAATGAGGATGGTCAGAGCGCAAAATGTACTCTGGGTGGGGGATTTCAATATCCACCATCAGGAATGGCTCAGCAGCAGCAGCACTACTGATCGAGCTGGTCGGGTCCTGAAGGACATAGCTGCAGGACTGGGCTTTAGCTGCTTCATCAATGGCCTTCCCTCCAGCATTTGGTTAGAAGTGGGAATGTTCGCCATTGATTGCACAATGTTCAGCACCATTCCTGACTCCACAAATGCAACAAAATGTAGAAATACTCAGACTTGAGCTGACAAATGGCAAGTGCCACACATTTGGCAAGCTATGACCAGCACCAATAAGGGACAATCTAACTATCACCCCTTGATATTCAATTTTGTTACCATCACTGAATTCCCCACTATCAACATCTTTTGGGTACTATTCACTAGATCTCAGCTGGACTCATCACATGAAAACAGTGGCAACAAGAACAGATCAGAGGTATAGGAATGCTGCAATGCGTAACTCATCTCCTTAACCCCCCAAAGTCTCCCCATCATCCGCAAGGGACCAATCAAAAGTGTCATGGAATATTCCCATTTGCCTGGATGGGTGCTCCAACCACAGTGAAGAAGCTGAACACCATCCAGGACAATGCAGCCCACTTGATTGGGATCTCATCCACAAAGATCCACTCCCACCATCACCAATGCTCAACAGCAACAGGATATAATATTGACTGGATGAATGCAGAATTCAACAAGTCTCCTTAACCAGCACCTACCAAACCCATGACCACTTGCATTGAGAAGCAAGAGCAGCTAATACATGGGAACATCACCACTTGCAAGTTGCCTTTCAAGCTACTTATCATCCTGACTTGAAAGTATTTCGCCGCTCCCTCACTAATGGGCCAAAGTCCAAGAATTCCCTCCTGAACAGCATTGTAGGACAGTCCACAGCAGGTGGACAGCAGCTCATCACCACCTTCACAAAGGCAATTAGGGAGGGACCAAAAATAAATAGCGGCCAGGCAGCAACACTCACATCCCAGGATTTTTTTTTGTTTTAAACACAGTAATGTCGCATCTACATATTTACAAAAAAAAAGAGAAACAAACATCACTATTTTTTTTACTAAATCCTATGTAGAATAGTTGGGAATTGATAAGAAATCCAAACAATGTCCAACCATCTCTCCCTGACTTTGTTTCCTGATCCCGACGTTTTGATAATTAATGGTTCGATCATCATGAAAATTCTCAGAAATAAATAAAGTGTGAAATTTGTTTTATCCCTACCTTTCAGTTAACTGGGTACTTCAGATAAACCTTGTGCAATGCTCAATCAAATTGCTCCAAACCTGTTTAAAATCGATAGAGTTGCATGAAAAAATGATCTCTGTACTATCACTGTAAAATCTGAAGTACTTGAATCGAAAAACATTTAGTAATTTCACCATACCATATTGCTGTGCTCCTTTCAACATTTTATCCAACTTTGGAATCCTGTTTCGCATTTTCACGAAGAATTCCTGCATTACCCGTTAGGCCTGACAGCCTTTCCCCATCACCATGTGTGCTTATGACACAAAGTCTGGGGAAGGTGAACAATGAGGTGGATAGGGAGATGCTTCAGATTGATTGTGACGAATTGTATGATAGGACAGAGGTTGGGAATTTTTCAGCAAATAACTTTTGACTTTCCAAAGCGTCCATCCATCTACAAGGTAAAGTAAGCAGTGTGATGGAATACTCCCTGTAATACTCGCCTGTATGAGTGCTGCTCCAACAATTGAAGCTTTACAACAGGCTGGAAAAACAGTCTGTTTGACGGTGAACAAATTGTTAAAAGTGGGAAATTCCTTGAACGTAAATCATTGAATGTCAGATGGCAGTGGTTAGATAATCTCTTATTGGAGATCATCATGATGGGTGAAGGTCATTGGAACAGCTGAAGGTGGTAGGACACGGGACACTACCCAGGGGGGCTGAGATGATTGACTTCCAAAAACCAGGAACATCCACATTTGCCACCTCCAGACACTCAGGACACAGTTCTGCTATGATCTAGAAGGTGCACTGCAGAAATTCACCAAGGATTCTTAAGCAGCACATTCCAAACCCAAGACACTTTCACTTGGAAGAAAAAGGCAGCAGAAATACAGGATAACCAACATCTGCAAGTTCCCCTCCAAGTCGCCCCTTTCCAAACCCAACCTCACGATCAAACCGGCAGACAAGGGAGGAGCGATAGTAGTTTGGCGCACTGACCTTCACACCTCTGAGGCTAAACAGCAGCTCGCGGACATCTCCTCCTACTGCCCTCTTGAACATGACCCCACCTCCCACCACCAAACCATCATCTCCCAGACCATCCATAAACTCATCACCTCAGGGGATCTCCCATCCACCGCCTCAGAACTCACAGTCCCACAACCCCACACCGCCTGTTTCTACCTCCTGCCCAAAATCCACAAACCTGACTGCCCTGGCCGACCCATTGTCTCAGCCTGCTCCTGCCCCACCGAAATCATCTCTGCATACCTCCCCCTTAGTCCAAGAACTCCCCACCTACGTTCGGGACACCACCCACGCCCTTCACCTCCTCCATGATTTTCACTTCCCCGGTCCCCAACACCTTATCTTCACCATGGACAACAAGTCCCTGGACACCTTCATCCCCCATCACGAAGGACTCAAAGCCCTCCGCTTCTTCCTTTCCCGCCGTACCAACCAGTACCCTTCCACTGACACCCTCCTTCGACTGACTGAACTGGTCCTCACCCTGAACAACGTCTCTTTGCAATCCTCCCACTTCCTCCAAACCAAAGGAGTAGCCGTGGGCACCCGCATGGGCCCCAGCTATGCCTGCCTCTTCGTAGGAAATGTGGAACATTCCATCTTCCACAACTACACTGGCACCACCCCCCACCTTTTCCTCCGCTACATCGATGACTGTATCAGCGCTGTCTCATGCTCCCACGAGGAGGTTGAACAGTTCATCCACTTTATCAACACCTTCCACCCCGACCATCACAGATTCCTCCCTCCCCTTCCTAGACCTTTCCATTTCTCTCTCGGGCGACCGAATCAAGATGGACATTTACTATAAACCGACCGACTCCCACAGCTACCTAGACTACACCTCCTCCCACCCTGCCCCCTGTAAAAATGCCATCCCATATTCCCAATTCCTTTGTCTCCACCGCATCTGCTCCCAGGAGGACCAGTTTCAATACCGTACAACCCAGATGGCTTCCTTTTCAAAGACCGCAATTTCCTCCCAGACGTGATCAACGATGCCCTCCACTGCATCTCCTCCACTTCCTGCTCCTCCGCCCTTGAGCCCCGCCCCTCCAATTGCCATCAGGACAGAACCTCACTGGTCCTCACCTACCACCCCACCAACTTCCATATACATCGTATCATCCGTCGTCATTTCCGCCACCTCCAAATGGACCCCACCACCATGGATATATTTCCCTCCCCTCCCCTCCCCATCAGCGTTCCGAAAAGACCACTCCCTCCGTGACTCCCTCATCAGGTCCACACCCTCCACCAACCCATCCTCCACTCCCGACACATTCCCCTGCAACCGCGAGAAATGCAAAACTTGCGCCCACACCTCCCCCCTTACTTCCCTCCAAGGCCCCAAGGGATCCTTCCATATCCGCCACAAATTCATCTGCACCCCCAAAGACATCATTTATTGCATCCGCTGCACCCGATGTGGCCTCCTCTATATTGGGGATACAGGCCGCCTACTTGCGGAACATTTCAGAGGACACCTCTGGGACACCTGGACCAACCAACCCAACCACCCCATGGCTCAACACTTCAACTCCCCCTCCCACTCCACCAAGGACATGCAGGTCCTTGGCATCCTCCATCGCCAGACCATTGCAACATGACGGTTGGAGAAAGAGCACCTCATCTTCCGCCTATAAACTCTCCAACCACAAGGGATGAACTCAGATTTCTCCAGTTTCCTCATTTCCCCTCCCCCCACCTTGTATCAGTCCCAACCCTCGAACCACCTTCCTAACCTTCAATCTTCTTCCTGACCTCTCCGCCCCCACCCCCACTCCGGCCTATCACCCTCACCTTGACCTCCTTCCACCTATCACATTTCCAACGCCCCTCCCCAAGTCCCTCCTCCCTACCTTTTACCTTAGCCTGCTGGACATACTTTCCTCATCCTGAAGAAGGGCTCATGCCCGAAACGTCGATTCTCCTGCTCCTTGGATGCTGCCTGACTTGCTGCGCTTTTCCAGCAACACATTTTCAACTCTCACCAATTTTCCAATTTATTGGTACTGTGCACCGAATCTCCCATTTATTGATTCTCACCAAATCTCCCATTTACTTATCCCCTGTATGATTTCTTCCACTTACTGATGCCCTAGGCCGATTCTCCCATTTCAGGGTGCACTACTCTAATTCTCGCATTTCCTGTTGTCATGCAACAATTCTCTAATTTAGTTCCACTGTGCACCAGGTCTCTCATTTACTGATACACCGCACCAATTCTCCAATTCAGTGTTGCTTAGCACCATTTCCCCCAATTACTGACGTCCTGAACAAGTTCTCCACTCAGTGTTGCCTTACACCAATCTTCATACTCACTGATGCCCTCGCCCAATTTAATGATGCCCTACTCTCAATCTTCCAAAAGGTATTTTCCTGTCCCAATTCTCCCATTTAGTGCAACACAACATAATAACTGTTACTGGGCCCTCTCTTTTATGCTGAACGGTGCTGAACAGCTCTAATTCACCCATTGTCTGATGCCCTCTTGCCGTCGGATTCTCACATAAGCCGTTTCGCAATTTTTCCATTTTGTAGTTTCTTGCAATGATTCTCCAATTTAGTGGAGAACTGCCAGAATTCTTAAATTTAGGCCTGGACCAGTTGGACTGAAGGGTCTATTTCTGTGCTGTACATCTCTAAGGCTCTAATTAGTGCTCTGCTTCCCTGCACCAATTCTCCCATTTACCAGTCCTGCACTAAGTCGGAAATTTCACGAACTCTGTCTTTTCCCCATACAGGAGAACCCCTACTAACAGTTATTGACAGAATTTGTCTGTGCAACATAAAAGAGAGGGCCCAGTAACAGTTATTATGATAAATCTTGACAGAATATATCCGTACCCCTAACAGGGCAGTTTACAGTAAGATTTATTATTTTACATCCTGACAGAATCTGTCTGTACCCCTTACAGGAGAGGTCCACATAACAGTTATTATTTTCAATTTTGACAGAATCTGTCTGTTCACCTGACAGGAGAGCACCCAGTAACAGCTATTATTTAAATCTTAACAGAATCTGTCTGTACCCCTTACAAGAGAGGCCCCAGTAAGAACTACCATTTCAATTATTGGCAGAATCTGCCTGTACCCCTTATAGGACAACCCCCAGTGACAATGACTATTTCAAATCTTGACAGAATCTCTCTGTACCCCTGACAGGACAGCACACAGCAAAAGTTATTATCTTAAATGTTGAAAGAATCTGTCTGTGCCCCGAAAAGGATAGGATCCAATAACAGTTATTATTGTTAATCTTGGCAGAATCTGTCTGTACCTCTTACAATAGAGTGCCCAGTTATTATTTTAAATCTAGACAGAATCTCTGTGTACCCTTCACAGGACAGCACCCAGAAACAGTTATTATTTCAAATCTTGAAAGAATCTGTCTGTACCCCTAACAGGATAGGCCCCAGTAACAGTCATTATTGTAAATCTTGACAAAATCTGTCTGTACCCCTTACACAACATTCCCCAATTACAATGACTACTTTAAATCTTCACAGAATGTCTCTGTACCCCTGACAGGACAGCATACTGTAACAGTTATTATTTTAAATCTTGCAAGAATCGCTCTGTACCCCATACTGGAATTTCCCCAGTAGCAGTTGACAGAATTTGTGGACAGTCCCCAGTAAGAATGATTATTTTCAATCTTGACAGAATCTGTCTGTTCCCCCTACAGGACAGTGCTCAGTAACAGTTATTATTTTCAATCTTGAAAAAAGTCTCTCTGTACCCCATACAGGACAGTGCACAGTAACCTTTATTATTGTAATTCTTGACAGAGGTCTATCTGTACCCTTTGCAGGATAGTCCCCAGTAACAGTTATTATTTAAATTTTGAAAGAACCGTCTGTACCGCACACAGGACAGTCCACAGTCACATTTATCATTTTAAACCTTGACAGAATCTGTCTGTACCTCTAACAGGATAGGCCCCAGTAACAGTTATTACTGTTAATCTTGACAGAATCTGTCTGTACCCCTTACAAGACAGTGCCCATAACAGTTATTATTTTAAATCTGTAAAAAGTCTTGAAATAATCTATATCTATCCCTTACATGAGAGGCCCCAGTAACAGTTAATATTTTTACCTTGTCAGAATCTGCCTGTGCCCCTTACAGGAGACCCTGCAGTTACCGTTATTGGCAGAATCTGTCTGTGCAGCTTACAGACGAGACCTCAGTAACAGTTATTATTTTATATCTTGACAAACTCTGTCTGTACTCTTTACAAGAGAGGCCACAGAAATAGTTAATACTCTAAATCTTGAAAGAATCTGTCTCTACCTCTTACATGAGCGGCCCCAGTAGCAGTTATTATTTTTACCTTGTCAGAAACATTCTGTGCCCCTTACAGGAGAACTCCCAATAATAGTTCTTGACAGAATCTGTCTGTATGCCTTATAGGCGCAACCTTAGTAACAGATATTGACAGAATCTGTTGTCCCCCTTACAGGAGAGCTCCTAGTAACAGCTACTGACAGAATATATCTGTGCAGCTTACAGGAGAGGTCCCAGTAACAGTTATTATTGTAAATCTTCACTGAATCTGTCTGTACCCCTTTCAGGACAGTGCCCAGTACAGTTATTATTTCAATCTTGAAAGAATCACTCTGTACCCCATACAGGACAGTCCACAATAACAGTTATTATTTTAAATCTTGACATAATCTGTCTGTGCCTTTAACAGGCACTGCTGCCTCACAGCACCGGAGACCCGGGTTCAATTCCCGACTCAGGCGACTGACTGTGTGGAGTTTGCACATTCTCCCCGTGTCTGCATGGGTTTCCTTCGGGTGCTCCGGTTTCCTCCCACAGTCCAAAGATGTGCAGGTCAGGTGAATTGGCCATGCTAAATTTCCCGTAGTGTTAGGTCAAAGGGGTAAATGTAGGGGTATGGGTGGGTTGCGCTTCGGCGGGTCGGTGTGGATTTGTTGGGCCGAAGAGCCTGTTTCCACACTGTAAATAATCTAATCTAATCTAATTTAAACAGGATAGACCCGAGTAACAGTTATTACTGTTAATCTTGTCAGAATCTATCTGTACTCCTTACAGGACAGTACCCAGTAAGAATTATTGTTTTCAATCTTGACAGAATCTGTCGGTATCCCATACAGGATAGTGCCCAGTAACAGTCCCTTTTTAAAATCTTGACAAAATCTGACTCTACTCGTTATAGGAGAGGCATCAGAAACAGTTAGTATGTTAAATCGTGACAGAATCTGTCTCTACCCCTTACATGAGAGGCCTCAGTAACAGTTATTATTTTTACCTTGTCTCCCCTTACAGGAGAGCCCCCAATAATAGTTATTGACAAAATCTGTCTGTGTCCCTCACAGGAGCGCCCTCAGTAGCAGTTACTGACAGAATATGTCTGTGCAGTTTACAGGAGAGGCCCCAGTAACAGTTATTATTGTAAATCTTTACAGAATCTGTCTGTACCAATAACAGGACAACCCCCAGAAACAGTTATTGTGATTGTTTTAAATCTTGGCAGAATCTGACTGTGCCCCTTACACCACAGTCCGCAGAAAAAATGATTATTTTAAATCTTCACAGAATCTCTCTGTGTCCCTGACAGGAAAGCACCCACTAACAGTTATTATCTTAAGCCTTGAAAGAGTCTGTCTGCACACCATACAGGACAGTCCACAGTAACATTTATTATTTTAAATCTTGACAGATTCTGTCTGTGCTCCTTACACGACAGTCCCCAATAACAGTGATTATTTTAAATCTTGACAGAATCTCTCTGTACCCCTGACAGGACAGTCCACACTAACAGTTACGATTTTAAATCTTGACAGAATCTGTCTGTGCCCCAAAAAGATCAGACCCCATTAACAGTTATTATTTTAAATCTTGACAACATCTGACTCTACTCTTTACAGGAGGCCCCGCAGTAACAGTTATTGACAGAAACTGTGTGCAGATTATACAAGAGATTACAGTAACAGTTATTATTTTCAAGATTGACAGAATCTGTCTGTGCCCCATACAGGAGAGGCCCCAGTAACAGTTATTATTTTACATCTCGACAGAATCTGTCTGTGTCCATTAAGGAGCGACCCCAGTAACAGGTATTGACAAACATTTTTTTGTGCAGCTAACAAGGGAGGGTTCAGTAACAGTTATTATGGTAAATCATGACAGAATCTGTCGGTACCCCTTACAGGACAGTCACCAGTAACCGTTTTTATTTTAAATCTTCACAGAATCTGACAGTGTCCCTTACAGGAGAGGCTCCAGGAACATTTATTAATTTAAATCTTGACAGAATGTGCCTGTGCCCCTTACAGGAGAGACCTCAGTAACAGGTATTATTTTAAATCTTGACAGAATTTCTCTGTACCCCTGACAGAGCAACACCAAAGTAACAGTTTTTATTTTTAATCTTGAAAAGATCTGTCTGTATCCCATGCAGGACAGTCCACAGTAACAGTTATTATTTTAAATCATGAGAGAATCTGTCTGTGCCCCTTACAAGAGAGACCCTAGTAACAGGTATTGTTTTAAATCTTATCAGAATCTGTCTATACCCGAAACAGGATGGGCCCCAATACCAGTTATTATGCTAAATCTTGATAGAATCTGTCTGTTTTCCTTACAGGAGATTCCCAAGTAGGAAATATTATTTTAGATCTTGGCAGAATCTGTCTGTACCCCTTACAGGCCACCACCCAGTAACAGCTGTTATTTTAAATCTTGAAAGAATATGTCTGTACCCCAGACCGGACAGTCCACATTAACAGTGATTACTTTAAATCTTGACAGAATCTCTCTTTACTCCTTGACGGGATAGCATCCAGTAACAATTATTAATAAAAATCTCGAAAGAGTCTGTGTGTACCCCATACAAGAGAGTCCAAAGTTAGTTATTATTTTTAATTATTTCAGAATCTGTCTGTGCCCCTCAGAGGATAGACCTCAGTAAGAATTATTATTCTAAATCTTGACAGAATCTGTCTGTACTCCTTACAGTACATTCCCCAGTAAGAATTATTATTTTCAATCTTGACAGAATCAGTTTGTACCCCTTACAGGAGAGGTCCCAGTAACAGTTATTATTTTAAAGCTTGACAGAATCAGTCTCTACTCCTTACAGGACAGCCCTCAGAAACAGTTATTACTTTAAATCTTGAAAGAATGTGTCTGTACCCGTTACAGGTCTGTGTCCAGCAACAGAAAGTATTTTAAATCTTGACAGAATCTATTCTTACCCCTTACATGAGATGGAGAAAGTGAGGTCTGCAGATTCTGGAGATCAGAGCTGAAAATGTGTTGCTGGAACAGCGCAGCAGGTCAGGCAGCATCCAGGGAACAGGAGAATCGACGTTTCGGGCATAAGCCCTTCTTCAGGCTTATTCGCCTGTTCCCTGGATGCTGCCTGACCTGCTACGCTTTTCCAGAGACACATTTTCACCCCTTACATGAGATGCTGCAGTAACAGTGATTAGATAAGATTAGATTAGATTACTTACAGTGTGGAAACAGGCCCTTCGGCCCAACAAGTCCACACCGACCCGCTGGAGCGCAACCCACCCATACCCCTACATTTCCCCCTTCACCTAACACTATGGGCACTTTAGCAGTGCCAATAAACCTGACCAGCACATCTTTGGTCTGTGGGAGGAAACCGGAGCACCCAGAGGAAACCTACACAGGCACAGGGAGAATGTGCAAACTCCACACAGTCAGTCGCCTGAGGTGGGAATTGTACCCAGGTTTCTGGTTCAGTGAGGCAGCAGTGCTAACGACAGGACAGCGGACAGGAACAACATAGAACATAGAAGAATACAGCACAGTACAGGCCCTTCGGCACTCGATTATGCGCCGATCCAAGCCCAGCTAACCTACACTACCCACTATCCTCCATATGCCTATCCAATGCCCGCTTAAATACCCATAATGAGGGAGAGTCCACCACTGCTACTGGCAGGGCATTCCATGAACTCACGACTCGATGAGTAAAGAACCTACCCCTAATATCTGTCCTATTCCTACCCCCCCACTACTTAATTTAATGCTATGCCCCCTTGTAATAGCTGACTCCATACGTGGAAAATGATTCTCACTGTCGACCCTATCTAAACTCCTAATCATCTTGTACACCTCTATCAAGTCACCCCTAAACCTTCTTTTCTCCAATGAAAACAACCTCAAGTGCCTCAGCCTTTGCTCATACGATCTTTCTACCATACCAGGCAACATCCTGGTAAACCTCCTCTGCATCCTTCCTATAGTATGACGACCAAAACTGCACACAATACTCCAGATGCGGCCGCACCAGAGTCTTATACAACTGCAACATGACCTCAGTACTCCGGAACTCAATTCCTCTACCAATAAAAGCCAGTACGCCATATGCCTTCCTCACCGCACTATTTACCTGGGTAACTTTCAAAGATCTGTGTACATGGACACCAAGATCCCTCTGCTCATCCACACTACCAAGTGTCCGACCATTAGCCCAGAACCCCATCTTTTTGTTACACTTACCAAAGTGAATCACCTCACACTTCGCTACATTGAACTCCATTTGCCACCTTTCTGCCCAGTACTGCAGCCTATCTATATCCCGCTGTAACCTGCCACGCCCTTCCTCACTGTCGACAACTCCTCCGACTTTCGTATCATCCACAAACTTGCTCACCCAACCTTCTAACCACTCCTCCAGGTCATTTATAAAAATGACAAACAGCAATGGTCCCAAAACAGATCCTTGCGGAATACCGCTAGTGACGGCACTACAAGATGAACCTTTGCCATCAACCCTCTGTCTTCTTCCGGCCAGCCAACTCCTATCCAAACCTCCAACTCACCCTCAATGCCATACCTCCGTATTTTTTGCAGTAGTCTACCATGGGGAACCTTATCAAACGCCTTACTAAAATCCATATACACCACATCTACCGCTTTCCCCTCGTCCACCTCCTCAGTCACCTTCTCAAAGAATTCAATAAGGTTTGTGAGGGAAGACCTGCCCTTCACAAAACCATGCTAACTATCCTTGACCACATTATTCCTATACAGATATTCATAAATCGTATCCCTTACAATTCTCTCTAAGATTTTGCCCACAACAGAAGTGAGACTCACCGGCGTATAGTTACTAGGGTTTTCCTTACTCCCCTTCTTGAACAAGGGAACCACATTTGCTAGCCTCCAATCTTCTGGCACTACTCCTGTATACATAGAGTACATAAAAATCAAGGCCAATGGCTCTGCAATCTCCTCCCTGCTTCCCAGAGAATCCTAGGATAAATGCCATCAGGCCCAGGGGACTTACCTATTTTCACCCTTTCCAGAATTTCCAACACTTCTTCTCTACATACCTCAAAGCCATCCATTCTACTTAATTGTGACTCAGTATTCACATTGACAACAATGTCCTGTTCCTAATTGAATACTGACAAAAAGTATTCATTCAGTGTCTCTCCAATCTCTTCAGCCTCCACACGCAACTTCCCACTACTATCCTTGATTGGACCTATTCCTACCCTAGTCATTCTTTTATTCCTGACATAGCTATAGAAAGCCTTAGGGTTTTCCCTAATCCTACCAACTAAGGACTTTCATTTCCCCTCCTTGCTGCTCTTAGCTCTCTCTTCAGGTCCTTCCTGGCTACCTTATAACTCTCAATCGCCTCAATTGAACCTTCACGCCTTATCTTTACATTCGGCCACCCTCTTCCATTTAACAAGGGATTCCAATTCCTTATTTAACCACGGCTCCCTCAAACGACCCTTTCCTCCCTGCCTGACGGGTACATACTTATCAAGGACACTCAATAGTTGCTCCTTGAACAAGCTCCACATATCAATTACACCCTTGCCTTGAAGCTTACTTTTCCAAGCCACACATCCTAAGTCATGCCTCACCGCATCATAATTTCCCTGCCCCCAGCTATAACTCTTGCCCTGTAGTGCACCCTTATCCCTCTCCATCACTAGAGTAAAAGTCACCGAATTGTGGTCACTGTCCCCAAAGTGCTCACCTACCTCTAATTCTAACACCTGGTCTGGTTCATTACCCAGAACCAAATCCAGTATGGCCTCACCTCTTGTTGGCCTATCTACATATTGTGTCAGGAAACCCTCCTGCACACATTGGACAAACACTGACCCATCTAACGAACTTGAGCTATAGCTTTCCCAATCAATATCAGGAAAGTTAAAGTCCCCCATAACAACCACCCTATTACTTTCACTCCTCTCTTGAATCATCCTTGCAATCCTTTCTTCTACGTTTCTAGGACTATTAGGAGGCCTGTAAAAAACTCCTAACAGGGTGATCTCACCTTTCGTATTCCTAACCTCAGCCCAAACTACCTCAGATGGCGAGTCTTCATCCATCGTCCTTTCCACAGCTGTCATACTATCTTTGACAAGCAATGCCACACCTCCCCCTCTTTTACCCCCACCTCTGACCCTACTAAAACATTTATATCCTGGGACCTGCAACAACCAATCCTGTCCCTGTTCTAACCATGTCTCCGTGATAGCCACAACATCGAAGTCCCATGTACCAACCCACGTTGGCTGCAAGTTCACCTACCTTATTTCGTATACTGCTTGCATTGAAGTGTACACACTTCAAGCCACTTTCCTGTTTACATCAATTCGTTTGAAATTGATGCCATGTTCCTAACCTCCCTACACTCCAGGTCCTGCACCCTAACGCTACAGTCTGGGTTCCCATGCCCCTGCAGAGTTGGTTTAAACTCCCCCCAAGAGCACGAGCAAACCTCCCACCAAGGATACTGGTGCCCCTCAGGTTCAGGTGCAGACCATCGTGTTTATAGAGGTCCCACCTTCCCCAGAAAGAACCCCAGTTATCCAAATACTGGAATCCTCTCTCCTGCACCATCCCTGTAGCCACGCATTTAACTGTTCTCTCTCCCTATTTCTCGACTCTCTATCACGTGGCACACGTGATAACAAACCAGAGACAACAACTCTGTTGGTTCTAACTTTGAGCTTCCAACCTAGCTCCCTGAAAGCCTGCCTAACATCCTCAGCGCTCCTCCAACCTATGTCATTGGTGCCAATGTGGACCACGACTTCGGGCTGCTTCCCCTCCCTCTTAAGGTCCCAGAAAACACGATCAGAGACATCACGTACCCTTGCACCTGGGAGGCACCATACCAAACGTGAGTCTCTCTCGTTTTCACAAAACGGCCTATCTGTGACCCGAACTATCGAGTCCCCAATTACTATTGCTCTGCTTTTCTCCACCCTTCCCTTCTGAGTAACGGGGACAGGCTCCGTGCCAGAGGCCTGAGCCCCGTTACTTACCCCTGGAGGAGCTGGAGATGGGTGCACTTCCTGCAAGTGTAATCAGCAGGGACGTCCATGGCATCCCTCACCTCAAACATGTTGCAAGAGGAACGTTGCACTGCCTTCACTGCCATCCCTCTCAAAGTAACGCTTTTTTAATAAAAAACTGGGTCTAAAGAATACAACAAGCAAAATGCAACACTTACCTACTTACCACAACGGGTCTTATTATTTAGGTTAGAGGAGGAGGGCGAGTGGGAGACATTACCTGTGTAGTGCCTCGGGTTCTTCTCCTGCGCGCTTTTAAAGGGGAAAAAAACCTACCCGGCTGCCCCTCTGGTCTTCGTCACTTCCCCCTGCTGCTCCCGCTCTTTCTGTGAAGAGAACAAAAACACCGCTGCACGCTACCGTTAAGTAATTTTAAACCAAACTATCTTACCTTAGCTGCTGCTCGCACTCAAAGTTATTGACAGAATCTGACAAGGCAGCTTACAGAAGAGATTTCAATCACGGTTATTATTATAAATATCAACAGAATCTGTCTGTTCCCCTTACAGGAGAACCCTCAGTAATAGTTACTGACAGAACCTGTCCGTGCATCCTACAGGAGAGGGTCCAGTCACAGTTATTATTTTAAATCTTGACAGAGTGTGCCAGTACACAATGCAAGACAGTCCTCTGCACCTGTTATTATTTTAAATCTTGACAGAATCTGTATGTACCCTTTACAGGAGAAGTCTGTAGAAACAGTTTGTATTTTAAATCTTGCCAGAATCTGCCTGTACCCCAAATAGAAGAGACGACAGTAACATTTATTATTTTAAAGCTTGACAGAATCTGTCTGTTCCCCTTACAGGAGAGCCCCCAGTAACAGTTATGATTGTAAATCTTGACAGAATCTGTCTGTGCTCCTTACACGACATTCCCCAATAACAATGATTATTTTAAATCTTCACAGAATCTGCCTCTACCCCTGACAAGACAGCACCCAGTAACAGTTATGATTTTAAATCTTGACAGAATCAATCGGTGAACCTTGCAGGACAGTCCCCCGTAACAGTTATAATTTTAAACCTTGGCAGAATCTTTCTGTGTCCCTTACAAGAGCAGCCTCTGGAGCAGGTATTGGCAGAATCTGTCTGTGTAGCTTACAGGAGAGGTCCCAGTAACAGTTATAATTTTAAATCTTGACAGAATCTCTCTGTTCCCCTTACAGGAGAGGCCCCAGTAAGAGTTATTGACACAATCTGACAATGCAGCTTACAGAAGAGGCCCCAGTAACAGTTATTATTTTAAATGTCAACAGAATCTGTCTGTTCCCCATACAGGAGAGGCCCCAGTAACAGTTATTATTTTAAAAGTTAACATAATGTGCCTGTACACTCTGCAGGACAGTCCTCTGTACCCGTTATTATTTTAAATCTTGACAGAACCTGTCTGTAATCTTTGCAGGTGAGGCCGCAGAAACAGTTAGTATTATAAATCTTGTTGTGGTTCTGTTCGCCGAGCTGGGAGTTTTTGTAGCAAACGTTTCGTCCCCTGGCGAGGCGACATCATCAGTGCTTGGGAGCCCCCTGCGAAGCGCTTCTTTGATGTTTCCTCCTGTGTTTATAGTGGTCTGTCCCTGCCGCTTCCGGTTTTCAGATGTTCAGGAAAATATTCAAAAGCTAGAGGAGTTGTTGCAGGAAACTCAAAGTGTCTGTGAGACATGGTGTGTGTGTGTGTGTGTGTATGTGTATGTGTGTGTTTGTGTGTGTGAGAGAGAGAGCGCGAGACAGAGAGAGAGAGAGAGAAAAGAGCTGTACAGCTCGTAGAAAGTTTAACCCTTTGTGATTCAGTTTGAATGCACATTTGTTTGTTGGTGATTGAATGTTCCCTGGAGCTTGAGATCCGGAATTGTTTTGAATCTGATTTCTACTATGGAAATTTTAACATGATTTCTTTTAAGGTTAAGGATTTTGCAAGACTATGAAATAAAATGTTCTTTTTACTGCCTTACTATCAGTTTCTAACTATTCTATTTTATCCTTACATAAAAACGATTTATGGAGGACAGTTGAAGTTTTAAATTGAATAGACAAATCCTTTTAAGGCAGCTGTGGTTATTTCACGATCTATAGCATTGTATTTGAGCAATGACTGGTCAGGACTACTTGGGAGAATTTGTTTTGGATTTGAATCGGGGGACTGGAACAAGGTGATTGTAGTGGATTTCAGAGTCGGGAACTGTGTGTATTTTGCATTTTGAATATTAAACAGTGAATAAATGAATTTATAATATATAGAGAAATATGTACAAGTAAGATTCTAAAATGTATAGTTAGGAAGAGGCTTTAAAGAAAAGCAAGCATAAATTGATAAATTGTACTTGAGATTACGGGGAGCAAGAAATATTGCAATATTTCTTTATAAAAGCAAGGTCTAAACAAAACATTGGGTGATGAGGAATGGCCAAGAGGTGGCCTTAAAGCTGTTCAGTTGGTTAAATCGGCTCAGCAATTGATTGGCAATGTAACATGAGAAGCAGAAACAGAAGGCAAAAATAATGATAGCCACGGTTGATGAGGTAATAAGGAAAAGGACAAAACTAAAAGGAGAAGGAAACTGGAATGGTGGCAGGCAGCATGTTGAAAATAGAGGGAGGAGAAGGGATCGGGGAGGAGATGCTGGTAGACAGGAACAAGGATCAAAGTGGAAATCCTCACAGTCGGGATGCTATTACTGTGGAAACACAAGTCACTTTAAGAGAAAGTGTCCAAATCCGAAAAAGGAAGTAAAGATCGTATGAGGAAAGGCTGAGGCACTTGAGGTTGTTTTCATTGGAGAAAAGAAGGCTTAGGGGTGACTTGATAGAGGTGTACAAGATGATTAGGGGTTTAGATAGGGTCGACAGTGAGAATCTTTTTCCACGTATGGAGTCAGCTATTACATGGGGGCATAGCTTTAAATTAAGGCGGGGGGGGGGGGGGGGGGGCGGCGGTGTAGGTATAGGACAGATGTTAGGGGTAGGTTCTTTACTCAGCAAGTCGTGAGTTCATGGAATGCCCTGCCAGGAGCAGTGGTGGACTCTCTCTCATTATGGGCATTTAAGCGGGCATTGGATAGGCATATGGAGGATAGTGGGCTAGTGTAGGTTAGGTGGGCTTGGATCGGCGCAACATCGAGGGCCGAAGGGCCTGTACTGTGCTGTATTCTTCTATGTTCTATGTAGTGCCATTTATGAACCTTGCTGAAAAATAGGGGTGTCAAGAGTTCCTGACGCCGGGGACCCACCAGGAACCCTTGATAAATTTAAAGGTGGCACCTTACAAAGAGGACGTGGTTTACCTTGTCGATACAGGGGCAGCAAGGTCATCCTTAAATTTTAAGCCCAAGAGAATGGGAACGGAAAGAATGTTAATTGGATTATGGCAACAATTTTGTGATGAGAGGCACGAAGAATCAGTTTTGCGCTCATGATGAGATATTGCCACCAAATTGGGGACTGAATTAACTGCAAAAGGTGCTATGGAATCTGTTGAGGTTCTTAAAAATGAATGTTCTCGAGTAAAACAATAACAGAAACAGAATGAGAAGTCACAAGTGACCGGTAAACAAACAGAACTGCGCGATTCCAGTTTTTGAAATGTTTTAATCACTTGTTGTGTTTCCATCCTGAATTATATAATATATATAATTAATAATTAAAATTCATAATAAATCAATTGTGTTAGCCTGAATCAATATTAATTGGCAGGATACCTTCACACATTCTCAGTGATCTGTCATATTGATTCATAGCTAATTTAAAATATGAACTGCATTAATTCATTGTTAATTAAAGAATGGAAAGCTACATTACTGGCCAGAGTGTGTGCAGGCAGTGGTAGCAATAGCCTTATTGGTAGAAGAGAAACGGAAACTTACTTTTAGGGAGCCTTATTAGTCAGTATCCCACATCAGATTCGGTCAGGAGAAGAAAGGGGCATGATTAGAAGAGCTGCTCTGAGGGAATGGAAAAGAGACATCCGGTGGGTGAGCAAGCCAAAAACAAATTCCCCAATGTGGACCCACGTTGGAAGGATATGGATGAACACGATAGAGGAAAAATGAGGGATTAGATTAGATTAGATTACATTACATTACAATGTGGAAACAGGCCCTTCGGCCCAACAAGTCCACACCGACCCCGCCGAAGCGCAACCCACCCATACCCCGACATTTACCCCTTTCCTAACACTACGGGCAATTTAGCATGGCCATTTTGTTGAGAAATGATCATTTTGGGTATTAGAGAAGCAGCACCTAAATCTCAGAACTTTTATAAAGCCTTTGAAATAAGACAGGAAGAGGAGGAAGCTCTGTCAGCCTTTTTACAGAGATTAAAAGAAGCCGCTGGAAAATATTTGGGAATGAATCCCGATGATCCGGTAGCACAGGGACTTTTGAAGGTCCAACTTGTGACTAAATCATGGCTGGACATACAAAAGAAATTACAGAAATTAGGGGAAGCAGGGTTTCCCGTCTCCTGAAAACCACTGGGAACACTTGATAAATTTAAAGGTGGGATCTGAAGAGGAGGAGACAGTGTTTTTGTTGGATACGGGAGCGGCGCTGTCATCCCTAAAATTTTTAGACCTAGCAGTGTTAAATTAACTAATAAGAGTCTCAGAGTTTCCAGAGTAAAAGGTGAAGGATTCTTAGTGCCCATTTTCGAGCCGACCCTAATAAATGGAAACAACAAAGAAGTGACGGGACAACATATATTCCTGATGTTGGAAGTAATCTTTTGTGTAGGGATTTAATAATTTTGTTAAACTTGAAGATTGGAGTAGAGAATTGTTCAATAACTATAGCAATAAATAAACTAACAACCAGTGATGATGAACAGATAAACCCTAACGTGTGGGCGAGATCCGGGAACAGAGATTGTTTAAATGTTGATTCCATTGTAATTACACTGTCACAAGAAAATAAAACAGTAAGCCTTAAACAATATCCAGTTTCATTAGAGGGGCACAAGGGATTACAACCGGTAATAGACTCTCTTGTAAAAGCAGGGCTATTAGAACCATATATGTCACCTTTTAATACCCCAATACTATCCGTCCGAGAACCAGATGGAACTTACCGACTGGTACAAGATCTCAGACTAGTGAACCACTGGAGGAGCGCTGGTTTAGTGTAATAGATTTAAAAGACGCATTCTGGGCTTGTCCTTTAGCCTCAGAGAGCCACGACATGTTCGCTTTTGAATGGGAAAATCCATACACTGGCAGAAAACAACAGTTCCGATGGACGGTACTTCCCCAGGGATTCACAGAATCACCTAACTTATTCGGGCGAGTACTGGCACAAATTCTAGAGCAATATAAAGTGCCTCAGGAGACGTCGCTGTTGCAATATGTAGATGATCTACTTGTGTCAGGACAAAAGAGAAATGATGTAAGTTCAGCCACCATTGGATTGTTGAATTTCCTAGTGCAACAGGGTCTGAGAGTATCTAGGAATAAATTGCAATATGCAGAAAAAGAGGTGAAATACTTAGGACACCTTATCAATGAGGGAGCTTGGAGCATTAATCCCAAGAGAATTCGAGGGATAGTAGAATTGCCTCTCCCAAATACGAAGCGAGAATTACGGAGGTTCCTGGTGCTAATAGGTTATTGCAGATTGTGGATAGGTGCCTATGCTTAGAAAACAAAGAAGTTATATTACAAACTGACAGAATCAGAACACGAAAGATTGTACTGGCCAGAAGAAAATGAAGGGTTACGTGAGCTGAAGCATAGTCTAATGCAAGCCCCGGTATTGGCCCTTCCTTCCCGAGAGAAACCATTTCACCTTTTTGTGACAGTAAACGATGGAGCAGCCCTAGTAGTGTTAACCCAGAAAGGAGGGGGAAATAAACAGCCAATAGCTTTCTTGTCCAAAATTCTGGATCCTGTTTCAAGAGGATGCCCTGAATGAAAACAGGCAGTTGCAGCAACTGCCATACTGGTAGAGGAAAGCCGGAAACTTACTTTCGGAGGAACGCTAGTAGTTAGCACTCCCCATCAAGTTAGAACTGTGTTAAACCAAAAAGCAGGAAGATGGTTGACAGATTCACGAATTCTAAAATACGAGGCCATCCTGATGGAAAAAGATGACCTCGTACTAGCAACAGACACCTGTCTAAACCCAGCGACTTTTCTTTGGAAGGGAGAACATCTGGACAAATGAGAATTAGAGTACGACTGTTTAGACATCATAACATATCAAACCAAAAGTAAGACAGGATCGCAGACATCTTCCTTGACAGGGATAGATTGTTTATAGATGGGTCATCGAGACTAGTAGAAGGAAAAAGACACAATGGATATGCAGGAGTGGACAGTAACAAAAACCAAACAGTGGAGGCAGAACGACTACCTAACACATGATCAGCACAGATCTATGAGTTGTACGCATTGAACCAAGCTTTAAAATACTTAGAATTGAACCCGGGTCTCTGGCGCTGTGAGGCAGCAGTGCTAACCACTGTTCCACCGTGCCGCCCACAAGGTATGGGAATTCCATACTCCTTGGCACACACCCTCTTTGAACGGGTGGAACAAATGAATCAGACTATAAAGAAGCAATTGTCTAAATTAGTCCTAGAGACTCGATTACCATGGACCAAATGTCTACCTATTGTACTATTGCGCATTCGGACTGCCCCAAGGGTCGATATTGGCCTTTCACCTTCTGAAATGATGCTCGAATTTCCAGCACACCGTATACAGCCGGGTGATTGGGTCCTGATCAAAACCTGGAAAGATACTAAACTCCACCCATTCCTAACCCTCCTGACCACTGAAACAGCTACTCGGACTGCTGAGAAAGGGTGGATTCTTCACACACGCGTTAAAGTTCCTGTGAGCACCCCTAAGGTGGAGTAGCACGCTCATCCTACAGACAACCCTCTGAAAGTTAAGCTGAAAAAGAAAGAATGAACTGAGACAAAAGACTCTTTTTATTTATATAAAAGATAGAACGGTAGGCAGGGTTCAGAGATGAGTAGATACTAGTATAGTGTTGTAATTTTAGTAGTACTAACTATTCAAGGTAGCGGGAAAAATCACTTCACTACGCTGTGCCAAAATTATGCTAAGCAAGAGGGACTTACCGACTGTTGCGTCTGTGCAGACGTCCCACACCATGGTGAATCTGTAATCCCCACCTCGGTAATACCGCTAACTAGAAAAGAAGTACACGATGTACAACAATTTGATGTGGGTTAAAATAATACAAAGTGGAAATCTGAAAGGAGCAAATATAACTTTGCAGGATGGTTCCCAAGACCAGCCCCGAAAAATCAGGGCGCGATTGATAGTCTTAGAATTTCCCCACCGAAAGGAGCAGTGAATACCACCTGTTTCTGTAATCAGAATGATGCTGCACCTTTCTAACTAGGAAAATAATCTTGTGTCCACATCACTCAAGCCACTGCCACGACCACTCCCCGAATATTAAACAGAACATATTGGGTATGCGGTCTGAAGGCCTATCCATTTACTCCCGGGGAAAAATATGTTCGTGTGATCGAATGTGTAGAAACACATTTATGTTATGAAGTTTAAGAAACACTTCCTCAAAACTCGAAAGCTTGGAGTGGCTGCTGGTACCTCACTTATATAGTCCCTCACCTCTGAATAGAAAAGCATGAGCCCAACCTGGGAAAGGAGGGGGGGGGGGGGGGGGGGGGGGAATAAGACGTAAGACCCAAGAGGTCTCTGAAGGAGACCGTCTACTGTGGACACTACCCCCAAACTACGGCACCACAAGGGCAGGGGTGGAAATACAGAAAGTGGCGGCCGCCCTTGAAAATTTAATTAATGATACTGTCGGCACAATGGGGGATACTCAATCCCAAATATCGGCCATAACCACCGAAATGATTGCCACGAGACTAACAGCTTTACAATATCGAATGGCTTTAGACTATCTTTTGGCCGAAAAAGGGGGAACCTGTGCTCTGATTGGTAAAGAATGCTGTACCTTCATCCCAGACACCTCTTCCATAGTGGAAGATAAGGCGGAAATAATAAAGAAAATGATAAACAATATAAGAGAAATTCGAGATGAAGTCTGAAAAGATAAAGGATGGAGATGGGAATGGGGTAACTGGAGATTGACCGGTTGGAGAAAATGGTTCGTGAATTTAGGCATTTATGTGCTACTAATAATTGTAGGTTTACTGATAGGGTTTAATATATTAAAATGGATAATGACTAAGCTGGTAATGTCTCTAGGAGGACAACAACCAATAATGGTCATGACAATAGAACAAGTGCAAGAAAGAGAGAGTAACAGATAACTCCTAGAGTTTGAAAGGACACAAACTTAGAAGGACAGAAATGACTAGATTGTGAACCTCGACACCCCATAGGGTGAAAAGAAGGTTGAAAATAAGATTGCAAAAACAACAAATGGTTCAGAAAAGAAATGGGGGAATTGTTAGAAATGGGGTAAAAGTGTTGTTTTTGCATATATAGAAGAAGCATACAGAAAAGGGGTACAGCAAGAGAATTATTAACTCTGCAGGTATTTAGGGAAGAATATCTCTACTTTTCAGTGCATAATTATGGATAATTAAGTGCTAACTTTAATGTAGATTTATTAAAATAATTCCTTTTACCATAATGTTTAAAACAACAGTTTCAGCAAAAAGCTAAGATTACTGAAACACATAAATGAAGCATGAAAAAGATACATTGTTAAGATGTATGTACAAGAATGGAATGTACCTATGGATAATGAAAGAAGTTACAAAGGGGAACATCGAGATAAGAGTTTAGCCTTATGACAGCACGTGCAAGGGAGAAATTGCCAACTTGGAAAGAAAGGGGCAATGGTCGTGGAGCATAGATGGGTAGAGGCGAAATAGTAAGAGAGATTGGGTAATTAGGAGTCTGGAGAGATGACCTCACTCAGCTCAAAGGGTATAACTGGGCACTAACCTCAGTTCTAATTTGCTTCATTTGCTGATGCAGTTGAAGCCCTTACTTGCAAGTTCATAATAAATTGTCTTGTTTCCAGTCTTGGTGGTCTCCTCTAAATTTTATTGATTTTGTTTCTAACATCTACCTGGACCCCTTACAGGAGACCCTGCAGTTACAGTTATTGAAAGAATGTGTCTGTGCAGCTTACAGATGAGGCCCCAGTAACAGTTATTATTTTAAAGTTTGACAAAATCTGCCTGTACTCTTTACAGGTGAGGCCGCTGAAACTGATATTAATTTAAATTGTGACAGAATCTACCTGTTCCCTGACAGGAGAGCCCTCAGTAATAGTTACAGACAGAATCTGTCTGTGCAGCTAACAGAAGAGACCCCAGTAACAGTTATTATTTGAAACACTGACAGAATCTGTCTGTGCCCCTTGCAGGAGAGCCCTCAGTAATAGTTACTGACAGAATCTGTCTGTGCAGCTTACAGGAGAGACCCCAGTAACAGTTATTATTTTAAATCTTGACAGAATCTGTCTGTACGTCTTATAGGAGAGGCCCCAATAACAGTTATTATTTTAACTCTTGACAGCATCTGTCTGTACTTCTTACAGGAGAGGCCCCAATAACAGTTATTACTTTAACTCTTGACAGAATCTGTCTGTGTAGCTTACAGTACTTTAACTCTTGACAGAATCTGTCTGTGTAGCTTACAGGAGAGCCCCTAGTAAAAGTTACTATTTTAAATCTTGACAGAATCTGCCTGTCCCCCATGCAGAAGAGAACCCAGTAACTGTTATTATTTTAAATCTTGGCAGAATCTGTCTGTGCCCCTTATAGGAGAGGTTCCAGTAACAGATATTATTTTAAATCTTGCCAGAATCTGCCTGTAATCTATGCAGAAGAGATCCCAGTAACAGTTATTATTTTAACTCTTGACAGAATCTGTCTGTACCCCTTACAGGACAACACAGTAAGATTTATTATTTTAAATCTTGGCAGAATCTGTCTGTGCAGCTTACAGGAGAGCCCCTAGTAAAAGTTCCTATTTTAAATCTTGACAGAATCTGCCTGTAATCTATGCAGAAGAGAACCCAGTAACTGTTATTATTTTAAATCTTGGCAGAATCTGTCTGTGCCCCTTATAGGAGTGTCCCCAGTAACAGTTATGATTGTAAATCTTGACAGAACGTGTCTGTGCTCCTTACACGACATTCCCCAATAACAATGATTATTTTAAATCTTCACAAAATCTGCCTATACCTCTGATAGGCCAGCACCCAGTATCTGAAAGAATCTTGAAAGAATCTGTCTGTACTCCATACAGGACAGTACCCAGTAACAGTTGTTATTTTAAATCTTGAAAGAATATGTCTGTCCCCCTTATAGCAGAAGCCCCAGTATCAGTTATTATTTTAAATCTTGACAGAATCTGTCAGTATATTTTACAGGAGAAGGCTGCAGAAACAATTAGTATTTTAAATCTTGACTAGAATCTGTCTGAACCCCTTACAGGAGAGGCAACAGAAACAGTTATTATTTTAAACTTAACAGAATGTGCGTGTAACTTCTTCTGTTAAGATTTTTGGGCGGCATGGTGGCACAGTGGTTAGCACTGCTGCCTCACAGTGCCAGAGACCCTGGTTCAATTCTCCGACTCAGGCGACGGACTGTGTGGTCTTTGCACATTGTCTGCTCCAGTTTCCTCCCACAGTGCAAAGATGTGCGGGTCAGGTGAATTGGCCATGCTAAATTGCCGGTAGTGTTAGGTTAAAGGGGTAAATGTAGGGGAATAGGTGGGTTGCACTTTGGCGGGTCGGTGTGGACTTGTTGGGCCGAAAGGCCTGTTTCCACACTGTAAGTAATCTAATCTACTCTTTGCAGGACAGACATCTGTACCCATTATTATTTTAAATCTTGTCAGAATTTGTCTATACCCCTTAGAGGAGCGTCCACAGTAACAGATATTATTGGAAATCTTGACAGAAACTGTCTGTACCCCTTAGAGGAGAGGCACCAGTAACAGATATTATTTTAAATCATGCCAGAATCTGCCTGTACCCCATGCAGAAGAGATCCCAGTAACAGTTATTATTTCAATTCTTAATAAAATCTGTCTGTACCCTTCACAGCAGAGTCCCAAGTAACAGTTATGATTGTAAATCTTGACAGAATCTGACTGTACCCCATGCAGAAAAAAACCCAGTAACAGTTATGATTGTAAATCTTGACAGAATCTGTCTGTACCCCTTACACGACATTCACCAATACCAATGATTATTTTAAATCTTCACAGAATCTGCCTCTACCCCTGACAAGACAGCACCCTGTAACAGTTATGATTTTAAATCTTGAAATAATCTGTTTGTACTCCTTATAGAAGAGACCCCAGTAACAGTATTATTTTAAATCTTCAAAGAATCTGTCTGTACACTTTTCAGGAGAAGGCTGCAGAAACAATTAGTATTTTAAATCTTGACTAGAGTCCCCAGTAACAGTTATCATTGTAAATCTTGACTGAATCTGTCTGTTCCGCTACAGGAGAGCCCTCAGTAATAGTTACTGACAGAATCTGTCTGTGCCCCTGAGAGGAGAGATCCCAGTCACAGTTACTATTTTAAATCTTGACAGAATCTGTCTGTCCTCTTTACAGGAGAAGGCCGCAGAAACAATTAGTATTTTAAATCTTGACAGAATCTGTCGGTTCCCCTTACAGGAGAGCCCTCAGTCATAGTTACTGACAGAATCTGTCTGTGGATTTGACTAATGAGGCCCCAGCAACAGTTATTATTTTAAACTTAACAGAATGTGCATGTACCTTTTGCAGGACAGTCAGCTGTACCCGTTATTATTTTAAATCTTGTCAGAATCTGTCTATACCCCTGAGAGGAGCGTCCACAGTAACAGGTATTATTTAAAATCTTGACAGAATCTGTCTGTGCCCCTTAGAGGTGAGGCTCCAGGAACAGATATTATTTTAAAACATGCCAGAATCTGCCTTTACCCTATGCAGAAGAGATCCCAGTAACAGTTATTATTTTAAATCTTGATAAAATCTGTCTGTACCCCTTACGGCAGAGTCCCAAGTAACAGTTATGATTGTAAATCTTGACAGAATCTGTCTGTGCTCATTCCAAGACATTCCCCAATAACAATGATTATTTTAACTCTTCAGATAATCTGCCTCTACCCCGGACAGGACAGCACCCAATAACAGTTATGATTTTAAATCTTGAAAGAGTCTGTCTGTACCCCTTATAGTTGAGGCCCCAGGAACAGGTATTATTTTGAATCTTGACAGAATCTGTCTGTAACTTTACAGGAGAAGGCTGCAGAAACAATTAGTATTTTAAATCTTGACAACATCTCTCTTTATCCCTTGTCCGAGAGGCACCAGAAACAGTTATTATTTTAAATCTTGACAGAAACTGTCTGTTCCCCTAACAGGAGAGCCCACAGTAATAGTTACTGACAGAATCTGTCTGTGGAGTTTCCAGGAGAGTCCCCAGTGACAGTTATTGTTTTAAACTTGTCAGAATGTGCAGGACAGTCATCTCTACCCGTTATTATTTTAAATCTTGACAGAATCTGTCTGTGCCCCTTAGAGGAGAGGCTCCAGTAACAGATATTATTTTAAATCATGACAGAATCTGCCTGTACCCCATGCAGAAGAGAATCCTGTAACAGTTATTATTTTAAATCTTGACAGAATCTGTCTGTGCTCCTTACACGACATTCCCCAATAACAATGATTATTTTAAATCTTCACAGAATCTGCCTGTACCCCTGATAGGAGAGTACCCTGTAACAGTCATGATTTTAAATCTTGAAATAATTTGTTTGTACCCCTTACAGCAGAGTCCCCAGTAACAGGTATTATGCTGTGGTTCTGTTCGCCGAGCTGGAAGTTTTTGTTGCAAACGTTTCGTCCCCTGTCTAGGTGACATCTAGGTGACAGGTATTAGTATTTTAAATCTTGACAGAATCTGTCTGTTTCCCTTATAGGAGAGGCACCAGAAACAGTTATTATTTAAAATCTTGACAGAATCTGTCTGTGCCTCTTATAGGAGAGCCCTCATTAATAGTTACTGACAGAATCTGTCTGTGGAGCTGACAAGAGAGTCCGCAGTAACAGTTATTATTTTTAACTTGTCAGAATGTGCTAGTACCCTTTGCATGACAGTCATCTGTACCGTTGTTATTTTAAATCTTGACAGATTCTGTCTGTAACCCTTAGAGGAGTGGCTCCAGAAACAGATATTATTTTAAATCTTGACAGAACCTCTCTGTGCCCCTGAGAGGAGAGGCTCCAGTAACAGATATTATTTTAAAACTTGCCAGAATCTGCCTGTAACCTATGCAGAAGAGATCTCAGTAACAGTTATTATTTTAAATCTTGACAGAGTCTGTCTGTACCCCTCACAGGAGAGTCCCCAGTGGCAGTTATGATTATAAATCTTGACAGAATCTATCTGTGCTCCTTACACGACATTCCCCAATAACAATGATTATTTTCAACCTTCACAAAATCTGCCTCTCCCCCTGACAGGACAGCACCCAGTAACAGTTATGATTTTAAATCTTGATAGAGTCTGTCTATACACTTTACAGCAGAAGGTTGCCGAAACAATTAGAATTTTAAGTCTTGACTAGAGTCCCCAGTAACATTTATTATTGTAAATCTTGACGGAGTCTGTCTGTTCCCCTACAGGAGAGCCCTCACTAATAGTTACTGACAGAATCTGTCAGTACAGCATAATGGAGAGGCCTCAGTAACAGTTATTATTTTAAATCTTGACAGAAATGCCAGTACACTATGCAGTACAGTCCTCTGCACCCGTTATTAATTAAAATCTTGACAGAATCTGTCTGTGCCCCTGAGAGGAGAGGCCTCAGTAACAGTTATTATTTTAAATCTTGACAGAATCTGTCTGTACTCTTTACAGGAGAAGGCCGCAGAAACAATTAGTATTTTAAATGTGACAGAGTCTGCCTGTTCCCCTTAGACGACATTCCCCAATAACAATGATTATTTTAAATCTTCACAGAATCTGCCTCTACCCCGAACAGGACAGCACCCAGTAACAGTTATGATTTTATATCTTGACAGAATCTGTCTGTAAACCCTCACAGGAGAGTCCCAAGTAACAGTTATGATTTGAAATCTTGACACAATCTCTCGGTTCCCCTTACAGGAGAGCCCTCAGTCATAGTTACTGACAGAATCTGTCTGTGAATTATACAGGAGAGTGCTCAGTAACAGTTATTATTTTAAACTTGACAGAATGTGCGTGTACCCTTTGCAGGACAGTCATCTGCACCCATTATTAGTTTAAGTCTTGGCAGAATTTGTCAGTACCCCTTAGAGGAGAGGCTCCAGTAACAGGTATTATTTTAAATCATGCCAGAATCTGCCTGTACCCCATGCAGAAGAGATCCCAGTAACAGTTATTATTTTATATCTTGACAGAATCTGTCTGTACCCCTCAGAGGAGAGTCCCCAGTAACAGTTATGATTGTAAATCTTGACAGAATCTGTCTGTGCTCCTTAGACGACATTCCCCAATAACAATGATTATTTTAAATCTTCATAGAATCTGCCTGTACCACGAACAGGACAGTACCCAGTAACAGTTATGATTTTAAATCTTGAAAGAATCTGTCTGTATCCCATTCAGGACAGTACCCAGTAACAGTTGTTATTTTAAATCCTGTCTATACCCCTGAGAGCAGAGGCCCCGGTAACAGTTATTATTTTAAATCTTGACAGAATCTGTCTGTTCCCCTTACAGGAGAGCCCTTAGTAATAGTTACTGACAGAATCCGTCTGTGGAGTTTACAGGAGAGTCCCCAGTAACAGGTATTCTTTTAAACTTGTCATAATGTGCATATACCCTTTGCAGGACAATCATCTCTATCCATTATTATTTAGCATCTTGACAGAATCTGTCTATACCCCTTAGAGGAATATCCACAGTAATAGGTATTATTTAAAATCTTGACAGAATCCGCTTGAGCCCCTTAGAGGAGAGGCTCCAGTAACAGATATTATTTTAAATCCTGCCAGAATCTGCCTATACCCCATGCAGATGAGAACCCAGTAACAGTTATTATTTGAAATCTTGACACAATCTGTCAGTTCCCCTTATAGGCGAGCCCTCAGTCATAGTTAAAGACAGAATCTGTCTGTACAGCGTACAGGAGAATCCCCAGTAACAGTTATTATTTTAAATTTCGACAGACTATGTCTGTTCCCTATAGAGGAGATGCCCCAGTAACAGGTATTTTAAACATTTTGACAGAATCTGTCTGTGCCCCTTACAGGGGAGGTCCCAGTAACAGTAATTGACAGGATCGGTCTGTGCAGATGACAGGAGAGGTCGCAGAAACTGTTATTATATTAAATCATGACAGAATCTATTTGCACTCCTTACAGGAGAGGCCCCAGTAGCGGGCATAATTTAAAATCTTGACAGAATCCGACTGTGCCCCTTGCAGGAGAGGCCCCAGAAATAATTATTATTTTAAATCGTGACAGAATCTGCCTGTGTCCATAACAGGAGCACCCCCAGAAATGTATTGTCAAAATCTGTCTGTGCAGCTGACAAGAGAGGCCCCAGGAACAGTTATTATGGTGAATCACGACAGACTATGTCTGTACCTCTTACAGGACAGTCTCCAGTAAAAGTTATTATTTTAAATCTTCAAAGAATCTGTCTGTACCCCATACAGGACAGTCCACAGTAACAGTTATTATTTTAAGCCTTGACTGAATCTGTCTGTACCCCCTTCAGGACAAACCCTGTACAGTTATTATTTTAAATTGTGACAGAATCTATCTGTACCCCTTACCGGAGAGGGCGCAGTAACAAGCATAATTTAAAATGTTGACAGAATCTGTCTGTGTCCATTATAGGGGCGCCCCCAGTTACGGGTATTGACAAAATCTGTTTGTGCAGCTTACAAGAGAGGCCCCAGTAACATTTATTATGACAAATCATGACAGTAACTGTCTGTACCCCTTACAGGACCATTTCCAGTAACAGGTATTATTTCAAATCTTGACAGAATCTGTCAGTGTCCTTTGGAGGACAGTCCCCAGTAACTGTTATTATTTGAAATCTTGACTGAATATGTCAGTGCCCCTTACAGTAGAGTCCCCAAGAACAGTTATTATTTTCAATCTTGACCGAATCTGTCTATGCCCCTTTCATGACAGTCCCGAGAAACAATGATTATTTTAAATCTTCACAGAATCTCTCTGTACCCCTGACAGTACAGGACCCAGTAACAATTATTATTTTGAGTCTTGAAAGGAGGTTGAACAGTTCATCCACTTCACCAACACCTTCCACCCCGACCTCAAATTCACCTGGACAGTCTCAGATTCCTCCCTCCCCTTCCTCGACCTTTCTATTTCTATCTCAGGCGACCGAATCAACACGGACATCTACTACAAACCAACCGACTCCCACAGCTACCTGGACTGCACCTCCTCCCATCCTACCCCCTGTAAAAACGCCATCCCATTCTCTCAATTCATTCGTCTCCGCCGCATCTGCTCCCAGGAGGACCAGTTCCAAAAACGTACAACCCAGATGGCCTCCTTCTTCAAGGACCGCAATTTCCCCCCCGATGTGGTCGACGATGCCCTCTTCCACTTCCCGATCCTCCGCCCTTGAACCCCGCCCCTCCAACCGCCACCAGGACAGAACCCCACTGGTCCTCACCTACCACCCCACTAACCTCCATGTACAGCGCATCATCCGCCGCCATTTCCGCCACCTCCAAACGGACCCCACCACCAAGGATATATTTCCCTCTCCTCCCCTATCAGCATTCCGTAAAGACCACTCCCTCCGTGACTCCCTCGTCAGATCCATACCACCCACCAACCCAACCTCCACTCCCGGCACCTTCCCCTGCAACCGCAGGAGGTGCAAGACTTGCGCCCACACCTCCCCCCTCACCTCCCTCCAAGGCCCCAAAGGAAACTTCCATATCCGCCACAGATTCACCTGTACCTCCACACATATCATCTATTGCATCCTTTGCACCCGATGTGGCCTCCTCTATATTGGGGAGACGGGCCGCCTACTTGCGGAGCGTTTCAGGGAACACCTCTGGGACACCCGGACCAACCAACCCAACCACCCTGTAGCTCAACATTTCAATTCCCCCTCCCACTCCACCAAGGATATGCAGGTCTTTGGACTCCTCCATCGTCAGACCACAGCGGAACGACGGTTGGAGGAAGAACGCCTCATCTTCCGGCTAGGAACCCTCCAACCACAATGGATGAACTCGGATTTCACCAGTTTCCTCATTTCCCCTCCCCCCAGCCTGTCTCAGTCAAATCCATCAAATTCAGCACCGCCTTCCTAACCTGCAATCTTCTTCCCGACCTCTCCGCCCCCACCCCAGTCTGACCTATCACCCTCACCTTGACCTCTTTCCACCTATCACATTTCCGACGCCCCTCCCCTAAGTCCCTCCTCCCTATCTTTTATCTTAGCCTGCTGGACCAACTTTCCTCATTCCTGAAGAAGGGCTAATGCCCGAAACGTCGATTCTCCTGTTCCCTAGATGCTGCTTGACCTGCTGCGCTTTTCCAGCAACACATTTCCACCCCATACAGAACAGTCCACAGTAGCATTTATTAGTTTGAATCTTGATGGAATCTGTTTGTATCACTAACAGGAAAGGTCCCACCAACAGTTATTATTATAAATCTTGACAGAATTTTTCTGTACTCCTTACAGGACATCCGCCACTAACAGTTAATATTTTAAATCTTGAAAGAATCTGTCTGTACCCATACAGGACAGTCCAGAATAACCGTTATTCTTTGAAATATTGAGAGAATCTGTTTGTGCGCCTCATAGGATAGGCCCCAGTAACAGTTATTATTGTAAGTTTTAACAGAATCTGTCTGTACCCCTTATAGGACAGTGCCCAATAAACAGTTATTATTTTTATTTTTGACAGAATCTGTCTGTCCCCTTTGCAGGACAGTCCCCAGTAGCAGTGATAATTTTAAACCTTGACAGAATCTGTTTGTGTCCCTTACACGAGAGCCCCCAGTAATAGTTCTTGACAGAATCTGTCTGTGCAGCTTACAGGAGAGGCCCCGGAATAAAGTATTATTTAAAATCTTAACAGGATCTGTCTGTGCTCCTTAGAGGAGAGGCCGCAGTAACAGGCATTGCCTAAAATCTTGACAGAATCTGTCTGTGCCCCTTACAGGAGAGGCCCCAGTAGCAGTTATAATTTTAAACCTTGACAGAATCTGTCTGTACTCTTCACAGGAGAAGCCGCAGAAACAGTTAGTATTTTAAATATTGACCGAAACTGGCTGTACCCCTTACAGGAGAGGCCCCAATAGCAGTTATTATTTTAAACTTTGTCAGAATCTGTCTGTTCCCCTTGCAGGAGACCCCGCAGTAACAGTTATTGACAGAATCTCTATGTGCAGCTTACAGAAGTGAGGAGAAAGTGAGGTCTGCAAATGCTGGAGATCAGAGCTTGAAATGTGTTGCTGGAAAAGCGCAGCAGGTCAGGAAGCATCCAGGGAACAGGAGAATCGACGTTTCGGGCATAAGCCCTTCTTCAGGAATCTTACAGAAGTGACCCTTGTAACAATGATTATTTTAAAGCTTGACAGAATCTGTGTGTTCCTCTTACAGGAGAGCCCCCAGTAACAGCTATTGACAGAGTCGGTCTGTGGAGATTACAGGAGAGGCCCCAGTTACAGTTATTCTTTTAAATTGTGACAGAATCTGTCTGTTCCCCTTACAGGAGGGGCCCCGGTAACAGGCATAATTTAAAATCTTGGCAGCATCTGTCTGAACCCCTTACAGGAGAGGCCCTAGTAATAGTTATTATTTTAAATCTTTCCAGAGTCTGTCTGTGTCCATTACAGGAGCGCCCCCAGTAACAGGTATTGTCAAAATCTGTACAAGGGAGGCCCCAGTAACAGTTATTATGGTAAATCATGACAGAATATGTCTGTACCCCTTACAGGAGAGTCTCCAGTACCCAGTATTATTTTAAATCTTGACAGAATCTGTAAGTGTCCCTTACATGAGAGGCCCCAGAAACAGTTATTAATTTAAGTCTGGACAAAATCTGAATGTGCCCCTTACACAACCGTCCTCAATAACAGTGATTATTTCAAATCTTGAAAGAATCTGTCTGTGCCGCTTTCAGGAGAGGCCCCAGTACCAGTTATTATTTTAAATCTTGACAGAATCTGGCTGTGCCCGTTACAGGAGAGGCCCCAGTACCAGTTTTTTTAGATTACTTACAGTGTGGAAACAGGTCCTTCGACCCAACAAGTCCATGCTGACCCTACATTTATCCCTGGCCCTAACACTACGGGCAATTTAACATGGCCAATTCACCTAACCTGCACATTTTTGGACTGTGGGAGGAAACCGGAGCACCCGGGAGGAAATCCACGCAGACACAGGGAGAATGTGCAAACTCCACACAGACAGTCGCCCAAGTTGGGAATTGGACCCGGGTCCCTGGCGCTGTAAGGCATTATTTATTATAATAAGTTATTATTTTAAATCTTGACAGAATCTGTCTGTAAATTTTACAGTAAAGGCCACAGGATTATCTGGGAAGCCAGGGAACACGTTGCAGAGCCTTTGACTTTGATCTTTATGACTTTATTTTCTACAGGAATAGTGCCAGAAGACTGGAGGACAGCAAATGTTGTCCCCTTGTTCAAGAAGGGGAGTAGAGACAATCCTGGTAATTACAGACCAGTGAACCTTATTTTGTTAGAGGGTAAAGTGCTGGAAAAAGTTACAAGAGGTTTATAATCACCGAGAAAGAAATAAGTTGATTAGGGATAGTCAATTGTTAAGTGTTGGTGGTGCCTCACAAACCTTATTGAGTTCTTTGAGAAGGTGACCAAACAAATGAATGGAGGTAAAGATATTAATGTGGTTGATGGGAAATGTTCATCCTGGAGTTCAGTTACTAGTGGCGTACCACAAGGATCTGTTTTGCGGCCACTGCTGTTTGTCATTTTTATAAATGACCTGGATCAGGGTGTAGAAGGATGACACTAAGGTCGGTGAAGTTGTGGACAGTGCAGAAGGATGTTGTGTTTTACAAAGGGACATAGCTGAGCTGTAGAGCTGGGCTGAGAGCTGGCAAATGGAGTTTAATGCAGACAAGTGAGAGGTGATTCACTTTGGAAGGAGCACACAGGAAGAAAGAGTGCTGGGCTAATGGTAAGCTGCTTGGTAGAGTTGGTTAGCAGAGACACCTCGGTGTCCATGTACACAGATCCCTGAAAGTTGCCACCCAAATAGATAGGGTTGTTAAGAAAGCATATAGTGCGTTAGCTTTTATTTGTAAAGGAATTTAGCTTCACAACCATGAGGTCATGCTTCTGCTGTGCAAAATTTGAGTAGTGCATGCAGTTCTGCTCACTGCGTTATCAGAAGGATTTGGAAGCTTTGGAAAGGATTGAGAGGCTAGTTACTTGGATGTTGCCTGCAATGGAGCAAAGGTCTTATGGGGAAAGGCTGAGGGACTAGAGGTCCCCCTTGTCGGAGAGTCCCAGTGAAATGTATTATTTTCAATCTTGACAGAATCTGTCTGTTCCCCTCACACAACAGTCCTGAGTAACATTTATCATTTTACATCTTGACAGCACCTATCTGTGTCCCTTACACGGCAGACCCCAGTAACAATGATTATTTTAAGTCTTGACAGCATCTGTCTTTACCCCGTACAGGAGAGTCCCCAAAAACAGTTATTATTTTAATTCTTGACAGAATCTGGCTGTGTCCCTGACACGACAGTCCCCAGTAACAGTTATTATTTTAAATCTTTGCAGAATCTGTCTGTGCCCCTGACAGGACAGCACCCAGTTACAGTTATGACTTTAAATCTTTGAAGAATCTGTCTGTGCCCGTTACAAGAAATTCCCCAGTAACAATTATTATTTTAAATCTTGACAGAATATTTCTGTACCCCTTCCAGGAGAGTCCCCAGTGACAGATATTATTCAAAATCTTGACGCAATCTGACTGTGCACCTTATAGGGTAGACCTCAGTCACAGTTATTATTGTAAATCTTGACAGAATCTGTCTGTACTCCTTAAAGGACAGTCCCCAGTAACAATTATTATTTGAAGTCTTGACAGATTCTGTCTGTACGCTGTGTAGAACACTCCCCAGGAACAGGTATTATTTTAAGTCTTGTCATAATCTGTCTGTGCACCTGTGCAGGACAATCCCCAGTAACAGTTATTGACAGAATCGGTCTGTGCAGCTAACAGGAGAGGCCCCAGTCAGAGTTATTATTTTAAATCTTGACAGAATCTGTCTGCACACTCCGCAGGACAGTAGTCTGTACCCGCTATTATTTTAATTCTTGACAGAATATTCGTACCCTTTACAGGAGAGGCCGCGGAAACAGTTATTATTTTAAATATTGACATAATATGTATGTGCCTCTTACTGGGGAGAACCTGTATCAATTATGATTCTAAATTTTGACAGAATTTCTTTCTGCACCCATTACAGGACAGTCGCCAGTAACAGCTATTAGATTAAATCTTGACAGAAACTGGCCGTAACTCTAACAAGACAGGCCCTGGTAACAGTTATTATTTTAAATCTTGTCAGAATTTGTCTGTACTCCTTACAGGACAGTCCCCAGTAACAGTCATTATTTCAAATCTTGACAGAAACTGTCTCTGCCTCTTACATGACAGTCCGCAGTAACAGTTGTTATTTTAAATCTTGACAGAATTTGTCTGTACCCTTTACAGGAGAGTCCCCAGTTACAGTTATTATTTTCAATCTTGACAGAAACTGACTGTGCCCCTTACAGGACAGTGCCCAGTAACAGCTATTAGTTTAGATCTTGACAGAATCTGTCCATACCCCTAACAGGGCAACCCCCAATAACAGTTATTACTGTAAATGTTGGTAGAATCTATCTGTGCCCCTCACACGACAGTCCCCAGGAACAGTAATTATTTTAAATCTTCACAGAATCTATCTGTACCCCTGACAGGACAGCACTCTGTGACAAGTAATATTTTAAATTTGAAAGAATTTGTCTGCGCCCCTTACAAGAACATCCCCAGTGAGAATTATTATTTTCAATCTTGACAGAATCTGACTCTACCCCGGAGAGGACATTGCCCAGTAACAGTTATTATTTTAAATCTTGACAGAATCTATCTGTGCATTTTGCAGGACTATCCCCTGTTACAGTTATTACATTAAACCTTTACCGAATCTGTCTGTGTCCCTCAGAGGAGATCCCCCAGTAATAGTTATTGACAGAATCTACATGTTCAGCTTACTGAAGAGGATGTCCTAGGAGTTCATATTTTAAATCTTGATATAATCTGTCAGAACCCTTTGCCTGGCAGTCCCCAGTAACTGTTATGATTTTAAATGTTGACAGTGTCTGTCTGTGCACCTTGCAGGACAGTCCCCAGTAACAGTTATTATTTTAAAACTTGACAGAATTTGTTTGTGCCCTTTTCACTGAAGATCTCCGCCCTCTCAAGAGGGGCCTCTTGGTTCAAGATTGGTCAAAAGAATCGACAGTGCGGTCTATTCAAAAAGGAAGGGTCATTAGTTTATTGAATTAAGGTACTTTGACGCAATTCTATCCAGCAACACAGAGATTGAAGCCTTTGTGTTCCATGGTGCAATTGCGCATTTACATTTGAAAATTATGCATTATTTAAACGTTTTAAAGAAATAGTACAGCCTTAATTACAAGAAAGACAATCATGCATCATAAGGTGACATGATTTACAGCAAGTTAATCCAATGATATTTCCTGGGAAAGGGTTCTTAATCACAAGAAAGGTCCAATTATCCGTAATAAGGTGGCATGATTGAAGACAGGATAAGCCAATGGTATTCTATGCTCAACGATATGTTTATGTCAATTGTCACGCCATGTACTGGTTCAAGATTAGTTCAAATGGTCAATTAATATGTCAGTATTCAGCTTTTGAAAACCCTATTGTCCTCTTATCTTTGAATTTCTGCTTAGTTCTGCAAATCAGCAGTACAGGTTCAAAGGCCACTTTATAGTATTCTTTAAAATCAATAAACCATTTTGCGTAAATAAAAATTGTTGCCTAAATTCAAATTTTAGATCCTCATTCCCCCATTTGGTCATTCTATGACCACACCCTAAAGGCACCATAATCCAATTTAATGACAGCAAAAGACATCCATATCTCCTCTTCAAAGGCAGCCAATGATGTTTCCTCATCATGATTTAAGTAAAGAAGAAGCAATTTCTGGATGGAACCAATATTGTCAATATAAGTTATTATTTTAGCAATAATACGCTTAACTATAGGAAAACCAACAAAAATACCAATTAAAAAAATAGCACCATACAAAGACATATTAATTAATCATTTGTACCATAAGCCAAAACCCCAATCTTCCCATTCCATTCATTTGGTTGACAAAAGTGCGAATGTTATCAATGTGTCGAGTGATGTTTTCGAAAAGATCAGTGACCCTCATAATGCATTTTGCTTTAACTAGTAGGGTGGCACGGTGTCTCAGTGGTTAGCACTGCTGCCTCACAGCACCAGGGTCCCATGTTTGATGCCAGCCTTGGGCGACTGTCTGTGTGGAGTTTATACATTCTCCCGTGACTGCATGGGTTTCGTCCGGGTGCTCCGGTTTCCTCCCACAGTTCAAAAATGTGCAGTTCAAATGGATTGGCCACACTAAATTGCCCCTAGGGATAGGTGCATTAGTCAGAGGGAAATGGGACTGGATGGGTTACTCTCCAGAGAGTCGGTGTGGACGTGTTGGGCCGAAGGGCCTGTTTCCACACTGTAGGGAATCTAATCATAGCACAAAATCCATCTTCCTTCGCAAGTATGTAATCGGTTTTGTTGGACAAATAGGCACAATTCTGAAAGCATGTCCCTGATTTCAATTAAGGCAGCAGTTGTCTCATTTCACAAAATTGTGAATCCACAAATGAGATAATTATGGTTTTGATGACTAATAATTCTTAAGGACTCTCCTAATGAAAGAACACGAAGAGCTGCATCTGCCAATGAGTGTGTTTTAATTCTTGATGTGTTGTTTGGATTCTTCCATTCTGCACAGAAGTCAGGAGAAACTGTATGTTTAAAAGGGGAGTTATGATCTCGTTGCCAGGTAATTGGACAGGGAACAGGAGTTGGAAATAGTGTTCCTACAGCTACGGCATGAGGACTACTTGCTCTATTCAGGACAAGGTCGTTAGCTGCCTTATTAAAACTGAAAAAAAAATCCAGGTTTAGCAGAGGCAATAAAGGGACCTTCCCAAAAAGATTCCTGGGGTATGTGGATAATCCATTTTTACATAATTTGGCCTGGGTGCTGAGGGTGAAAATTATCCAGTACTACATCCCAAAATGGTTCTTCCACTCCAATATTAGTGTCATTACTGGTACCATAATGAAGGTGGGTGTTGTTACCCTCTTCACATAGAGTTTGAATTCCAGTGACAAGTGGGATACATTTTTCGTTACGGCATACAAATGTGATGCAAGGTCCTTCAGAAAAGCAGTGATGACTAATACTTTTAATCATAGCACAGGAAAAAAATAGGCAACCTTACATAAGCACACCCCCATTCCGTACCCTTGTAGTAATTAGGATAGGATATTGCTGTCTGGTTAAATTATATATATATTTAACCAGGAGATTTATAGTCTCTTCCGTATAGGGGACTGACTCTGTGCTGACCGTTTAAAATGTTGACAACCACGATATTTGGAGTCTCCTTACTTTGGGGCACTGACTCTGGGCTTGCTAGGTAAATATACATATCCAGGAGATTTAGAGGCTGCTCATTTCAGGGCACTGAATCTGTGCTGGCTGGTTTTGTAAATATATATAATAGGATATTTAAAGTCTACTCAGTTTCGGGCACTGACTCTGTTCTGGCTGATTAAATAATACATACAACCTGGAGATTTAGAGGCTGCTCATTTAAGGGCACTGAATCTATGCTGGTTAGTTAAATATGCATAATCAGAAGATTTAGAGTCTCCTCAGTTGAGGGCTCAGGCTATGTGCTGGATGGATAAATATATACATGTAACCAGGTGATTTAGAATCTCCTCAGTTTAGGGTGCTGACTGTGTGGTGGCTGGTTACAGTTTTTTTATAACCAGGATATTTAGAATCTTCTCAGTTTGGGACACTGACTCTGTGCCTGCTGGCTAAATATATATAACCAGGATATTTGAGGTCTCCTCAGTTTAGGACACTGACTCTGGGCTGCCTGGTTACATACATGTTACCAGGATATTTAGAGTCTCCTCAGGTTAGGGCACTGACACTGTGCTCGCTGGTTAAATAAATATATATAACCAGGATATTTCGTGACTTGGAGATGTTGGTGTTGGACTGGGGTGTACAAAGTTAAAAATCACACAACACCAGATTATAGTCCAACAGATTTAATTGGAAGCACACTAGCTTTCGGAGCGACGCTCCTTCATCAGGTGGTAGTGGAAGGCTCAATCCTAACACATAATTTATAGCAAACATTTATAGTGTGATGTAACTGAAATTATGCATTGAACAATTGATTGTCTGTTAAACCTTTCACTGTTAGAATACAGTGATAGTTTCACTTCTCTCATGTGTAAATCACAAATTCTTTTTTTAAAAAGTTGCATTTTCGGGTTAGCTGTTAACAATGGTGATAGGCAGACAATGTTGAAGGTGTTGGCCCCCTGTGTTCTCTGTCTATGTTTAGATTGCTTCAAATCTAAAAAGTGAGATTACAGAGTTTTACATAAATTCATGCAGTTTTTGAGCTCAGAGTTCGACATGAATGCATGCAGTTTTTGAGCAAAGTACAATGTAACCCTGAAAGTACAAATTCACCCCGCAAAATATATGTGTGCATGTGGGTCTTTGTCTGTCTGTGTGTCTGTCTGGGTTGGGGTTTGTGAGTGTGAGAAAGTGTATGTGTGTGTGTGTAGTGAGTGCAGAATGTCTTAAGTCTGTGAGGGGGTGCACGTGTGGGAGACCATTTTGGTGATGGTAATCGCAACTTCCTCACATTCTACATAGCTATGGAGAAGAAGAGGATTAGGCAAAATGGGAGGATATTTAATAGGGGAAGAGGAAGCTATGTTAAATGAATGCTTGGATACTAAGGAAATTGAGGGATGAGGCAACAGTGTTGGAAGGTGCCATAGAGATCGATGATCAACTCTGATCTTATTCAGTGGTGGAGCAGGCTTCAGGGGCCAATTTTCTAATATATTGACATTCACACCAGTTTTCCAATTAATGGCACTGTGCACCGAATCTCCCACTTACTCATATCGTGTATTCCCCAGTGAACACAGATCTGAAGTACCAATTCAATTCTTTTGTCATTTCTTTGTTCCCCATAATATATTCCCCTGTTTCTGTCTTCAAGGGCCCAATTTTAGTCTTAACCATTTCTTTGCCTTTCACATACCTAAAAAAGCTTTTACTATCCTCCTTTATATTATTGGCCAGTTTCCCTTCGTGCCTCATTTTTTCTCTGCTTATTTCCTTCTTAGTAATCCTCTGTCGTTCTTTAAAAGCTTCCCAGTCCTCCGTTTTCCCACTTGTCTTTGAGGAGAGATTTTCTCAATGCTCTTACTATGGGAATCATGATACAAGTTACTGGGGTCTGTTTTGTCATCAACCTGTTCACATTGATGAAAAACCTTGGAAGTGTCTTGTCTGTGCGATGTGCTGTTCAAGTTTACTGGAACTAATATCCCATTAATATATTCACATGTTAAACTCAACGTGGCATGTCGTTGTAAGGATGTGTTCACAGGAGTAAATGAAGAGACGGCAGTGCTTCCTAAAATCTAGTAGAATTATTTGAGGAGTCGAAGAGCAAGTGAAACAAAGCAGAGCCACTGGATGTGATTTGTTTGTATTTCCAAAAGGCATTTCACAAAGTGCATTTTGGGAAGGTTTTAAGTAAGAATACATTGTGTTTGTGGCAAGGTACTGGCATGGATTGAGGAGTGTCTGACTGGCAGAAAACATGGAGTTGGGATAGCGGGGTTCTTTCAGGATGGCAGGTGGTGACTCGTGAAGTTCGTCAGGTGTTTGTGTTGAAACCATAACTGTTCAAGTAATGCATGAATGATCTGGTTAAAGGAATAGAGGGCGTTATTATTACGTTTTCAGATGAGACAGTGATCCGGGGACAGATAATTCGTATTTAGAAGGGGGAAGCCTGCAGAATGACCTAGACAATCTCCGAGAGTGTATAAAGATTTGGTATGTGGAATACTCAATGAAACAGTGCGTGGTCAGACGTATTGGGCAGAAAAGTAGAGAAATAGCATATTTTCTGAAAGGGAAAATGCTTCCAAAATCGGAAATGCTGAAGTATTTGTGAGATTTAGTTCAGTATTCTCTTAATGTTGACATGTAGGTAATTTGAGAGTTGATGTGAGATACTTTTGCTCAATCACGATAATCAAAAGAGATTCTACAAGGACATTACAAGCAAAAGAATAATTAGTGCCTTTTGGAGATGTACATATTTATCTTTGTGTCGAATCGCAGTAGATGAAAGAGATACACAATGACTGTCTGGCATTTTTTACTTTCGATGTTTGAGAACTCAAATTGATGTTTTAAAAACAGTTCACAATTCTAATGAGGAAATGTTGGATTTATTTGAAAATAAACGTTTGGATATTTGTCTGGAATCAGACTTAATGTATCCCAGGACTTCTTGGGAGGCTGTGAGAAAAATATGGGGCCCCTTTCAGAAATAATTTTATCATCTATAACCACAGGTGAAGTGCCAAATACCTGCGGATTATCGAATGTTGTGCATTTATATACGAAAGTATGCACATAGAAACCCGTGAACTACAGGACTGTGAGTCGAACTTTGGTGGTTGCTAAGTTATTCTAAAAGGGATTCTAAAAGACTTGTTTACATTCTGAGTTAAAAAAATATATTAAGCATGGTTTTGGATGAGGGAAATTGAGTCTCACAAACATGATTGTATTTATGAGAAAATAACTGAGAAGATTGATGAGGGCAGAGCAGTAAGACATTTTTCACTTGGACATTGGAAATGGTTCCACATGGTAGATTTATTTTTCCAGTTATGTCACATGCGAATCAGGGTTCTGATAGCACGAGACAGATACGGAATGTGACGGTTGATTCTTTTTCAGAAATTGTGGATTGTTCACAACAGCCAATGATAGGGATCGGTGCTGGATCCACTTTTGTTGGTCCGTTTCATATAATTTATTTAAATGAAAATATGCCAAGCATGGGAAGTAATTTTGTAGATGCCGTCAAAATTGGTGGCAGAGTCGACTGTGAAGAAAATTATCTGAGATTACAATGTGACTCGACGAAGGATTAGCAGACTGTGTTTAATGAGGATAAATGCGATGATCAATACTTAGACAATTAATAGTGTGCATTTGGGTGATGGTGTCCAATAGAATACCAAGGGGTTCAGGCGCATAATTATTTGAAGTTTGCATGACATGTAGATCGGGTGGTAAAGGAGATGTTTATGATGCTCAGTCCGCTGAGGAAAGGAGTTGGTACGTCATCTTGTGGTTGCACAGGGCGTTGGTGAGGCTTTGCCGGGAGTAGTATTCTTGAGGAAGAATATTATTAAGCTGGGGAATGTGCAGTAAAGATATGTCAGGTTTTGGTTGGGAATGGAGATTTTGTATTTGATGGAGCAGCTGGAACGTCTGGGACTCGTTTTCAGTGGGGTGTACGAGATTGAGCGGTGACCTGAGAGCAGTTTATAAAGTCTTAAACGGTATAGACAACGTAAATGGCTGATTTATTTAAACCTGGATGACGGATTTCAAAATTAGTGAATAAACTTTTAATGTGAGAGGAGGTAAATTTAAAAAGACTTGCGAGAATAAAAAAAGAATCTTTTATAAAGAGAGTGTTTCGTGTGTTGAATGAACTTCTTGAGGAAGTGGTTGATGTGAGTACGGTTACTGCATCTGAAAATCAGTTGAGTAATTGAACAACTTTTCAAATGGCCTTTATTAAGGTACATGAATTAGATTTTTTCGCAGTGATAAGGACAAATCAGATACAGAAGGGACTAGTTCAAATTAAGATTCTGGTTGGCATAGAAGAGTTGCATGGAAGGCTCCCTTAACTTGTTGCACAACTGCACAACTCTATCTGAGCCTGACTGCAAGTGAACAGATTATCTGACGAGTATGCATTCCTGCGCAGAAATTTGGCAATGATAAAGTTAGCCGAATTACTTCTTTATGTGCCTTATTGATTTCAAGCCAGGTTTCTGCAATCTCTGTTCGCCATAGTGTGTGTCAATGACTGGGATTGATGAGAAAATTTCTCTGCGAATATTTGTGTGTCTGAGTTGGCAGTCAGTAAGAAAGAGGCTGAGAGAATGGAGCAGTGAGTGCAGCATATAGTTGAAAATGATGGAGTGTTGGGTTTGGAAATTGATTTTATTCTTCACGCATCAACACACTGCAAAACATTGTTTCTTTCATTGCACACACTTCCTCCGTCCTCTCCCAACCACCTTTGTCTTACAAAATTTCCAAAGATGTTTACTTATTTCTGACATTCTATGTTTATTTCTCAGAATATTCAACAATATGAGAACTGAATCGAAAGCAAGACATAGACCAGTCAGTCCAAAAGCTTTGAAAGTGATTTTGCATCTTCCTGACCACCATGAAGTGATGCAGTCCGCGTGGTGAAGCTGATCACAGATTGCCATTCACTAAGGAGTTATAGGATTTTCATCCAATGACATCTGATATCTGTGCTGATATCTGTGTCAAGTATTTTTGCATGTCATCTTTAAAGGTATATAAACATAGAAAATTGAAACAGGAGTAGATTGTTGCTGTGTTTGATCCTGTTGCAATGTTCACTGTGAGCATGTCTGGTCATTGCATTCAGTAGCCTGTTATTATTGTAGCCCCGTAATGTTTGATCCCTTTAGGCCACAGAACCATATTTTCTTCATGGAAACATTCCGTATTTTGACTTTAACACTTTTCCGTGGCAGAACATTCCACAGGGTCACCAGACTGAGGGAACGAAACAGCCTGCCCGATATCTTAAAACTGTGAACCCCACACCTCTGGGTCTAGACTCCGTGCTCTTGAGGGCATCCTTCCTCCATTTGACACACTAATCCTGTTAGAAGTTTATTACTTGCTGTGACGCCCTACTTCTTTCTTCTAAACATCAGTGGATTTCATTCGAATCAATCCAAACTGTTCCCAAAGTTCAGTCCTGCCATCTGAAGAATCGGTTTGTTAAAAATTTGTTGTGCAGTCTCCATAAGTCAAAAGTGCAAGTCACGCTCCACGTATGGTCTCACCGAGACACTGTAAAATTTCAACAAGACACTCCTGTTCCTGTACTCAAATCTTCTAGATACAAAGGCCAACATACCATTTGCCTCTTTTACGTCCTGCTGCACCTGCATGCTTACCTTCACTAACTTGCGTACACAGGCGCCAGGAGTAATTTCTCATTTTCATTTCGTAAATCCATGCTGACTGACTCTGTCCAATGCTGTTATTGGTTTCCAGTGTTAGGCTAACTGGTCTCTAATTCCATGTTTCATATCTACCACTTATATAAAATGTGTAGTCACATCAGTTATCTTCTAATCCATTTACAATTGATCCAGATTCTACAAAATCTTGAAACCTGAAATTACTCTGTTTAGTTTCAAGCTCCTGGTTTCATATTAGATCCATTATCTATTGGGCCACTTTGTTTTAGGTATGCTTCGGTGGAGAGTAGCATTCCTGTGATATCTTTACTTTTAATCCTATAAATTTCCCCAAAACCATTCCGCAACAGATACTGATTATTATTTTTTTTCAGATCTCCCTCTAATGTGCTCGTCAGCAATTTAGGGATATTATTTATCATCCTTTGAGATGACAGAACCAAAATACAGAATATAGTTATTTGATTTGCATCTCTTGATCCCGCATTATAACTTCCCTTGTTTCTGATTGTAAGGGATTTGTTTCCATTAATTTTCTTTTGTCTTCATCTAACGTCAGGAGAACTTACAATTAGCTTGCATTTCACTAGCTTACTTATAAACATTATTTTCCCACTTAATCAGTCCATTAATTGTGCTAAAACCTGAAATGCACTGTCTTCAGGTCTGCTGCTCTTTGAAGCCACTTTGTATGCCTCTGCGTTGGATCAAGTACAATCCCTAATCTGCCTTCTTCAACATGGTAGAGTCATCTATCCAGTTTTATTTTGTGACAGATAGGAAAGACGAACTGCTGCAATCCCTCCAAGGGCTCGATAGATGTTTGTCATGCAGTTAAGTTATGTTCCCCAATTTTTTGAACCTTTTCCTCCTTATGCCATCGTGATTTCCTCTATTCAGGTTTTATCCCCTCGACTCAGAATCAACTCTGTCAATCTCTATCTTAATGAAGAGTTCTATCATTGCATTCTTCAATCTCCCACAAGAGCTCTGCGACAGCTAGATTGCCAATTATTCCCTTTGCATGACACAAATACAGTTGTCTAATTAAAGTTGCCGGAGCCCCAGAGACAATGGGACAACTGCCTCACTTGTGAGACAGAGACGAAGATGATGCTTTGCCCTCGGAGTCACTGAGCCTCAAGCAAGGCGCAAGCTTGAAAAGCTGAGACTTTCAGGGCGACCTTAGCTGGTGCGGGGATGGAATGCGTGGTATTCGTGTTACTCTGATTCAAAAATCGACCGTCCACACAATTGATATAACCCACTTCCAAACAACATGCATTACTGGGGGAAGGGGCTGTGGGGGAGCAGGATGCTGAAATATTAGTCATGACAGATTTGGTGGGCTTCTTTCGTGGGGTAGCGTGGCCCAGTGGTCTGTGGCGCTGGATCGAAGCACCAGTTTCTCTTGAGGTGTGGGTTTAAACCTCACTGCTGTCGATATCACAACTCCACTACAGTCTGCACTTGCGTACGAAAGGGCTACGCGAGTTCTGGCGGTTTTAATTTGAGTGTTTGCGAGTGTTGATGTCTGGTTCTTTGCACAATGGGTGCTTTCATTTTCATACTGGATCCCAGCTCTACATTCCACTTTCACTGTAGGCACTCTCATTCTTTCTTTGACATGTCGGTTTCTGGGGAAAGGTCTCTTCAATTCACTGCAAGTTGCCGAGACAAGTCGATCAGTGTAGGCGAATGTACGATGCGTGAGGTCCCTTTCAAAGGTGTAGGTTCCACTCCAAACATGCATTAAAGTGGCCACATGCTGTGTGTAATGTCCATTTCAAATGGTGCTGAAACGAAATTAACTGATTCAGAACGTTCTGATGGAAAACTTAGGGAACTCTCCCTGAATGTTTCACAACTCACATGGAAATTTATCTTCTTGTGTGTCCATGCGGGTTGACGCAACAAACAGCTTATTCTTGGTAAATGGCATAGGGATGGGGTTGGGCAGGGTTGTGAGTTTTCAGTGCGAGATGTAAGTGATCTGTGGGAGCGAGGCAGTCAAACAATCCAAGAGCAGGGAGAGCTGATTGGTCGAAGATAACTCTCCCATTTTCTGTTTCTGTAAGAAACACAGAATTTGCCCTAAAATATCAGCAGGTCTGTCAGCATCTTTTTTCATGACCATCTCCCTCTGCCTTTCTGCCCCTCCCTTTCTATTTAATATCTCCTGAATTCCACCTTTATCCTGAGCTTCTCTTTTATTATTTCCTCTCCGGCCATTTTGACAGTCTCAAGATTTATTTCAGACATATCTCATCTCAACATGTTTAGCAGCTCTGGTGGGAGATCCTCGAACTGAATAAATAACTCTGTTTCTGTCTCCTTCGTACTTGAAAGCCAGAGACCAGAAGGTAGAGGAGGCTGCTTCGGCATTTCAGTCCAAGTCGTCTGCTCCGCCATGTGATGATGGCAGATGTGGATCTCAACACCAATCTACAGCATTCTCCCTGCAATGCTTACTCTACCTGCCTTTCGGATCCAGTGTGGTTTCCAACGTGGGTCTGAACCCGGCCCCCTCCATATGCATTGTCAGCTTGTTGCAATGTCTCTGTGTGTGACCGAGTTTGGTATGATGCCTGCGCGCCAAACACGATCTCTCATGAGAAAAGCAAATACCTCTTGGGTTGTGGTGGGGGGGACGGGGACAGTTAAATCGGGTGACTGGCCCCGCTGTGTTTCTGTGGGGGAGCGGTTATTACGTTTACCTCCAAACTGAAGTATCCCTGTTTCCAATTGTCGAGCCCAAAAAAAGATGGGCTTGTTTCTGAACATGGGTGGATCTTATTGCTTGCTGGTCTTGCAAGTAAACTTTCCATTGAAAGTCCCAGCCCATTCCTCTGCTGTGGTGAAAGCGAATATAAGTCCAATTAATTGTTGTCTATGATTTTGTTCGATATCAATTCTTCCTTGTTCAGACTACGCACGGAATTGTCCACCAAGGACGGTAGGTATATATAAGAGAGCAGTCGGCGATCCCTGATGCTTTCTGTCGAGAAGAAGTATCAGCTTCTACGAAAGTGGCCGTGTTCAGAGACGAGCAGAAACATTGCTGTTCCTTCCTTATGGGCGACAGGCTTCCGGATTGTGATGGATGGGGATTGATTGCAGTCTCTTCAGCAAACCTCGTTTTGAATTTAGTCGCCCAACACTACTTTAATGGCGAAAAGGAATACAATAGTCGGCGGCACGGTGGAACAGTGGTTAGCACTGCTGCCTCACAGCGCCAGAGACCTGGGTTTAATTCCTGCCTCAGGTGACTGACTGTGTGGAGTTTGCACTTCTCCCCGTGTCTGCGTGGGTTTCCTCCGGGTGCTCCGGTTTCCTCCCACAGTCCAAAGATGTGCAGGGTCAGGTGAATTGGCCATGCTAAATTGCCCACAGTGTTAGGTAAGTGGTAAATGTCGGGGTATGGGTGGGTTGCGCTTCGGCGGGTCGGTGTGGACTTGTTGGGCCGAAGGGCCTGTTTCCACCCTGTAAGTAATCTAATAATCTAATCTAATCTAATCTAACAATTCCAACAAATTGCTGCATGAACCTCTTTTTACAAATTTGTCTCTGCAGCGGTCCTGAATATGCGCTGATGTCTGCAGTGCTTGTGGCTATCCTGTTAAAATGGGAATTTACGAGCTTCCTTTCGCCTCGGTGCTCCAGAGGAAATTTTTCCAACCGAAATTCACATCAGACACGGGACATCCCCGGTTCAAAACGAGGCAGAATCATTCTTGTTCCATTGTTACAGGTGGCAGACTTTTGGATTGACGTGTACAGAGCATCAGTGTTTGATGTTCTCATGAGCAAAACTGTTTTTGAATTTGCTCGCCCATATCTGTTGCCTTGGTGAAAAGGAATATAATTATTCCGGATTAATTACTGTGTGAAACTTTGTTATGTTGGAATTGACAAATGTGGTCTATTCAAAAAGCAAGGTTCATTAGTTTATTGAATTAAGTTACCTTGACGCAATTCTATCCAGCAACACAGAAATTGAAGCTTTTGTGTTCCGTGATGACGTTGCCCAATTATATTTGAAAATTACACATTATTTATATGTTTTTTTAAAAATAGTACAGCCTTAATTACAAGGAAGACCAATCACACATGATTTACAGCAAGTTAATCCAATGATATTTTCTTTAAGAAGGGTATCTAATTTACGTAAATTGTCATGCCATGTATTAGTTCAAGGTTAGTTCAAATGGCCAATTAACGTGTCAGTATTCATCTTACGAAAACACTATTTCACTCTTATCTTTGAACTGCAAATCAGGAGTATGTTCAGCCGAATGATTCACAAGCCATTTTGTAGTATTCTTTTAAATCGAGAAACCGATTTGTTGAAATAAAATCTACATACTTTATTGCATAAATTCAAATTTTAGATCCTCAACAGGACAGGTCCCAGTACCAGTTATTATTTTAGGTTTTGACAGAATCTATCTGTAAACATTAAAATAGAGTCCCCAATAACAGTGATTACTTTAAATCTTGACAGAATTTAACTGTGCCCCTTACAGGAGACACCCCAGCATCAGTTATGATTTTAAAACTTGACAGACTCTGTCTTTTCCCCTTCCAGGGTATCCCCAGTAACAGTTATTGTGCAGCTTACAAGAGATGCCCAAGTAACAGTTATTATGGTAAGGAGTACAGAACTGGTTTAGAGTCTCCTCATTTTAGTGCATTGATTCTATGCTGGCTGATATGTATATATAGGCAGGAGCTTTAGAGTCTGCTCATAAGGTAATAAGGAGTACAGACAGATTCTGTCAAGATTTACAAAAATAATTATTATTTCTGGGTACTGCCATGTGGGGGGCACTGTCAGATTCTGTCAAGATTTAAAGTAATAACTGTACTGTATTAACAGTTACTGGGGCATCTCCTGTGAGGAGCACAGACAGATTCTGTCAAGGTTGAACATAATACCTGTTACTGGGGCCTCTCCTCTTAGGGGAAAAGTCAGATTCTGTCTAGATTTAAAATAATAACGGGCACAGAGGACTGTCCTGCATAGTGTACAGGCACATTCTGTCAAGAATTAAAATAATAACTGCTACTGGGGCCTCCTCTGTTAGCTGCACAGACAGATTCTGTAAGTAACTATTACTGGGGGCTGTCCTGTAAGGGGAAGACAGTTCTGTTGAAATTTAAATTAATAACTGTTACTCGGGCCTGTTCTGTAAGCTGCACAGAGAGATTCTGCCAATAACTGTTAGAAGGGGCGCTCCTATAAGGGACACAGACAGATTCTATCACGGTTTAAAATTATAACTGCTGCTAGGGACTCTCCTGCAAGGTGCACAGTCTGATGCTGTCAAGATTTACATAGAACATAGAACATAGAACATAGGAGCAATTGTTCCATGGTAAAGGCACTATAGACATGTGGAGACTGTTTAAGGAACAGTTGTTGCGAGTGATGAATAAATATGTCCCTCTGAGACAGGCAAGAAGGGGTAAGCTAAATGAACCTTGGATGACGAATGCGGTGGAGCTTCTCGTCAAAAGAAAAAAAGGTAGTTTACATAAGGTGGAGGAAGCTAGGGTCAAGCTCAGCTCTAGAAGATTACAGGCAGACGAGGAAGGAGGTCAGAAACGGTCTGAGGAGAGCCAGGAGGAGGCACGAGAAAGGCTTGGCAGAACGGATGAGTGAGAACACAAAGGCATTTTACACTTATGTGAGGAATAAGAGAATGGTCAAAGAAAGTGTACGGCCGATCAGGGATAGCAGAGGGAACTTGTGTGTGGAGTCTGAAGAGGTAGGAGAAGCCCTAAATGAGTGTTTTGCTTCTGTCTTTACGAAAGAAATGAACTTTGTAGTGAATGAAACCTTTGAAGAGCAGGTCTGCATGCTGGAATGGATAGAGATAGAGGAAGCTGATGTGCTGAACATTTTGTTAAACATTAAGATTGACAAGTCGCCAGGCCCAGACCAGATTTGTCCTCGGCTACTTTGGGAAATGAGAAATGTGATTGCTTCGCCACTTGCGAAGATCTTTGCATCCTCGGTCTCCACTGGAATCGTACCTGAGGACTGGAGACAGGCAAATGTAATTTCTCTCTTCAAGAAAGGAAATAAGGGAATCCTCGGCAATTACAGACCAGTAGGTCTCACGTCTGTCGTCTGCAAGGTGTTAGAAAGGATTCTGAGGGATAGGATTTATGACCATCTGGAAGAGCATGGCTTGATGAAATACAGTCAACACGGCATTGTGAGGGGCAGGTCATGCCTCACAAACCTTATTGAATTCTTTGAGGATGTGACTAGAAATGTTGATGAGGGTCAAGCTGTGGGTGTGGTGTATGTGGACTTCAGCAAGGCATTTGATAAGGTTGGAAATGTGTAGCTGGAAAAGCGCAGCAGGTCAGGCAGCATTTAGGGAACAGGAAAATCGACGATTCGGGCATTCGCCCTTCTTTAGGAATTGACTGAAACGTCGGGCTAATGCCCGAAACGTCGATTCTCCTGTTCTCTAGATGCTGCCTGACCTGCTGCGCTTTTCCAGCAACACATTTCCATCTGTGATCTCCAGCATCTGCAGACCTCACTTTCTCCTCAAAGATTTGATAAGGTTCCCCATGGTAGGCTCATTCGGAAGGTAAGGAGGAATGAGATACAGGGGAACTTAGCTGTCTGGATACAGAATTGGCTGGCCAACAGAAGACAGCAGAAGACTGGTAGTAGAGGGAAAATATTCTGCCTGGAAGTCAGTGGTGAGTGGTGTTCCACAGGGCTCTGTCCTTGGGCCTCTACTGTTTGTAATTTTTATGAATGACTTGGATGGGGGGATTGAAGGATGGGTCAGCAAGTTTGCAGACGACCCAAAGGTTGGAGGTGTCGTTGACAATCTCGAGGGCTGTTGTAGGCTGCAGTGGGACATTGACAGGATGCAGAGATGGTCTGAGAGATGGCAGATGGAGCTCAACCTGGATAAATGCGAGGTGATGCATTTTGGAAGGTCGAACGTGAAAGCTGAGTACAGGATTAAGGATGGGATTCTTGGCACTGTGGATGAACAGAGGAATGTTCGTGTGCAGGAAATAGATCCCTTAAAATGGCCACCCAAGTGGACAGGGTTGTAAAGAAAGCTATGGTGTTTTGGCTTTCATTGACAGTGAGATTGAGTTTAAGAATCGTGAGATCTTGTTGCAGCTCTATAAAACTTTGGTTAGACCACACTTGGAATACTGTGTCCAGTTCTGCTCGCCCTATTATAGGAAAGATGTGGATGCTTTGGAGAGGGTTCAGAGGAGGTTTACCAGGATGCTTCCTGGAATGGAGGGATTATCTTACGAAGAGAGGTAGACTGAGCTCGGACTTTATTCATTGAAGAAAAGGAGGAGGAGAGAACACCGAATTGAGGTATACAAGATAATGAGAGGCATAGATAGAGTCGATAGCCAGAGACTATTTCTCAGGGCAGAAATGGCTAACACGAGGGGTCATAGTTTTAAGCTGGTTGGAGGAAAGTATAGAGGGGATGTCAGAGGTGGGTTCTTTACACAGAGCGTTGTGAGAGCATGGAATGCGTTGCTAGCAGCAGTTGTGGAAGCGAGGTCATTGGGGATATTTAAGAGACTGCTGTTCATGCATATGGTCACAGAAATTTGAAGGTGCATACATGAGGATCAATGTTCGGCACAACATCGTGGACTGAAGGGCCTGTTCTGTGCTGCACTGTTCAATGTTCTATATTCTATCACCGTTGTTAACAGCTAACCTGAGAATGCAACTTTAAAAAAAAGGTTTTGTGATTTACACATGAAAGAAGTGGATATATATGTTTATTTAACTAGCCAGCACAGAGTCAGTGCCCTATAATGCGAAGACTCTGAATCTCCTGGTTAGATACATCTATTTAACCAGCGAGCACAATGGCATTGCCCAAAACTGTGGAGATTTTAAATCTACTGGAGTTATATGTTTATTTAACGAGCCAGCACAGAGTCAGTGCCTTATCTGAGGAGACTCTAACTCTCTTGGTTTTTTTTTATATTTAACTGGCCAGCACAGAGTCAGTGCCCTAAACTGAGGAGACCCCATGTCTCCTGCATATATACAAGTACTGATCCATCCAGCACATAGTCTGAGCCCTAAACTGAACAGACTTGAAATCACCTGCTGTTTACGCGTTTATCTCACCAGCCAGCACAGAGTCAGTTCCCTCAACTGAGGAGACTCTGAGTTTCCTGGTTATATATATATATATATATATATATTTAGAACAGACAGCACTGAGTCGGTGCCCTTAATTGAGGAAACTTAAAAACTCCTGTTTATAGATATTTAACCAGACAGCCCAGAGTCCGTGTCCTTCACTGAGGAGACTCTAAATCTCCTGGGAATATATATTTATTTAACCAGCCCACACAGAGTCAATGCCATAAACTGTGGAGATTTTAAATCTCCTGGATATATGTGTTTGTTTAACCAGCCAGCACAGAGTCAGTGCCCTATAATGAGCAGACTCTAAAGCTCCTGGTTATATATACATATCAGCCAGCATAGAATCAATGCACTAAAATGAGGAGACTCTAAACCAGTTCTGTCCCCAAAACTGAGGAGACACTAAATCTCCTGGTTATATATATTTAAAAAGGCAGCACAGAGACAGTGCCCTAAACTGAGGAGACTCTAAAGCTCCAAGTTATGTATATTTATTTAACCAGCGAGCACAGTGCCCTAAACTGTGGAGATTTTAAGTATCCTGGATATATATGTTGATTTAACCAGGAGCACAGAGTCAGTGCCTTATCTGAGGAGACTCTAAATCTCAGGTTATGTGAATTTATCCAGCCAGCCCAGATTCAATGCTCCAACTGAGGAGACTCTGAATGTCCGGGTTATAAACGTTGTAACCAGCCACCACACAGTCAGTGCCCTAAACTGAGGGAACTCTAAATCTCTTGGTTATATATAATTAACCAGCCAGCACAGAGTCAGTTCCGCTTAACTGAGGGGACTCTAAATCTCATGGTTATATTTATTTAAGAAGACACAGCAGAGTCTTTACGGGTGGCACGGTGGCACAGTGGTTAGCACTGCTGCCTCAGCGCAAGAGATCTGGGTTTAATTCGTGCCTCAGGCAACTATCTGTGTGGAGTTTGCACATTCGCCCCACGTCTGAGTGGGTTTGCTCCGGTTTCCTCCCACAGTCCAAAAATTGTGTAGGTTAGGTGAATTTGCCATGATAAATTGCCCATAGTTTTAGGTGAAGTGATAAATGTTGGGGAATGGGTCTGGGTGGGTTGCTCTTCGGAGGGTTGGTGTGGACTTGTTGGGCCAAAGGGCCTGTTTCCACACTGTAAGTAAGTAATCTAATCTTAAAAAACAGTCAGTGTCCAAAACTGAGGAGACCTTAAATATCCATTTTATATGTATTTCACCAGAAGACACAGAGCCAGTGCCCTAAACTCTAAAGACTCTAAATCTCCTGGTTATATCTATTTATTTAACCAGACAGCCCAGTGTCAGTGCTGCAAACTGAAGAGATACAAAATATTGTGGTCATAAAAATTTGAATCTGCCACCACACAGTCAGTGCCTGAAAATGAGGAGACTCTAAAACTCCTGTTTACAAACATGTATTTATCCGTCCAGCACATAGTCTGAGCCCCAAACTGAGGAGACGCGAAATCTCGTAGTTATATATATACTTATTTATTGTAACATCCTGCAGAGCATAAACAACCGTCGCCTCTTCCAGATTTCATTCCTTCTTGTTTCTATAATGTTCTCCACATTACAAACAACTGTTAACTCGACCAAATTTCATTCCTTCTTGACTCTGTTACAACCTGCTGAGCATAAACAACTACTACCTCTACCAAATTTCATTCCTGCTTGCCTCTGTAACATCCTGCAGATTATACACATCTATTACCTCTTGTGGGAGGATTGTGGGAGGATACCGGACCACCCGGAGGAAACCCACGCAGACACGGGGAGAATTTGCAAACTCCACACAGAGAGTCGCCAGAGGTGTAACGTTTGGCTTGTCAGTGTAACGTCCTGCAGACCATATACACATCATGTACCTCTTCCAGATTTCATTCCTGCATGTCTCTGTACAATTCTGCAGACCATAAACAATTATTATTTCTTCCATATTTCACTCCTGCTTGTCTCTATAACATCCTGCAGACCACAAACAACTCTTGCCTCTCCCAGAATTCATTCCTGCTTGTCTCTCTAACATTGTGCAGATCATAAACGATTATTTCCTCTTCCAGATTTCACTCCTGCTTGTCTCTGTATCATTCTGCAGACCATAAACAATTATTATTTCTTCCAGATTTAATTCCTGCTTGTCTCTGTAACATTCTGTGGATTATAAACAAATATTACCTCTTCCAGATTTCACTCCTGCTTGTCTCTGTAACATCCTGCAGACCATAAACAACTATTACTGCTTGAAGATTTCATTCCTTATTGTCCCTGTAAAATTATTCAGGCCAGAAACAACTATTACCGCTTCCAGATTTCACTCCTGTTTGACCCTAAAGCATCCTGCAAATTATTCACAAGTATTACCTTGTCCAGATTCCATTCCTTCTTGTATCTGTAACATCCTGCAGACTAAAGAATTATTGTCTCTTCAAGAATTCATTCCTGCTTGTCTCGGTGCCAACATGCAGATCATAAACCATTATTATTTCTTCCAGATTACACTCTTGCTTATCTCTGTAACATCCTGCAGTTTATAAACAGGATGTCTTCCAGATTTCATTCCTGCTTGACTCTGTAGCCTCCTGCAGATTATAATAAATATTTCGCCTTCCACATTTCACTCCTGATTGTCCCTGTAAAGTTCTTCAGATCAGTAACAACCATTACCTCTTCCTGATTTGACCCCTGTTTGACTCTGTAACATCCTGCAGATTATACACAACTGTTACATCTTCCAGAATTTATTCGCACTTGTCCCTGTGCCATCTTCCAGAATAAAAACAACAATTACCTCTTCCAGATTTCATTCCTTCTTGTCTCTGTAACATCCTGCAGACTAAACAACTATTACCTCTTCCAGAATTCATACCTGCTTGTCCCTGTGTCAATCTGAAGACCATAAACATCTATAAACTCATCCCTGCTTTTCTCGGTATTATCCTGCAGATTATACGCAATTATTACCTCTTCCAGATTTCAATCCACCTTGTGTCTGTAACATCCTGCAGATTGTAAATAACTATTATGTCTTCCAGATCTCATTCCTGCTTGTCTCTGTAACAGCCTGCAGATTATAAACAACTATTACCTCTTCCGGATTTCACTCCTGCTTGTCTCTTTACAATCTGGCAGACTATAAACAAATATAACCTCTTTCCGATTTCACTCCTGCTTGTCTGTGTCACATCCTGCAGACTATAAACAACTATTACCTCTTCCAGGTTTCATTCCTGCTTGTCTCTGTAACATCCTGTGGATCAGAAAAACCTATTATGTCTTCTAGATTTCATCCTTGCTTGTCTCTATAACATTCTGACGACCATAAACAAGTCTTTTCTCTTCAAGATTCCATTCCTGCTTGCCTCTGGACCATGCTGCAGTTCTTGAATAACTATTACTTCTTCCAGATTTCACTCCTGCTTGTCTCTGTAACTCAGACTCTAAATCTTGTGTTTATATATATTTATTCAACCAGCCAGCCCACAGTCATCGCCCTAAACTGAACAGACTCTACAGCTCCATGTTATATATGTTTATTTAACCAGCCTGAAGAAGGGCTTATGCCCGAATCGTCGATTCTTCTGTTCCCTGGATGCTGCCTGACCTGCTGCGCTTTTCCAGCAACACATTTTCAGCTCTGATCTCCAGCATCTGCAGACCTCGCTTTCTCCTATTTAACCAGCCAGCCCAGAGTCAGTGCCCCAAACTGAGAAGACTCGAAATATCCTGTTAAAAATCACACAACACCAGGTTATAGTCCAACAGGCTTAATTGGAAGTACATTAGCTTTCGGAGCAACGCTCCTTCATCAGGTGATAGTGAAGGGCTCAATCCTAACACAGAATTTATCGCATAAATTTACAGTGTTATATAACTGAAATTATACATTGAAAAATTGATTGTCTGTTAAGCCTTTCATCTGTTAGAATACAGTGATAGTTTCACTTCTTTCATGTGTAAATCACAAAACCTTTTCTTTTAAGATGCATTCTCAGGTTAGCTGTTAACAACGGTGATAGAATATAGAACATAGAACATAGAACTGTACAGCACAGAACAGGCCCTTCAGTCCACGATGTTGTGCCGAACATTGATCCTCATGTGTGCACCTTCGAATTTCTGTGACCATATGCATGTCCAAGAGTCTCTTAAATATCCCCAATGACCTCGCTTCCACAACTGCTGCTGGCAATGCATTCCGTGCTCTCACAACTCTCTGCGTAAAGAACCCGCCTCTGACATCCCCTCTGTACTTTCCTTCAACCAGCTTAAAACTATGACACCCTCGTGTTAGCCATTTCTGCCCTGGGAAATAGTCTCTGGCTATCGACTCTATCTATGCTTCTCATTATCTTGTATACCTCAATTAGGTCCCCTATCCTCCTCCTATTCTTCAATGAATAAAGTCCGACCTCAGTCAACCTCTCTTCATACGATAAGCCCTTCAATCCAGGCAGCATCCTGGTAAACCTCCTCTGAACCCTCTCCAAAGCATTCACATCTTTCATATAATAGGGCGAACAGAACTGGACGCAGTTTTCCAAGTGTGGTCTGACCAAAGTTTTATAGAGCTGCAACAAGATCTCACGATTCTTAAACTCAATCTCACTGTTAATGAAAGCTAAAACACCATATATTTTCTTACAAACTTTCCACGTGGCTGGCCATTTTAAGGGATTGAAGTACCTGCACACCAACATCTCTCTGTTCCTCCACACTGCCAAGAATCCTATCCTTAATCCTGTACTCAGCTTTCAAATTCGACCTTCCAAAATGCAACACTTTGCATTTATCCAGGTTGAACTTCATCTGCCACCTCTCAGCCCATCTCTATATCCTGTCAATGTCCCGCTGCAGCCGACAACAGCCCTCCATACTGTCAACGACACTTCCAACCTTTGTGTCATCTGCAAACTTGCTGACCCACCCTTCTATCCCTTCATCCAAGTCATTAATTAAAATTACAACAGTAGAGGCCCAAGGATAGAGCTCTGTGGAACACCACTCACCACTGACTTCCAGGCAGAAGCTACAAAATGGAAAAGTTACGAAAGGGCTTATTGAACTGTGAGAATTTGCAACAGAGCATCAAATAATGGGCGAATTAGTGCAGTTCAGCACTAAATGAATGAGTTATGCTGTGTTGCACTAAATGAGAGAATTGGGGCAGGACAATACTATTTGGGAGGTATAGAGTAGGGCATCGCTAAATTGGGCGAGGGCATCAGTCACTGTGCAACAATGAGTGGAGACGTTGTTCAGGAAATCAGTAATTGCGGGAAATGGTGCTCAGCAACACTGAATTGGACAATTGGTATGGGGTATCAGTCAGTGAAAGAACAAGTGCAGGGTGCTGATACCTTCGAGAATTGGAGCAAATGGGAAAACACTGGCAGTGAATCAGTAAATACGACAAATGTTGCAAAGGATTAGTGGTCTAGATTCAATACAGTGCACCACGAAATGGGGGAGTTGGTGCTGTTCACCACGAAAGGGAGGATATGTTTAGGATCGATAATTTGGAGATGCGATGCAGGGATCGTAAGATTAAAGAAGTCAGGCAGCAGACTACTAAATGAGAGAATTGTTGCAGGGAAATACTGAATGGAAGAACACAGTGGAGCTCAATTAGAGAATGGGTGCATGGCACCAGAAAATGGGAGAATTAGAGTAGGACACCCTTAAATGGTACAATCTGCTAGAGCATCAGTAAATGGAATAATTAGTCCAGGGATATGAGTAAGTGGGAGATTCGGTGCACAGTGCCATGAATTGGAAAACTGGTGTGAATGTCAATATATTAGAAAATTGGCCCCTCAAGCCTGCTCCATCATTGAAAAAGATCAGAGTTGATCATCTATCTCTATGGCACCTTCCAACACTGTTGCCTCATCCCTCAATTTCCTTAGTATCCAAACATTCAATCAACATAGTTTCCACTTCCCCAATTAAATATCCTCCCATTTTGCCTAATCCTCTTCTTCTCCATAGCTATGTAGAATGTGAGGAAGTTGCGATTACCATCACCAAAATGGTCTCCCACACATGCACCCCCTCACAGACTTAAGACACTCTGCACACACTACACACACACACATACACTTTCTCACACTCACAACCCCCAACCCAGACAGACACACAGACAGACAAAGACCCACACGCACACGTATATTTTGTGGGGTGAATTTGTACTTTCAGGGTTACATTGTACTTTCCTCAAAACTGCATGCATTCATGTCGAACTCTGAGCTCAAAAACTGCATGAATTTATGTAAAACTCTGTAATCTCACTTTTTAGATTTGAAGCAATCTAAACATAGACAGAGAATACAGGGGGCCAACACCTTCAACATATTGTCTATCTATCACCATTGTTAACAGCTAACCCAAAAATGCAACATTTAAAAAAAAGGTTTTGTGATTTACACATGAGAGAAGTGAAACTATCACTGTATTCTAACAGATAAAAAGTTTAACAGACAATCAATTGTTCAATGCATAATTTCAGTTACATCACACTGCAAATGTTTGCGATAAATTATGTGTTAGGATTGAGCACTCCACTCCCACCTGATGAAGGAGCGTCGCTCCGAAAGCTCCTGTGCTTCCAATTAAATCTGTTGGACGATAACCTGGTGTTGTGTGATTTTTAACTTTGTACACCTCAGTCCAACACCAACATCTCCAAGTCACGAAATATCCTGGTTATATATATTTATTTAACCAGCGAGCACAGTGTCAGTGCCCTAACCTGAGGAGACTCTAAATATCCTGGTAACATGTATGTAACCAGGCAGCCCAGAGTCAGTGTCCTAAACTGAGGAGACCTCAAATATCCTGGTTATATATGTATTTAACCAGCAGGCACAGAGTCAGTGTTCAAAACTGAGAAGATTCTAAATATCCTGGTTATAAAAAACTGTAACCAGCCACCACACAGTCAGCACCCTAAACTGAGGAGATTCTAAATCACCTGGTTACATGTATATATTTATCCATCCAGCACATAGTCTGAGCCCTCAACTGAGGGCTCTAAATCTTCTGATTATGCGTATTTAATTAACCAGCATAGATTCAGTGCCCTTAAATGAGCAGCCTCTAAATCTCCAGGTTATATATTATTTAATCAGCCAAAACAGAGTCAGTGTACTAAGCTGAGTAGACTTTAAATATCCTGTTATATATATTTACAAAACCAGCCAGGACAGATTCAGTGCCCTTAAATGAGCAGCCTCTAAATCTCCAGGTTATGTATATTTACCTAGCAAGCCCAGAGTCAGTGCCCCAAAGTGAGGAGACTCCAAATATCGTGGTTATCAACATTTTAACCGGTCAGCACAGAGTCAGTCCCCTATACTGAAGAGAGTATAAATCTCCTGGTTGTATATATTTATTTAATCAGCCAGCACAGATTTAGTGCCCTGTAATGAGTAGTCTCTAAATCTCCTGGTTATATATACTTATTTAATCAGTCAGCACAGAGTCAGTGCCCTAAACCGAGGAGACTCTAAATTTCCTGGATATATATATATATTTAAACATCAGCACTGAGTCAGTGTCCCACACTGAAGAGACGATAAATCTCCTGGTTATATATATATATATATATATTTAACCAGACAGCACAGAGTCAGTGCCCGAAACTGAGGAGACTCTAAATCTCCTGGTTATGTCTATTTACCCAGCAAGCCCAGAGTCAGTTCCCCAAAGTGAAGAGACTCCAAATATACTAGTTATAAAAATTTTAACCAGCCAGCACAGAGTCAGTCCCCTACACTGAAGACACTATAAATGTCCTGGTTATAAAAATTTTAACCAGCAAACACAGAGTCCGTGCCCTTCCATGTGTAGGATCTAATTCACGTCTCCTGTTATAGACATTTGTTTATTCAGCCAGCACAGAATCAGTGCCATGATCTGAGGAGACACTAAATCTCCTGATTATTTATATTTATTTAACAAGCCAGCACAGAGTCATTGCTCTAAACTGTGGAGATTTTAAATCTCCAAGATATGTATGTTTAGTTAACCATCCAGAACAGAGTCAGTGTCCAATATTGTGGGCAGAACGGTGACACAGTGGTTAGCACTGCTGCCTCACAGCGCCAGAAACCCGAGTTCAATTCCCGACCTGGGCGACTGACTGTGTGGAGTTTGCACATTCTCCCCGTGTCTGTGTGGGTTTCCTCTGGGTGCTCCAGTTTCCTCCCACAGTCCAAAAATTTGCAGGTCAGGTGAATTGGCCATACTAAATTGCCCATAGTGTTAGGTGAAGGGGTAAAGGTATGGGTGGGTGGCGGGTCGGTGTGGACTTGTTGGGCCGAAGGGCCTGATTTCCCACTGTAAGTAATCTCATGAGGAGACTCTAAATCTCCAGGTTATATATATTTTATCAGCCAGCACAGAATCAGTGCCCTAAACTGAGGAGACACTAAATCTTCTGGTTATATATATTTACCCAGCCAGACTAGGGTCAGTGCGCCAAACTGAGGAGACTCTAAACCTCTCGGTTATATAAATTTATTTAACCAACCAGCACAGACTCAGTGTCCTATAATGAGGACACTCTAAATCTCCCGGTTATATATATTTATTTAATCAGCCATCAAAGAATCAGACTCTAAATCTCCTGGTTATATGTATTTAACTGGCTTGCACAGAGTCAGTGCCCGAAACTGTGGATACTCGAAATCTCCTGCTTATATGTATCAAATCAGCCAGCACAGAGTCAGTGCCCGAAACTGAGGAGATTCTAAACCTTCTGGTTACAGACATTTATTTAATCAGCCAGCCCAGAGTCAGTGGCCAAAACTGAGGAGACCCTAAATAACCTGGTTATTTACATTTAACCAGATGGCACCGATTCAGTGCCCTAAACTGAACAGACTCTAAATCTCCAAGTTATAGCTATTTATTTAACCAGCCAGCCCAGAGTCAGTGCCCCAAACTGCAGAGACTCTATATATCCTGGTTATATAAATTTTAACCAGCCACCACACAGTCATTGCCTTAAAATGAGTAGACTCTGTATCTCCTGGTTATGTATATGCATTTATTCATCCAGCACATCGTCTGAGCCCTAAACTGAGAAGACTCCAATTCTAGTACTTATATATATTTATTTAACACGCCAGCCCACAGTCAGTGCCCAAAACAGAGGAAACTCTATATTTCCTGGTTATATATATTTAAATAGACAGCACAGAGTTAGTGCCCTTAACTGCGGAGACTCTAAATCTCCTGGTTAAATATATTTATTTAACCAGCCAGCATATATTCAGTGCCCGAAAATGAGCAGATTCAAAATCTCCTGGTTATAGACATTTGTTTAATCAGACAGCACAGGATCAGTGCTCTGAACTGAGGAGACTCTAAATCTCTTGATTATATATATTTATTTAACCGGGCAGCATAGCAGCCGGCACAGAGTCATTGCCCTGTAAAGAGCAGACTCAAAATCTCCTGGTCATATACATTTATTTAAACTTAAAGCACTGATTCAGTGCCCTTTACTGAGGAGGCTCTCAATCTCCTGGTTATATATATTTATTAAATCAGCCAGCACAGAGTAAGTGCACTAAACTGTAGAGATTTTAAATCTTCTGCATATATGTGTTTACTTAACCAGCGAGCACAGAGTCAGTGCCCTACACTGAGAAGACTCTAAAATTCCTTGTTATATATATATACACATTAGAAAATACAGCACAGAGTCAGTGTCCTTCACTGTCGAGACTCGAAATCTCATGGTTTTATATATTTATTTAACCAGTCGGCACAGAGTCAGTGCCCTAAACTGTGGAGACTTCAAATCTCCTGGATAAATGTGTTTATTTAACTAGGCAGCACAGAGACAGTGTCTTATCTGAGGAGTCTCAAAATCTCCTGAATTTTTATATTTAATCAGCCAGTACAGAGTCAGTGCCCTAAACTGAGGACACACTAAATCTTCTGATTACATATTTATTTTAACCAGCCACCACAGATATAGTGCCCTAAACTGAGGAAACTCTAAATCTTCTGGTTATGTGCATTTATCCAGCCAGCCCAGATTCAATGCCCCAAACTGAGGAGACTCTAAATATCCTGGATAAAAACTGGTAACCAACCATCACACAGTCAGTGCACTAAACTGAGGGAACTCTAAATATCTTGGTTATATATAATTAACCAGCTAGCACAGAGTCAGATTGCAAAACTGAAGAGACTCTAAATCTCCTGGTTATATATATTTAAACAGCAGGCACAAAATTAGTTCACTTAACTGCGGAGACTGGTTATAATCTACTGGTTATATATATCTATTTGACCAGCCAGCACAGAATCAGTGCCCTATAATGAACAGACTCTAAATCTCCTGTTATATATACATATCATCCAGCATAGAATCATTGCACTAAAATGAGGACACTCTAAATCACTTGGTCATATATATTTCAAAAGGCAGCACAGAGACAGAGCCCTAAATTGAGGAGACTCTAAATCTCCTAGTTATGTATATCTATTTAACCAGCGAGCACAGTGCCCTAAACTGTGGAGATTTTAATTCTCCTGGATATATATGTTTATTTAACCAGCCAGCATAGAGTCAGTGCCTTATCTGAGGAGACTCGAAGTCTCCTGGTTAGGTGCATTTATACAGACAGCACAGAGTTAACGCCCCAACTGATGAGACTCTAAATATCCGGGTTATAAAAATTGTAACCAGCCACCACACAGTCAATGCCCTAAACTATAAGACCATAAGACATAGGAGTGGAAGTAAGGCTATTCGGCCCATCGAGTCCACTCCGCCATTCAATCATGGTTGATGGGCATTTCAACTCCACTTACCCGCATTCTCCCCGTAGCTCTTAATTTCTTGTGACATCAAGAATTTATCAATCTCTGCCTTGAAGACATTTAACGTCCCGGCCTCCACTGCACTCTGCCACAATGAATTCCACAAGCCCACCACTCTCTGGTTGAAGAAATGTCTCCGTATTTCTGTTCTGAATTTACCCCCTCTAATTCTAAGGCTGTGTCCACGGATTCTAGTCTCCTCGCCTAACGGAAACAATTTCCTAGCGTCCAACCTTTCCAAGCCATGTATTATCTTGTAAGTTTCTATTTGATCTCCCCTCAATCTTCTAAACTCCAATAAATATAATCGCAGGATCCTCAGCTGTTCCTCGTATGTTAGACCTACCATTCCAGGGATCATCTGTGTGAATCTCTGCTGGATACGCTCCAGTGTCAGTATGTCCTTCCTGAGGTGTGAGGACCAAAACTGGACACAGTAATCCAAAATGGAGCCTAACCAGAACATTATAAAGTCTCAGTAGCACAACGGTGCTTTTATATTTCAACCCTCTTGAGATAAATGACAACATTGCATTCGCTTTCTTAATCATGGACTCCACCTGCATGTTTACCTTTAGAGAATCCTGGACTAGCACTCCCAGATCCCTTTGTACTTTGGCTTCACTAATTTTCTCACCGTTTAGAAAGTAGTCCATGCTTGTATTCTTTTTTCCAAAGTGCAAGACCACGTATTTGCTCACATTGAATTCCATCAGCAATTTCCTGGACCACTCTTCCAAACTGTCTAGATCCTTCTGCAGCCTCCCAACTTCCTCAGTACTACCTGCCTGTCTGTCTAACTTTGTATCATCGGCAAACTTCGCTAGATTGCCCCCAGTCCCTTCATCCAGATCATTAATATATAATGTGAACAGCTGCGGCCCAACACTGAACCCTGCGGGACACCGTTTGTCACCGGCTGCCATTCCGAAAAAGAACCTTTTATCCCAACTCTCTGCCTTCTGTCAGACAGCCAATCCTCAATCCATACGAGTAGCTCACTTCGAATACCATGGGGTCTCACCTTGCTCAGCAGCCTCCCGTGTGGCACCTTACCATAAGCCTTTTGGCAGTCTAGATAGACCACATCCACTGGGTTTCCCTGGTCTAACCTACTTGTCACCTCTTCACAGAATTCCAACAGGTTTGTCAGGCATGATCTCCCCTTACTAAATCCATGTTGACTTGTTCTAATCTGACTCTGCTCTTCCAAGAATTTAGAAACCTCATCCTTAATGATGGATTCTAGAATTTTACCAACAACCGAGGTTAGGCTAATTGGCCTATAATTTTCCATCTTTTGTCTTGAGGAGACTCTAAATCTCATGGTTAGGTGCATTTATCCAGACAGCCCGGAGTCAATGCCCCAACTGAGGAGACTCTATCTATCCAGGTTATAACAATTGTAAGCAGACACCACACAGTCAGTTCCCTAAACTGAGGGAACTCAAAATCTCTTGGTTATATATAATTAACCAGTCAGCACAGAGTCAGTGCCTTAACTGAGGAGACTCTAAATATCCTGGTTATAGAAATTTAAACAGAAAGCACAGAGTCTGTGCCCTAAACTGAGGAGACTCTAAATCTCCTAGTTATGTACATTTATTTAACCTGCCAGTGCAGAGTCAGTGCTCTATAATGAGAAGACTCGATATCTCCTCGTTGTATATATTTATTTAAACAGCGAGCACAATGTCAGTGCCCAAAACTGTGGAGATTTTAAATCTTCTGGATATATATATGTTTATTTAACTCGCCAGCACAGAGTCAGTGTCCGAAACTATGGAGATTTTAAATCTCATGGATATATATGTTTATTTAACTAGCCAGCACAGGGTCAGTGCCCTATAATGCGAAGACTCTGAATCTCCTGGTTATATATATATTTATTTAACCAGCGAGCACAATGTCATTGCCCAATACTGTGGATATTTTAAATCTACTGGATATATACGTTTATTTAACTAGCCAGCACAGAGTCAGTGCGCGATAATGCAAAGACTTTGAATCTCCTGGTTATATATATTTATTTAACCAGCCAGCACAGAGTCAGTGCCTTATCTGAGGAGACTCTAACTCTCTTGGTTTTTTTTTTAATATTTAACTGGCCAGCACAGAGTCGGTGCCCTTAATTGAGGAAACTCAAAAACTCCTGTTTATAGATATTGAAACAGACAGCCCAGAGTCCATGTCCTTCACTGAGGAGACTCTAAATCTCCTGGTTATATATATTTATTTAACCAGCCCACACAGAGTCAATGCCCTAAACTGTGGAGATTTTAAATCTCCTGGATATATGTGTTTGGTTAACCAGCCAGCACAGAGTCAGTGCCCTATAATGAGCAGACTCCGAAGCTCCTGGTTATATATACATATCAGCCAGCATAGAATCAATGCACTAAAATGAGGAGACTCTAAACCAGTTCTGTCCCCTAAACTGAGGAGACACTAAATCTCCTGGTTATATATATTTAAAAAGGCAGCACAGAGACAGAGCCCTAAACTGAAGAGACTCTAAATCTCCTCAATATATATATATAAATGTTTACCCAACCAACACAGCGTCGGTGCCCTAAACTGAGGAGACTCTAAATCTCCAAGTTATGTATATTTATTTAACCAGAGAGCACAGTGCCCGAAACTGTGGAGATTTTAAGTATCCTGCATATATATGTTTATTTAACCAGGAGCACAAAGTTAGTGCTTTATCTGAGGAGACTCTAAATCTCAGGTTATGTGCATTTATCCAGCCAGCCCAGATTCAATGCTCCAACTGAGGAGACTCTGAATGTCCGGGTTATAAAAGTTGTAACCAGCCACCACACAGTCAGTGCCCTAAACTGAGGATACTCTAAATCTCATGTTTATATTTATTTAAGAAGACACAGCAGGGACATTATGGGTGGCACGGTGGCACAGTGGTTAGCACTGCTGCCTCAGCGCTAGAGATCTGGGTTCAATTCCTGCCTCAGGCAACTATCTGTGTGGTGTTTGCACATTCGTCCCACGTCTGAGTGGGTTTGCTCCTGTTTCCTCCTACAGTCCAAAAATTGTGCAGGTTAGGTGAAGGGATAAATGTGGGGGAATGGGTCTGGGTGGGTTGCTCTTCGGAGGGTTGGTATGGACTTGTTGGGTCAAAGGGCCTGTTTCCACACTGTAAGTAAGTAATCTAATCTTAAAAAAAAAAGTCAGTGTCCAAAACTGAGGAGACCTTAAATATCCATTTTATATGTATTTCACCAGAAGACACAGAGCCAGTGCCCTAAACTCTAAAGAATCTAAATCTCCTGGTTATATCTATTTATTTAACCAGCCAGCCCAGTGTCAGTGCTGCAAACTGAAGAGATACAAAATATTGTGGTTATAAAAATTTGAATCTGCCACCACACAGTCAGTGCCTGAAAATGAGGAGACTCTAAATCTTCTGGTTACAAATATGTATTTATCCGTCCAGCACATAGTCTGAGCCCCAAACTGAGGAGACGCGAAATCTCGTAGTTATATATATACACTTATTTAACCCGTCAGACCACAGTCAGTGCCCTTTACTGAGGAGACTCGAAATCTCTTGATTATGTATACTTATTTAACCAGCCAGTACAGAGTCATTGCCCTATAATGGAAAGACACTAAATCTCCTGGCTACATATATTTATTTATCCAGAGTCAGTGCCTAAACTGTGGAGATTTTAAATCTCCTGGATATATATGTTTATTTAACTAGCCAGCACAGAATCAGTGCCTTATCTGAGGAGACTCAAAATCTCCTGGCTTTTTTATAGTTAACCAGCCAGCAAATAGTCAGTGTCCTAAATTGAGGATACTCCATGTATCCTGCATATATTCAAGTATTTTTCCATCCAGCACATAGTCTGAGCCCTAAACTGAACAGACTGTAAATCACCTGGTTTTTATCTGTTTATTTAACCAGCCAGCACAGAGTCACTACCCTAAAATGAGGAGACTAAATCTCCTGGTTATATATATTTATTTAATCAGCCAGCACTGAGACAGTGCCCTAAACTGAGGGGACCCTAAATTTTCTGGTTATATATATTTATTTAACCAGCTAGCACCTGGTCAGTGCGCAAAACTGAAACGACTCTAAATCTCCTGGTTATATCTATTTATTTAACTAGCCAGACCAGAGTCAGTGCTCCAAACTGAGGAAACACATTTGTGGTGATAAAAATTTTAACCAGCCACCACACAGTCAGTTCCTGAAAATGAGGAGAGAATGAAACTCCTCGTTATATACATGTATTTATTCATCCAGCACATAGTCTGAGCTCCAAACTGAGGAGACTCGAAATCTCGTAGTTATATATATTTATTCAACCCGACAGAGAACAGTCAGTGCCCTAGACTGATGAGACACTAAATCTCCTGGTTTTATATATTAAAACAACAGGCACAGAGTTAATGCCCTTCACTGAGGAGACTCTCAATCTCCTGGTTATATATATTAAAACAACAGGCACAGAGTTAATGCCCTTCACTGAGGAGACTCTCAATCTCCTGGTTATATATGTTTATTTAACCAGGCAGAACAGAGTCTGTGCCCTATAACGAGCAGACTCTGAATCTCCTGGTCATATACATTCATTTAATCAGCCAGCATACAATCAGTGCCCTAACATGAGGAGACTAAATCTCCTGGTTATATATATTTAACTTGCCAGCACAGAGTCAATGCCCTACAATGAGACGACTCTAAACCTCCTGGTTATATATATTTATTAAAACAGCGAGCACAATATCAGTGCCAAAATCTGTGGAGATTTTAAATCTGCTGGATAAATTTGATTATTTAACTAGTCAGCACAGAGTCAGTGCCCTATAATGCAAAGACTTTGAATCTCCTGGTTATATATATTTATTTAACCAGCCAGCACAGAGTCAGTGCCTTACCTGAGGAGACTCTAAATCTCCTGGGTTTTTTTATATTTAACTGGCCAGCACAGAGTCAGTGCCCTAAACTGAGGAGACTCCATGTCTCCTGCATATATACAAGTATTTATCCATCCAGCACATAGTCTGAGCCCTAAACTGAACAGACTCGAAATCACCTGTTTTTATCTATTTATTTAACCAGCCAGCACAGAGTCAGTGACCAAACCTGAGGAGACTCTAAATATCCTGGTCATGTGTATTCATCCAGCCAGCCCAGAGTTAATGCACCAAACTGAGGAGACTCTAAGTTTCCTGATTATATATATTTAAAACAGACAGCACAGAGTCAGTGCCCTTAACTGAGGAGACTCTAAATCTCCTGCTAGCACAGGGTCAGTGGCCTATAATGAGCAGACTTTAAATGTCCTGGATACATTTATTTACTTAACGAGCCAGCAGAAAGTCAGTGCCCGAAACTGAGGAGACACTAATTCTTCTGGTTATATATATTTATTTAACCAGCCAGCACAGAGTCAATGCCCTTAACTGAGGAGACCTTAAATATAGTTGGTTATATATAATTAACCAGTCAGCACAGAGTCAGTGCCTTAACTGAGGAGACTCTAAGTCTCCTGGTTATAGAATTTTAAACAGAAAGTATAGAGTCTGTGGCCTAAACTGAGGAGACTCTAAATCTCCTGGTTTTATATATATGTATTTAACCAAACAACACCGAGTCAGTGCCATATAATGAGCAGTCGCTTAATGTCTTGGTTACATATATTTATTTAATCAGCCAGCATAGCTACAGTGCCCTCAACTGAGGAGACCCTAAATCTTCTAGTTATTTATATTTATTTCACCATCCAGCAGAAAGTCAGTGCCCTAAACTGAGGAGACTCTCAATCTTTTGGTTTTATATATATATGTTTATTTAACCGGCCAACACAGAGTCATTGCCCTATAATGATCAGACGCTAAATCTCCTGGTTATAAATATATCCGCCAGCATCGGATCAGTGCACTAAAATGAGGAGACTCTAAATCTCCTGGTTATATAGATTTATTTATCCATCCAGCACATAGTCTGAGCCCCAAACTGAGCAGACACTAAATCTCCTGGTTATATCTATTTATTTAACCAGCCAGCATTGAGTCAGTGCCCTAAACTGAGGAGACTCTAAATCTCCAGGAAGTTTGGATTGAAGAGTGAGGCTTTAGCTCAGGAGTCTTTGACAAGGAGGTTGAGTGAAGTGATTATGCCACAGTTGAAGAGGGTGAAGACATGACTACCAAGATGGTTCAGTGTGCTACGTGCTTGATGTGGGAGGTCAACGACTCTGGTGTGTCTGGTTCGTAGAAGTGTGGAAAGTGTGTGCACGTTCAGCTACTGACAGAGCATATTGCAGCACTGATGAAAGAACCCGAGGACCTTCGGCTCATCCGAGAGGACGAGATCTTTCTGGACAAGACCTTCAGTGAGGTTATTACACTAATCATACCAGAAGAGAGCAGAAGAGAGCAGACGATGAGGAAGGCAGAGAGGTGACAGGTTCAAGAGACCACTTGAGAAGTACCTGTCCGGAACAAGTTGAATCATTTGGAAACAGACGAGACAGATGACACTGCCAGTCCGCGAGGCGGCCAGGTTTGTCAATCAAATGTTGGCGCAGAGGCAGAGCAGAAAAGTCGGACATCGCACAGAGCCGTGGTAATAGGGGACTCCATAGTGAGAGGAACTGACCCGGGATTTTGTGGCATCAGACGGGACTTAAGGATGGTGTGTTGCCTTCCTGGTGCCAGGGTTAAAGTCATCACAGACAGAGTGCAGGAAATGCTCAAGGACGAAGGTTAAGGTGAAGGTGGTACTTGTCGGCACAAATTATGTCGGGAAGAAGAGGAGGAACATACTACAGCGGGACTTTGGAGAACGAGGAAGAAGGCTGAAAAGCAGGACGTCCAAGGTTTGCTTCCAGTTCCTCGGGCTGGTGAGGCCAGAAACGGAGATAATGCACTTGAACGTGTGGCTGGGGAACTGGGCAGGAAGAAAGGATTCAAATTCTTGGATCACTGGGGTATGTTTTGTGATAAGCATAAATACTACAAGACAGATGGTTTTCACCTTAATAGGTTAGGGACCAGCATTCTGGCAGGCAGGTTTGCTACTGCAACGTTTAAACTAAGTAACGGGGGGAGGGGACAAACTGGATGTTTAAGAAGGAAATTGAAGGGAAAGTTAGAACAAGAGAAGTCAAGAAAGACAATGTATCAATGAGGCAGAAAACTCAGAAAGCGATCATGCTGTAAGGTTGAGTGAAATAGGAGTTGATGGGAAGGGCGAGGGCAGTAACAAATTAGAAATACTGTACATGAATGCACAAAGCATTAGAAATAAGATGGATGATCTTGAGAGTCTTTTGGAAGTTGGCAGATACGATATTGTGGGGATAACTGAGACGTGACTTCAAGTGGACAGGGCCTGGGGAATGAAGATTCAAGGCTACACGTGCTATCGTAAGGACAGACTGATGGGCAGAGGGGGTGGGATTGCCATGTTTGTAAGGGAGGATATTCAGTCCCTTGCGCGGGGGACCTAGAATTAGGGGATGTAGAGTTAGTGTGGATAGAGCTGAGAAATACTAAGGGTAAAAAGACCCTCTTGGGAGTCATCTACGGGCCCCCAAATAGTAGTCTGGATGTCGGATGTAAGTTGAATCAGGAGCTGAAATTGGCCTGTCGCAAAGATGTTACTACAATTGTTATGGGTGATTTCAACATGCAGGTAGACTGGGAGAATCAGGATGGTATTGGACATCAATAAAAAGACTTTGTGGAGTGCCTCAGAGATGGATTCTTAGAACAGCTGTTGCTGGAGCGGACCATGGAGAAGGCAATTCTGGATCTGGTATTGTGCAACGAACCAGAATTGGTCAGGGACCTCAAAGTGAACTAGTCATTGGGAAGTCGTGACCATAATACAATAAGCTTCAATCTGAACTTTGAGAGGGAGAGAGTACAGTCGGAAGTGACAATATTTCTGTTGAATAAAGGGAACTATGGAGCTGTGAGGGAGGAGGTGGCCAAAGTTCAATGGTGCAATACCTTAGCAGGGATGACAGTGGAGGAACAATGGTGGATATTTCTGTGTATAATGCAGAGTTTGCAGGATCAATTCATTCCAAAAAGGAAGAAAGATGCTAAGAGGAGGCATGGGTGGCCGTGGCTGACGAGGGACGTTAAGAAACATATAAAGTTAAAAGAGAACAAGTATAACATAGCAAAGATAAGTGGGAAAACGGAGGACTGGGAAGCTTTTAAAGAACGACAGAGGATTACTAAGAAGGAAATAAGCAGAGAAAAAATGAGGCACGAAGGTAAACTGGCCAATAATATAAAGGAGGATAGTAAAAGGTTTTTTAGGTATGTGAATAGCAAAAAAATAGTTAAGACTGAAATTGGGCCCTTGAAGACAGAAACAGGGGAATATATTATGGGGAACAAATAAATGACAAAAGAATTGAATTGGTACTTCAGATCTGTGTTCACTGGGGAATACACAAGCAATCTCCCTGAGCTAATAGTGGTTGAAGGACCTGAACTTAAGGAAATTTATATTTGCTAGAAATTGGTGTTGGAGAGTCTATTAGGTCTGAAGGTTGATAAGTCCCTGGAACCTGATGGTCTACATCCCAGGGTACTGAAGGAGATAGCTCGAGAAATCGTGGATGCATTGGTGATTATTTACCAGAGTTCGATAGATTCAGGATCAGTTCCTGCGGATTGGAGGGTAGCTAATGCTGTCCCACTTTTTAAGAAAGGTGGGAGAGAGAAAGCAGGAAATTATAGACCAGTTAGTCTGACCTCAGTGGTGGGAAAGATGCTGGAGACTATTATAAAGGAAGAAATTATGGCACATCTGGATAGTAGTAACAGGATAGGTCAGAGTCAGCATGGATTTATGAAGGGGAAATCATGCTTGACTAATCTTCTGGAATTTTTTGAGGATGTAACTCTGAAGATGGATGAGGGAGATCCAGGAGATGTAGTGTACTTGGACTTTCAGAAAGCTTTTGATAAAGTCCCACATAGGAGGTTAGTGAACAAAATTAGGGCACATGGTATTGGAGGCAAAGTACTAACTGGGATTGAAAATTGGGTGACTGATAGGAAACAAAGAGTAGTGATAAACGTCTCCATTTCGGAATGGCAGGCAGTGGGGTACCGCAGGGATCAGTACTGGGACCGGAGCGTTTTATAATATATGTTAATGATATTGAATATGGTATTATCAATAACATTAGCAAATTTGCTGATGATACTAAGCTGGTTGGCAGGGTGAAATATGATGAGGATGTTAGGAGATTACAGGGTGACCTGGACAAGTTAGGTGAGTGGTCAGATGCATGGCAGATACAGTTTAATGTAGATAAATGCATGGTTATCCACTTTGGTGGCAAGAACAGGAAGGCAGATTACGACCTCAATGGAATCAATTTAGGAAAAGGGGCAGTACAGAGAGATCTGGGTGTTCTTGTACACCAGTCAATGAAGGTAAGCATGCAGGTACAGCAGGTAGCATGCTTACCTTCATAACAAGAGGGATTGCGTATAGAAGCAAAGGGGTTCTTCTGCAGCTGTACAAGGCCCTGGTGAGACCACACCTGGAGTACTGTGTGCAGTTTTGGTCTCCAAATTTGAGGAAAGACATTCTGGCAATTGTGGGAGTGCAGCGGAGGTTCACGAGGTCAATTCCTGGAATGGCGGGATTACCTTACATTGAAAGACTGGAGCGACTGGGCTTGTATACCATTGAGTTTAGAAGACTGAGAGGGGATCTGATTGAGACGTATAAGATTGTTAAAGGATTGGACACATGTTTCCGCTGATGAGTGAGTGCTGAACCAGAGGACACAGCTTAAAATGGGTAGACCATTTAGGACAGAGATGAGGAGAAGCTTCTTCACCCAGAGAGTGGTGGCTGTGTGGAATGCTCTGCCCCAGAGGGCAGTGGAGGCACAGTCTCTGGATTCATTTAAGAAAGAGTTGGATAGAGCTCTCAAGGATAGTGGAATCAAGGGTTATGGAGATAAGGCAGGAACAGGATACTGATTAAGAATGATGGGCCATGATCATATTGAATGGAGGTGGAGGCTCGAAGGGCAGAATGGCCTACTCCTGCACCTATTGTCTATTGTCTCCTGGTTATATGTAATTAACCAGCCAGCACAGAGTCAGTGCCTTAAAATGAGGAGACTCTAAATCTCCTGGTTATATATATTTAAAAAGACAGCACAGAGACATGTCCTAAACTGAGGATTCTCGAAATCTCTTGGATATATATATATGTATATATATTTAACCAGCCAGTGCAGAGTCTGTGCCGAAACTGAGCAGACTCTCAATTACCTGGTTATATATATGTTTATTTAACCAGCCAGCACAAAGTCAGTGCTCTGTAATGAGCAGATTCTAAATCTCCTGGTTATAGATATTTAAAAAGACTGAACAGAGTCAGTGCCCTAATCTGAAGAGACCATAAATCTCCTATATATATACATATTTATTTAAGCAGCCAGAACAGAGTCAGTGCCCTAATCTGAGGAGACTCGAAATCTTTTGCTAAAAGATAATTAACCAATCAATCCAGAGGGAGAATCCAAAACTGACGAGACTCTAAATTTCCTGGTTATATATATTTAAACAGAAAGCACTGAGTCAGTGCCCTAAAATGAGCAGACTCTAAATCTCCTGATTATTTCTATTTAACCAGCCAGCACCGAGTCAGTGCGTTAACTGAGAAGACTCTAAATCTCCTGGTTATATTTATTTAACTAGCCAGCACAGAGTCAGTGCCCTAAACTGAGGAGACTCTAAATCTCCTGGTTATGAGGATGTAAAATTTGAATTTAGGCAACAAGTATGTGTAGATTTTTATTTACTACAAAATGGTTTATTGAATTAAATGAATACTATAAAATGCCCTGATTTGCAGATTTAAGATGAAATTCAAAAATAAGAGGACAATAAATTGAATACTGACACATTAATTTACCATTTGAACTAACCTTGAACTGACAATGTACGTAAATTTCTTTTCCAAGGAATACCATTGGATTAGCCTGCTGTCAATTATATCAGCATGTTACAGTTAAGTGGTCTTTTCTTGTCATTAAGAACCCTTTCCCAGGAAATATCATTGGATTAACTTGCTGTAAACCATGTCACTTTACTATATGTGATAGTTTTTTTTTGTAATTAAGGCTGTACTATTTCTTAAAGAACATATAAATAATGTGTAATTTTCAAATGTATTTGTGCAACTTCACCACTGAACACTGAAGTTTCAATCTCTATTTTGCTTGATAGAATTGCGTCAAGGCATGTTAATTGAATGATCTTTGGTTTTTGAACAGACCACATTTGTCAATTCTTTTGACCAATCTTGAACTAAGAAGCCCATCTTGAGGGGTCTTTGATCTTCATTTTGGTGGCGTGACACGTTTTCGGCTCAAACAGATTGTGAACAGCGGTGTAAGAGCTAAATGTCCTTTGTGTTGAGGAATTTGGCCAGCCAGACGTGAATATTTTAATAACGTTTGGTTTTCCTCTCATTCAAGTGGAGTCTGACGTGACACCCCTCATTGTTTATTTTCCAGTCCAGCCCAAAAGGATCGGTCTTAGCAAGGGTTGGGTCTGGAGGACTTCTTAAATGTTAAAAAAAAGGGGCAGAGATTAATTGAAGTTGAGGGTGCTTTGCGACTTCCGGACAGTGGTCTTCAAAACTTGCTGAACTCTGAGGGGAGGGTTGAAATCTGCATTCCTAAACTTTGTTAATTTGTGGGTTTAAGAAAAACTTCGATTACTTCAACTTTTCTCGTTTATTTTCGTGTTCGGACCGTTTCTTTACGGTTTAAAAAAAACTTCGATCTCCCGAGCGTTGTAAAGTTCCAGGTTGTAAAAATATCGGATGTTTGTATTTTCAGCAGTTTTCGGAGGCTGTTGCCTTCAACAGTTTTATTATGGGCAGTTTTTAAAGAAATTTGATATTTAAAGTGTTTAGGGAGGCAAGAGGCCCCCAGCTTTTAATAATAGGTTATTATTAATATAATCAAATATAATACTTAATAAGTTAATAAACAATAAATCAGTAATAAAAGTAAATATGTGATTTTTAAAAAAGAAAAGTTAAATTGCGATATTTTATAACAGAAGTTTTTAAAAAAGGTTTTGTGAAATAATTAGGCTTTACGGAAGTCTGATTAGTGAGTAATATGTTTTTTTAATTAGTTGCTATAAAACTGAAGTAATTTTAAAATGGGTAATTACATAGACAGAACAAATGATCCATCAGCAACGTTAGTGAAATTATGTGAAAAATTTCCCAAAACGTCTGAGGCCTTTAGAAAACTGCCTGGATGTCGAAACAAAACATTGGGTGAGGAAGAATGGCCATTCAATGGTAGCCATTCAATGTTCATTTGGTTAAATGTGTTGAAATGTGGCCAATAGGGAGTAATGCGTCTTTAATGTTCTCTCGGAGCTGACGTTGGGAATCGATATGCTTTCATCCTATCAAAAGAAAAACGTACTAATATACACTGACTCTTCATTGTGCTTTTAATATGATCCACGATTTTGGAGCCTTGTGGGGACATTGAAGATTTTTAACTTCCAAGGGGTGCAACAGTATGGTAATGCTATTTTGTCCAATCAATCTGACAGTTATCAAGACATCTGGCTCATACTGATGAAACTGATACTGTTTCTAAAGTAATGGGCAAGTATATGCAGCTGGAAAACAGGCAGCCATACGCCCCAAACGTCTAAACCCATTGGGTCCCCAGTAGAACGCGTTTAAGACACAGTATAAGGACGGGTATGCCAGATCTGGGTAAGGTGCAAAAATCACAGGGGAATGATACTGTCTGTTCAGTGCCGATTCACAATGTCTTTTGATTTGTCTATTGCTTACTGAATGTAATCATATGGGTTAAGTGTTTGGATTATTTTCAATATTGTTTTGAGATTTGGAAGTAATTTGTAAATTTCCATTTCTGAAATAATTACAGGCACTTTATACTACAATATACTACTGACTGAATTATCAAGTGATTTGATTTCATACATGGACGCTAAGCTTAAATATCTTTGCTTTGTATATGGAACTTATAAGAAATGAACTTATAAGAAATGAACTTTTAACAGTTCATTTACAGAATAAGTCTAAATGGTCTTTACATGTAAAGGTGTTGTGTGCCAGTTTGATTACATTTGTACGATGGGCATTTCTGTTAAGCATTGTCCCTTTTCAGATAGATCACGTAGTAAAAGAGACAAAGGGGGGATTTTTCTAGAAAAATCCACACACCACAGGATTATCCACATACCCCAGGATTATCCACATACCCCAGGAAGTCACAAAGATAGGCCTGCATCTTATTGGGAAGGTCCCTTTATTGCCTCTGCTAAACCTGGATTTTTTTCAGTTTTAATAAGGCAGCTGACGACCTTGTCATGAATAGAGCAAGTAGTCCACATGCCGTAGCTGTAGGAACACTATTTCCAACTCCTGTTCCCTGTCCAATTACCTGGCAACGAGATCATAACACTCCCCTTTCTCCTGGCTTCTGTGCAGAACGGAAGAATCCAAACAACACATCAAGAATTAAAACACACTCATTGGCATGTGCAGCTCTTCGTGTTCTTTCATTAGGAGAGTCCTTAAGAATTATTAGTCATCAAAACCATAATTATCTCATTTGTGGATTCACAATTTTGTGAAATGAGACAACTGCTGCCTTAATTGAAATCAGGGACATGCTTTCAGAATTGTACCTATTTGTCCAACAAAACCGATTACATACTTGCGAAGCAAGGTGGATTTTGTGCTATGATTAGATTCCCTACAGTGTGGAAACAGGCCCTTCCGCCCAACAAGTCCACACCGACTCTCCGGAGAGTAACCCAACCAGTCCCATTTCCCTCTGACGAATGCACCTATCCCTAGGGGCAATTTAATGTGGCCAATTCATTTGAACTGCACATTTTTGAACTGTGGGAGGAAACTGGAGCACCCGGACGAAACCCATGCAGACACGGGAGAATGGATAAACTCCACACAGACAGTCGCCCAAGGCTGGCTTCAAACATGGGACCCTGGTGCTGTGAGGCAGCAGTGCTAACCACTGAGCCACCGTGCCACCCTACGAGTTAAAGCAAAATGCATTATGAGGGTCACTGATCTTTTCGAAAACATCACTCGACATATTGATAACATTCGCACTTTTGTCAACCAAATGAATGTAGGTACGGAATGGGAAGATTGTCGAAATGTAAAATAATACCTGTTACTGGGACCTGTTGTGTAATCTGTACAGACAGATTCTGTCAATAACTGTTACTGGGGATGCGGGGCACAGACAGATTATGTCAAGGTTTAATATAATAACTGTTACTGGGGCCTAACCTGTTTTGGGCACAGACAGATTCTATCAAGATGGAAAATAATAATTCTTACTGGGGGCTGTCGTGTAAAGGGCGCAGAAAGATTCTGTCAAGGTTTAAAATAATAACTGTTACTGGGGGTTGTCCTGTAAGGAGTACAGACAGATTCTGTCAAGATTTAAAATAATAACTGTTACTGGGGGTTGTCCTGTAAGGGGTACAAACATTCTGCCAAGTGTTAAAATATTAATTCTTACTGGGGACTGTCCTGTAAGGAGTACAGACAGATTCTGTCAAGGTTTAAAATAATAACCGTTACTGGGGGTTGTCCTGTAAGGTGTACAGACAGATTCTGCCAAGTGTTAAAATATTAATTCTTACTGGGGACTGTCATGCCAGGAGCACAGATAGGTTATGTCAAGATTTAAAATAATAACTGTTACTGGGCACTGTTCTCAATGGGGTACAGAGAGATTCTGTCAAGCTTTAAAATAGTAACTGTTACTGGTGACTGTCGTTTAAGGGGCACATTCAGATTCTGACAAATTTTAAAATAATAACCGTTACTGGAGACAGACAGATTCTTTCATTATTTAAAATAATTACTGGTCCTGGGTGCTGTCCTGTCAGGGGGACAGAGAGATTCCGTGAAGATTTAAAATAATTATTGTTTCTGGGGACTGTCGTGTAAGGGGCACAATCAGATTCTGTCAATATTTAAAATAATAACTGTTACTGTGGGCTGTCCTGTGAGGAGAACACACAGATTCTGTCAAGATTTAAAATAATCACCATTACAGGGGACTGTCGCGTAAGGGGCACAGGCACATTTTGTCAAGATTAAAATTAATAACTGTTACTGGGGCCTATCCTTTAAGGGATACTGAGAGATTTGGTCAAGATTTAAATTAATGGTGGTACCGGGGACTGCCCTGTAAGGAATACTGACAGATTCTGTCAAGATTTTGGATAATACCTGTTACTGGAGACTGTCCTGTAAGAGGCACAGACAGATTCTGTCATGATTTACCACAATAACTGTTGTTGGGTCCTCTCTTGTAAGCTGCACAGACAGATCTTGTCATTATCTGTTACTGGGGGGCGCTCAGTAATGGACACAGACAGATTCTGTCAATATTTAAAATAATAACTATTACTGGGGCCTCTCCCTTAAGGGACACAGACAGATTCTGTCAAGATTTTAAATTATCCCTGTTACTGGGGTCTCTCCTGTAAGTGGCACAGATAGATTCTGTCAAGATTTAAAATAGTAACTGTTTCTTCGGCCTCTCCTGTTATCTGCACTGACAGATTCTGTCAATAACTGCTACTGGGGACTCTCCTACAAGGGGAACCCCCTTGTAGGAGAGCCCCCAGTCTTGTATGGGGTACAGACAGATTCTGTCGACATTTAACATAATAACTGTTACTGGGCACTGTCCTGCAAAGGGTATTGACAGATTCTGTCAAAATTTAAAATAATAACTATTACTGAGGCCTCTTCTGAAGGTGCACAATCAGATTCTGTTAATAACTGTTGCTGGGGGCGCTCCACTAAGGGACACAGATTCTGTCAAGGTTTAAAATAATAACTGTTACTGGGCCATGTCTTGTAAGGGGTACACACAGATTCTGTCAAGATTGAAAATAATAATTCTTACTGGAGACTGTCCTGGAAGGAGTACAGACAGATTCTGTCAACATTTAAAATAATTTTTACTGTGGACTGTCCTGTATGGGGTACAGACAGATTCTTCAAGACTTAAATAACTGTTACTGGGTGCTGTCCTGTAAGGAGTTCAGAGAAAATCTGTCAAGATTTAAAATAATACCTGTTACTGAGGACTGTCTTGCAAGGTGCACAGACAGATTCTGTCAAGGTTTAAAATAATAACCGTTACTGGGGGTTGTCCTGTAAGGTGTACAGACAGATTCTGCCAAGTGTTAAAATATTAATTCTTACTGGGGACTGTCATGCCAGGAGCACAGATAGGTTATGTCAAGATTTAAAATAATAACTGTTACTGGGCACTGTTCTCAATGGGGTACAGAGAGATTCTGTCAAGCTTTAAAATAGTAACTGTTACTGGTGACTGTCGTTTAAGGGGCACATTCAGATTCTGACAAATTTTAAAATAATAACCGTTACTGGAGACAGACAGATTCTTTCATTATTTAAAATAATTACTGGTCCTGGGTGCTGTCCTGTCAGGGGGACAGAGAGATTCCGTGAAGATTTAAAATAATTATTGTTTCTGGGGACTGTCGTGTAAGGGGCACAATCAGATTCTGTCAATATTTAAAATAATAACTGTTACTGTGGGCTGTCCTGTGAGGAGAACACACAGATTCTGTCAAGATTTAAAATAATCACCATTACAGGGGACTGTCGCGTAAGGGGCACAGGCACATTTTGTCAAGATTAAAATTAATAACTGTTACTGGGGCCTATCCTTTAAGGGATACTGAGAGATTTGGTCAAGATTTAAATTAATGGTGGTACCGGGGACTGCCCTGTAAGGAATACTGACAGATTCTGTCAAGATTTTGGATAATACCTGTTACTGGAGACTGTCCTGTAAGAGGCACAGACAGATTCTGTCATGATTTACCACAATAACTGTTGTTGGGTCCTCTCTTGTAAGCTGCACAGACAGATCTTGTCATTATCTGTTACTGGGGGGCGCTCAGTAATGGACACAGACAGATTCTGTCAATATTTAAAATAATAACTATTACTGGGGCCTCTCCCTTAAGGGACACAGACAGATTCTGTCAAGATTTTAAATTATCCCTGTTACTGGGGTCTCTCCTGTAAGTGGCACAGATAGATTCTGTCAAGATTTAAAATAGTAACTGTTTCTTCGGCCTCTCCTGTTATCTGCACTGACAGATTCTGTCAATAACTGCTACTGGGGACTCTCCTACAAGGGGAACCCCCTTGTAGGAGAGCCCCCAGTCTTGTATGGGGTACAGACAGATTCTGTCGACATTTAACATAATAACTGTTACTGGGCACTGTCCTGCAAAGGGTATTGACAGATTCTGTCAAAATTTAAAATAATAACTATTACTGAGGCCTCTTCTGAAGGTGCACAATCAGATTCTGTTAATAACTGTTGCTGGGGGCGCTCCACTAAGGGACACAGATTCTGTCAAGGTTTAAAATAATAACTGTTACTGGGCCATGTCTTGTAAGGGGTACACACAGATTCTGTCAAGATTGAAAATAATAATTCTTACTGGAGACTGTCCTGGAAGGAGTACAGACAGATTCTGTCAACATTTAAAATAATTTTTACTGTGGACTGTCCTGTATGGGGTACAGACAGATTCTTCAAGACTTAAATAACTGTTACTGGGTGCTGTCCTGTAAGGAGTTCAGAGAAAATCTGTCAAGATTTAAAATAATACCTGTTACTGAGGACTGTCTTGCAAGGTGCACAGACAGTTTCTGTTAAGATTTAAAATAATAAATGTTATTGGGGACTGTCCTGTAAGAAGTACAGATAGATTCTGTCAAGATTTACAATAATAACTGTTGCTGGGGCCTATCCTGTTAGGGACACAGACAGATTCGGTCAAGATTTAAAATAATTGTTATTGTGGACAGTCCTGTATGGGGTACAGACAGATTCTTTCAAGACTGAAGTAATTTTTACTGGGTCCAGTCCTGTCAGGGACACAAAGAGATTCTGCCAAGATTTAAAATAATAATTCTTACTGCGGCCTATACAGATTTGAGACACTCTGCACTCACTATACACACACACATACACTTTCTCACACTCACAACCCCCAACCCAGACAGACACACAGACAGACAAAGACCCACACGCACACATATATTTTGTGGGGTGAATTTGTACTTTCAGGGTTACATTGTACTTTGCTCAAAAACTGCATGCATTCATGTCGAACTCTGAGCTCAAAAACTGCATGAATTTATGTAAAACTCTGTAATCTCACTTTTAAGATTTGAAGCAATCTAAACATAGACAGAGAGCACAGGGGGCCAACACCTTCAACATATTGTCTATCTATCAGCATTGTTAACAGCTAACCCGAAAATGCAACTTTTAAAAAAAAGGTTTTGTGATTTACACATTAGAGAAGTGAAACTATCACTGTATTCTAACAGATGAAAGGTTTAACAGACAATCAATTATTCAATGCATAATTTCAGTTACATCACACTGTAAATGTTTGCTATAAATTCTGTGTTAGGATTGAGCACTCCACTACCACCTGATGAAGGAGCGTCGCTCCGAAAGCTGGTGTGCTTCCAATTAAATCTGTTGGACTATAATCTGGTGTTGTGTGATTTTTAACTTTGTACACCCCAGTCCAACACCAACATCTCCAAATCACGAAATATCCCGGTTATATATATTTATTTAACCAGCGAGCACAGTGTCAGTGCCCTAACCTGAGGAGACTCGAAATATCCTGGTAACATGTATGTAACCAGGCAGCCCAGAGTCAGTGTCCTAAACTGAGGAGACCTCAAATATCCTGGTTATATATATTTAACCAGCAGGCACAGAGTCAGTGTCCCAAACTGAGAAGATTCTAAATATCCTGGTTATAAAAAAACTGTAACCAGCCACCACACAGTCAGCACCCTCAACTGAGGAGATTCTCAATCACCTGGTTACATGTATATATTTATCCATCCAGCACATAGCCTGAGCCCTCAACTGAGGAGACTCTAAATCTTCTGATTATGCATATGTAATTAACCAGCATAGATTCAGTGCCCTTAAATGAGCAGCCTCTAAATCTCCAGGTTATATGTATTATTTAATCAGCCAGAACAGAGTCAGTGCCCGAAACTGAGTAGACTTTAAATATCCTGTTAAATATATTTACAAAACCAGCCAGCACAGATTTAGTGCCCTTAAACGAGCAGCCTCTAAATCTCCAGGTTATGTATATTTACCTAGCAAGCCCAGAGTCAGTGCCCCAAAGTGAGGAGACTCCAAATTTCGTGGTTATCAACATTTTAATCGGTCAGCACAGAGTCAGTCCCCTATCCTGAAGAGACTATAAATCTCCTGGTTATATATATTTATTTAATCAGCCAGCACAGATTCAGTGCCCTGTAATGAGTAGTCTCTAAGACCATAAGACCATAAAACATAGGACTGGAAGTAAGGCCATTCGGCCCATCGAGTCCACTCCGCCATTCAATCATGGTTGATGGGCATTTCAACTCCACTTACCCGCATTCTCCCCGTAGCTCTTAATTTCTTGTGACATCAACAATTTATCAATCCCTGCCTTGAAGATATTTAACGTTCCGGCCTTCACTGCACTCTGCGACAATGAATTCCACAGGCCCACCACTCTCTGGTTGAAGAAATGTCTCCGTATTTCTGTTCTGAATTTACCCCCTCTAATTCTAAGGCTGTGTCCACGGATCCTCGTCTCCTCGCCTAACGGAAACAATTGCCAAGCATCCATCCTTTCCAAGCCATGTATTATCTTGTAAGTTTCTCTTTGATCTCCCCTCAATCTTCTAAACTCCAATGAATACAATCGCAGGATCCTCAGCTGTTCCTCGTATGTTAGACCTACCATTCCAGGGATCATCTGTGTGAATCTCTGCTCGATACGCTCCAGTGTCAGTATGTCCTTCCTGAGGTGTGAGGACCAAAACTGGACACAGTACTCCAATATGGGGCCTAACCAGAGCATTATAAAGTCTCAGTAGCACAACGGTGCTTTTATATTCCAACCCTCTTGAGATAAATGACAACATTGCATTCGCTTTCTTAATCACGGACTCCACCTGCATGTTTACCTTTAGAGAATCCTGGACTAGCACTCCCTGATCCCTTTGTGCTTTGGCTTCACGAATTTTCTCACCGTTTAGAAAGTAGTCCATGCTTGTATCCTTTTTTCCAAAGTGCAAGACCTCGCATTTGCTCACATTGAATTCCATCAGCCATTTCCTGGACCACACTTCCAAACTGTCTAGATCCTTCTGCAGCCTCCCAACTTCCTCAGTACTACCTGCCTGTCCACCTAACTTTGTACCATCGGCAAACTTCGCTAGAATGCCCCCAGTCCCTTCATCCAGATCATTAATATATAATGTGAACAGCTGCGGCCCAACACTGAACCCTGCGGGACACCGTTTGTCACCGGCTGCCATTCCGAAAAAGAACCTTTTATCCCAACTCTCTGCCTTCTGTCAGACAGCCAATCCTCAATCCATACGAGTAGCTCACCTCGAATACCATGGGGCCTCACCTTGCTCAGCAGCCTCCCGTGTGGCACCTTACCAAAAGCCTTTTGGAACTCTAGGTAGACCACCTCCACTGGGTTTCCCTGGTCCATCCTACTTGTCACCTCTTCACAGAATTCCAACAGGTTTGTCAGGCATGATCTCCCCTTACTAAATCCATGTTGACTTGTTCTAATCTGACTCTGCTCTTCCAAGAATTTAGAAACCTCATCCTTAATGATGGATTCTAGAATTTTACCAACAACCGAGGTTAGGCTAATTGGCCTATAATTTTCCATCTTTTGTCTTGAGGAGACTCTAAATCTCATGGTTAGGTGCATTTATCCAGACAGCCCGGAGTCAATGCCCCAACTGAGGAGACTCTATCTATCCAGGTCATAACAATTGTAAGCAGCCACCACACAGTCAGTTCCCTAAACAGAGGGAACTCTAAATCTCTTGTTTAATATATAATTAACCAGTCAGCACAGAGTCAGTGCCTTAACTGAGGAGACTCTAAATCTCCTGGTTATAGAAATTTAAACAGAAAGCACAGAGTCTGTGCCCTAAACTGAGGAGACTCTAAATCTCCTAGTTATGTATATTTCTTTCACCTGCCAGTACATAGTGAGTGCTCTATAATGAGAAGACTCGATATCTCCTCGTTGTATATATTTATTTAAACAGCGAGCACAATGTCAGTGCCCAAAACTGTGGAGATTTTAAATCTTCTGGATATATATATGTTTATTTAACTCGCCAGCACAGAGTCAGTGTCCGAAACTATGGAGATTTTAAATCTCATGGATATATATGTTTATTTAACTCGCCAGCACAGAGTCAGTGCACTATAATGCGAAGACTCTGAATCTCCTGGTTATATATATCTATTTAACCAGCGAGCACAATGTCATTGCCCAAAGCTGTGGAGATTTTAAATCTACTGAATATATATGTTTATTTAACTAGCCAGCACAGAGTCAGTGCCCTATAATGCAAAGACTTTGAATCTCCTGGTTATATATATTTATTTAACCAGCCAGCACAGAGTCAGTGCCTAATCTGAGGAGACTCTAACTCTCTTGGTTTTTTTTTTAATATTTAACTGGCCAGCACAGAGTCAGTGCCCGAAACTGAGGAGACTCCATGTCTCCTGCATATATGCAAGTACTTATCCATCCAGCACATAGTCTGAGCCTTAAACTGAACAGACTTGAAATCACCTGCTGTTATCTGTTTATCTAACCAGTCAGCACAGAGTCTGTTCCCTAAACTGAGGAGACTCTAAGTTTCCTGGTTATATATATATATATTTAAAACAGACAGCACTGAGTCGGTGCCCTTAATTGAGGAAACTGAAAATCTCCTGTTTATAGATTTTTAAACAGACAGCCCACAGTCCGTGTCGTTCACTGAGGAGACTCTAAATCTCCTGGTTATATATATTTATTTAACCAGCCCACACAGAGTCAATGCCCTAAACTGTGGAGATTTTAAATCTCCTGGATATATGTGTTTGTTTAACCAGCCAGCACAGAGTCAGTGCCCTATAGTGAGCAGACTCTAAAGCTCCTGGTTATATATACATATCAGCCAGCATAGAATCAATGCACTAAAATGAGGAGACTCTAAACCAGTTCTGTCCCCTAAACTGAGGAGATACTAAATCTCCTGAATATATATATATATATATATATATATATATATATATATATATGTAAATGTTTACCTAGCCAACACAGAGTCTGTGCCCTCAACTGAGGAGACTCTAAATCTCCAAGTTATGTATATTTATTTAACCAGCGAGCACAGTGCCCAAAACTGTGGTGATTTGAAGTATCATGGATATATATGTTTATTTAACCAGGAGCACAGTGGAGACTCTAAATCTCAGGTTATGTGCATTTATCTAGCCAGCCCAGATTCAAAGCTCCAACTGAGCAGACTCTGAATGTCCGGGTTATAAATGTTGTAACCAGCCACCACACAGTCAGTGCCCTAAACTGAGTGAACTCTAAATCTCTTGGTTATATATAATTAACCAGCCTGCACAGAGTCAGTTACGCTTAACTGAGGAGACTCTAAATCTCATGGTTATATTTATTTAAGAAGACACAGCAGAGACTTTATGGGTGGCACGGTGGCACAGTGGTTAGCACTGCTGCCTCAGCGCTAGAGATCTGGGTTCAATTCCTGCCTCAGGCAACTATCTGTGCGGAGTTTGCACATTCGCCCCACGTCTGAGTGGGTTTGCTCCGGTTTCCTCCCACAGTCCAAATATTGTGCAGGTTAGGTGAATTGGCCATGATAAATTGCCCATAGTGTTAGATGAAGGGATAAATGTGGGGGAATGGGTCTGGGTGGGTTGCTCTTCGGAGGGTTGGTATGGACTTGTGGCGTCAAAGGGCCTGTTTCCACACTGTATGTAAGTAATCTAATCTTAAAAAAAAGTCAGTGTCCAAAACTGAGGAGACTTTAAATATCCGTTTTAAATGTATTTCACCAGAAGACACAGAGCCAGTGCCCTCAACTGTAATGACTCTAAATCTCCTGGTTATATCTATTTATTTAACCAGCCAGCCCAGTGTCAGTGCTGCAAACTGAAGAGATACAAAATATTGTGGTGATAATAATTTGAATCTGCCACTACACAGTCAGTGCCTGAAAATGAGGAGACTCTAAATCTCCTGGTTACAAACATGTATTTATCCATCCAGCACATAGTCTCAGCCCCAAACTGAGGAGACGCGAAATCTCGTAGTTTTATATATATACTTATTTAACCCGTCAGCCCACAGTCAGTGCCCTTAACTGAGGAGACTCTAAATCTCTTGATTATGTATACTTATTTAACCAGCCAGTACAGAGTCATTGCCCTATAATGGAAAGTCACTAAATCTCCTGGCTATATATATTTATTTAACCAGCGAGTACAGAGTCAGGGCCTAAACTGTGGAGATTTTAAATCTCCTGGATATATATGTTTATTTAACGAGCCAACACAGAATCAGTGCCTTATCTGAGGAGACTCAAAATCTCCTGGCTTTTTTATAGTTAACCAGCCAGCAAATAGTCAGTGTCCTAAATTGAGGATACTCCATGTATCCTGCATATATTCAAGTATTTTTCCATCCAGCACATAGTCTGAGCCCTAAACTGAACAGACTCTAATTCACCTGGTTTTTATCTGTTTATTTAACCAGCCAGCACAGAGTCACTACCCTAAAATGAGGAGACTAAATCTCCTGGTTATATATATTTATTTAATCAGCCAGCACAGAGTCAGTGCCCTAAACTGAGGGGACCCTAAATTTTCTGGTTATATATATATTTATTTAACCAGCCAGCACAGAGTCAGTGCCCAAAACTGAGGAGACCTTAAATATCCTGTTTATATATATTTCACTAGAAGGCACAGAGTCAGTGGCCTAAAATGAAAAGACTCGAAATCTCCTGGTTATATCTATTTATTTAACTAGCCAGACCAGAGTCAGTGCTCCAAACTGAGGAAACACTTTTATGGTGATAAAAATTTTAACCAGTCACCACACAGCCAGTTCCTGAAAATGAGGTGACAATGAAACTCCTGGTTATATACATGTATTTATTCATCCAGCACATAGTCTGAGCTCCAAACTGAGGAGACTCGAAATCTCGTAGTTATTTATATTTATTCAACCCGACAGAGCACAGTCAGTGCCCTAGACTGATGAGACTCTAAATCTCCTGGTTATATATATTAAAACAATAGGCACAGAGTTAATGCCCTTCACTGAGGAGACTCTCAATCTCCTGGTTATATATGTTTATTTAACCAGGCAGAACAGAGTCTGTGCCCTATAACGAGCAGACTCTGAATCTCCTGGTCATGTACATTCATTTAATCAGCCAGCACAGAATCAGTGCCCTAAAATGAGGAGACTAAATCTCCTGGTTATATATATTTAACCAGCCAGCACAGAGTCAGTGCCTTATCTGAGGTGACTCTAAATCTCCTGGGTTTTTTTTATATTGAACTGGCCAGCACAGAGTCAGTGCCCTAAACTGAGGAGACTCCATGTCTCCTGCATATATATAAGTATTTATCCATCCAGCACATAGTCTGAGCCCTAAACTGAACAGACTCGAAAAAACCTGTTTTTATCTATTTATTTAACCAGCCAGCACAGAGTCAGTGACCAAACCTGAGGAGACTCTAAATATCCTGGTCATGTGTATTCATACAGCCAGCCCAGAGTTCATGCCCCAAACTGAGGAAACTCTAAGTTTCCTGATTATATATATTTAAAACAGACAGCACAGAGTCAGTGCCCTTAACTGAGGAGATTCTAAATCTCCTGGTTTTATATATATATGTATTTAATCAGCTAGCACAGGGTCAGTGGCCTATAATGAGCAGACTCTAAATGTCCTGGATACATATATTTATTTAACCAGCCAGCAGAAAGTCAGTGCCCTAAACTGAGGAGACCCTAACTCTTCTGGTTATATATATTTATTTAACCAGCCAGCACAGAGACAACGCCCAAAACTGAGGAGACCTTAAATATAGTTTTTAAATATATTTCACATATATATCCATGAGATTTAAAGTCTTCACGGTTTAGAACACTGACTCTGTGGTGGAAAGTTAAATAAACATATATATATCCAGAAGGTTTAAAATCTCCACAGTTTTGTGCACTGACATTGTGCTCGCTGGTTAAATAAATATATATAACCAGGAAATTTAGAGTCTGTTCAGTTAAGGGCACTGACTCTGTGCTGGCTGGTTAAATATATATAACCTGGAAACTTAGAGTGTCCTCAGCTTAGGGCACTGACTCTGTACTGGCGGTTTAAATATATAGAACCAAGAAATTTAGTCTCCCCATTTTAGGATACTGATTTTATGCTGGCTGATTAAATGAATGTATTTGACCAGGAGATTTAGAGTCTGCACGTTATAGGGCACAGACTCTGTTCTAGCTGGTTAAATAAACATATATAACCAGGAGATTGAGAGTCTCCTCAGTGAAGGGCATTAACTCTGTGCCTGCTGTTTTAATATATATAACCAGGAAATTTAGAGTCTCATCAGTTTAGGACACTGACTGTGGACTGGCAGGATAAATAAATATATATAACTATGGATATATATGTTTATTAAACCAGCCAGCACAGCGTCAGTGCCCTATTATGCGAAGACTCTTCAACTCCTGGTTATATCTATTTATTTAACCAGCAAGCACAATGTCAGTGCCCAAAACTGTGAAGATGTTAAATCCACTGGATATATGTTTATCTACCTAGCCAGCACAGAGTCAGTGCCCTAAAATGAGGAGATTCCATGCCAGTATTTATCCATCCAGCACATAGTCTGAGTCCTAAACTGAACAGACTCTAAATCACCTGCTTTTATCTGTTTATTTAACCAGCCAACACGGAGTAAGTGCCCAAACCTGAAGAAACACTAAATATCATAGTTATAAACATTTTAAACTGCCATCACACAGTCAGTGCCTGAAAATGAGGAGACTCTAAATCTCATGGTTGTATACATATATTTATCCATCCAGCACATAGTCTGAGCCCCAACCCGAGGAGACTCAAAATCTCCTAGTTATATATATTTATTTAACCCGCCAGTCCATCGTCAGTGCCCATAACTGAGCAGACTCTAAATCTCCTAGTTAAATGTATTAAAACAGCAGGCATCGTGTTAGTGCCCGAAACTGAGAAGACTCTAAATCTCCTGGGTTATGCGCTTTTATCCAGAGAGCCCAGAGTCAATGCCCCAACCTGCGGAGACTCTAACTCTCCTGGATATAAAAATTGTAACCAGCCACACACAGTCAGTGCCCTAAACTGAGGGAACTCTAAATCTCTCGGTTATATATAATTAAACAGTCAGCCCAGAGTCAGTCCTTAACTGAGGAGACTCTCAAGCTACTGGTTATAGAAATTTAAACAGAAAGCATAGAGTCTGTGCACTAAACTGAAGAGACTCTAAATCTCCTGGTTATATTTATTTAAAAAGACAGCACAGAGTCAGTGTCTTCACTGAGGATACTCTGAATCTCCTGGTTATATTCATTTAAACAGGCAGCATAGAGTTAATGCCCCAAACTGAGGAGACTCAAATTCAATGGTGGCCATTCAATGTTCAATTGGTTAAATGTGTTGAAATGTGGTCAAATGCGTCTTTAATGTTCTCTCGGAGCTGACGTTGGGAATCGATATGCTTTCATCCTATCAAAAGAAAAACGTTCTAATATACACTGACTCTTCATTGTGCTTTCAATCTGATCCACGATTTTGGAGCCTTTTGGGGACATTGAAGATTTTTAACTTCCAAGGGGTGCAACAGTATGGTAATGCTATTTTGTCCAATCAATCTGACAGTTATCAAGACATCTGGCTCATACTGATGAAATTGATACTGTTTCTAAAGTAATGGACAAGTATATGCAGCTGGAAAACAGGCAGCCATACGCCCCAAACGTCTAATCCCATTGGGTCCCCAGTAAAACGCGTTTAAGACCCAGTATAAGGACGGGTATGCCAGATCTGGGTAAAGTGCAAAAATCACAGGGGAATGATACTGTCTGTTCAGTGCCGATTCACAATGTCTATTGATTTGTCTATTGCTTACTGAATGTAATCATATGGGTTAAGTGTTTGGATTATTTTCAATATTGTTTTGAGATTTGGAAGTAATTTGTAAATTTCCAATTCTGAAATAATTACAGGCACTTTATACTACAATATACTACTGACTGAATTATCAAGTGATTTGATTTCATACATGGACGCTAAGCTTAAATATCTTTGCTTTGTGTATGGAACTTATAAGAAATGAACTTATAAGAAATGAACTTTTAACAGTTCATTTACAGAATAAGTCTAAATGGTCTTTACATGTAAAGGTGTTGTGTGCCAGTTTGATTACATTTGTACTATGGGCATTTCTGTTAAGCATTGTCCCTTTTCAGATAGATCACGTAGTAAAAGAGACAAAGGGGGGATTTTTCTAGAAATCCATACTAAAATCTTTGGAAAGAATGAAGTAATTTGTTACGCCCTTATTTCAACAAGAGACTCCCCGAGCCCTTTGATCCTTCCAAATCCTAACATGCGTGTATGGAATCGTACTAAAAATATTTACAGGACGTAATGTATATTTTAATTATTATCTATCCCCACCGCAATATCCTATCCAAATTACTACAAGGGTACGGAATGGGGGTGTGCTTATGTAAGATTGCCTATTTTATTCCTGTGCAATGATTAAAAGTATTAGTCATCACTGCTTTTCTGAAGAATCTTGCATCTCATGTGCATGCCTTAACGAAAAATGAATCCCTATTATCACTGGAATTCAAACTCTATGTGAAGAGGGTAACAACACCCACCTGATACCCGTAATGACACCCGGAATGACACTAATATTGGAGTGGAAGAACCCTTTTGCGATGTTGACCATGTTTCTTATCAAGAAACTCACCTCATTAGTACTGGATAATTTTCACCCTCAGCACCCAGGCCAAATTATGTAATCATGGATTATCCACATACCCCAGGAAGTCACAAAGATAGGCCTGCATCTTATTGGGAAGTTCCCTTTATTGCCTCTGCTAAACCTGGATTTTTTTTCAGTGTTAATAAGGCAGCTAACGATCTTGTCCTGAATAGAGCAAGTAGTCCTCATGCCGTAGCTGTAGGAACACTATTTCCAACTCCTGTTCCCTGTCCAATTACCTGGCAACGAGATCATAACTCCCCTTTTAAACATACAGTTTCTCCTGACTTCTGTGCAGAATGGAAGAATCCAAACAACACATCAAGAATTAAAACACACTCATTGGCATATGCAGCTCTTCGTGTTCTTTCATTAGGAGAGTCCTTAAGAATTATTAGTCATCAAAACCATAATTATCTCATTTGTGGATTCACAATTTTGTGAAATGAGACAACTGCTGCCTTAATTGAAATCAGGGACATGCTTTCAGAATTGTGCCTATTTGTCCAACAAAACCGATTACATACTTGCGAAGGAAGGTTGATTTTGTGCTATGATTAGATTCCCTACAGTGTGGAAACAGGCCCTTCGGCCCAACAAGTCCACACCGACTCTCCGGAGAGTAACCCATCTAGTCCCATTTCCCTCTGACTAATGCACCTATCCCTAGGGGCAATTTAGTGTGGCCAATTCATTTGAACTGCACATTTTTGAACTGTGCGAGGAAACCGGAGCACCCAGACGAAACCCATGCAGACACGGGAGAACATATAAACTCCACACAGACAGTCGCCCAAGGCTGGCATCAAACATGGGACACTGGTGCTGTGAGGCAGCAGTGCTAACCACTGAGCCACCGTCCCAACCTACTAGTTAAAGCAAAATGCATTATGAGGCTCACTGATCTTATCGAAAACATCACTCGACATATTGATAACATTCGCACTTTTGTCAACCAAATGAATGTAGGTACGGGATGGGAAGATTGGGGTTTTGGCTCATGGTACAAATGATTTATTAATATGTCTTTGTATGGTGCTATTGTTTTAACTGGTATTTTTGTTGGTTTTCCTATAGTTAAGCGTATTATTGCTAAAATAATAACTTCTATTGACAATATTGGTTCCATCCAGAAATTGCTTCTTCTTTACTTAAATCATGATGAGGAAACATCATTGGCTACCTTTGATTCCCTTCGGAGGAAGAGGAAATATGGCAGTCTTTTGCTGTCATTAAATTGGATTATGGTGCCTTTATGGTGTGGTCATAGAATGACCAAATGGGGGAATGAGGATCTAAAATTTGAATTTAGGCAACAATTTTTATTTACGCAAAATGGTTTCTTGATTTAAAAGAATACTATAAAATGGCCTTTGAACCTGTACTGCTGATTTGCAGAACTAAGCAGAAATTCAAAGATAAGAGGACAATAGGGTTTTCAAAAGTTGAATACTGACATATTAATTGACCATTTGAACTAATCTTGAAGCAGTACATGGCGTGACAATTGACATAAACATATCGTTGAGCATAGAATACCATTGGCTTAGCCTGTCTTCAATCATGCCACCTTATTACGGATAATTGGACCTTTCTTGTAATTAAGAACCCTTTCCAAGGAAATATCATTGGATTAACTTGCTGTAAATCATGTCACCTTATGATGCATGATTGTCTTTCTTGTAATTAAGGCTGTACTATTTCTTTAAAACGTTTAAATAATGTGTAATTTTCAAATGTAAATGCGCAATTGCACCATGGAACACAAAGGCTTCAATCTCTGTGTTGCTGGCTAGAATTGCGTCAAAGTACCTTAATTCAATAAACTAATGACCCTTGCTTTTTGAATAGACCGCTTGTCGATTCTTTTGACCAATCTTGAACCAAGAGGCCCCTTTTGAGAGGGCGTAGATCTTCAGTGAAAAGGGCACAAACAAATTCTGTCAAGTTTTAAAATAATAACTGTTACTGGGGACTGTCCTGCAAGGTGCACAGACAGACACTGTCAACATTTAAAATCATAACAGTTACTGGGGACTGCCATGCAAAGGGTTCAGACAGATTCTATCAAGATTTAAAATATTAACTCCTAGTGGATCCTCTTCAGTAAGCTGTATATGTAGATTCTGTCAATAACTATTACTGGGGGATCTCCTGTGAGGGACACAGACAGATTCGGTCAAGGTTTAATATAATAACTATTACAGGGGATAGTCCTGCAAAGTGCACAGATAGATTCTGTCAAGATTTAAAATAATAACTGTTACTGGGCAATGTCCTCTATAGGGTACATCCACAGTAAGTATTATTATTTTCAATCTTGACAGAAACTGGCCGCACCACTAACAAGACAGGCCCTGGTAACAGTTATTATTTTAAATCTTGTCAGAATTTGTCTGTACTCCTTCTGTCAAGATTGAAAATAATAATTCTTACTGGGGATGTTCTTGTAAGGGGCGCAGACAAATTCTTTCAGATTTAAAATATTACTTGTTACAGGGTGCTGTCCTGTCAGGGGTACAGATAGATACTGTGAAGATTTAAAATAATTACTGTTACTGGGGACTGTCGTGTAAGGGGCACAGACAGATTCTACCAACATTTACAGTAATAACTGTTACTGGGGGTTGCCCTGTTAGGGGTATGGACAGATTCTGTCAAGATCTAAACTAATAGCTGTTACTGGGCACTGTCCTGTAAGGGGCACAGTCAGTTTCTGTCAAGATTGAAAATAATAACTGTAACTGGGGATTCTCCTGTAAAGGGTACAGGCAGATTCTGTCAAGATTTAAAATAACAACTGTTACTGCGGACTGTCATGTAAGAGGCAGAGACAGTTTCTGTCAAGATTTGAAATAATGACTGTTACTGGGGACTGTCCTGTAAGGAGTACAGACAAATTCTGACAAGATTTAAAATAATAACTGTTACCAGGGCCTGTCTTGTTAGTGGTACGGCCAGTTTCCGTCAAGATTTAATCTAATAGCTGTTACTGGCGACTGTCCTGTAATGGGAGCAGAAAGAAATTCTGTCAAAATTTAGAATCATAATTGATACAGGGTTCTCCCCAGTAAGAGGCACATACATATTATGTCAATATTTAAAATAATAACTGTTTCCGCGGCCTCTCCTGTAAAGGGTACGAATATTCTGTCAAGAATTAAAATAATAGCGGGTACAGAGTACAGTCCTGCATAGTGTACAGACAGATTCTGTCAAGATTTAAAATAATAACTCTGACTGGGGCCTCTCCTGTTAGCTGCACAGACCGATTCTGTCAATAACTGTTACTGGGGATTGTCCTGCACAGGTGCACAGACAGATTCTGACAAGACTTAAAATAATACCTGTTCCTGAGGAGTGTTCTACACAGCGTACAGACAGAATCTGTCAAGACTTCAAATAATAATTGTTACTGGGGACTGTCCTTTAAGGAGTAAAGACAGATTCTGTCAAGATTTACAATAATAACTGTGACTGAGGTCTACCATATAAGGTGCACAGTCAGATTGCGTCAAGATTTTGAATAATATCTCTCACTGGGGACTCTCCTGTAAGGGGTACAGAAATATTCTGTCAAGATTTAAAATAATAATTGTTCCTGGGGAATTTCTTGTAACGGGCACCGACAGATTCTTTAAAGATTTAAAGTCATAACTGTAACTGGGTGCTGTCCTGTTAGGGGCACAGACAGATTCTGCAAAGATTTAAAATAATAACTGTTACTGGGGACTGTAGTGTAAGGGACACAGCCAGATTCTGTCAAGAATTAAAATTATAACTGTTTCTGGGGACTCTCCTGGAAGGGGTACCGACAGATTCTGTCAAGGTTTAAAATAATACCTATTATTGGGGCCTGTCCTGTAAGGGGTACAGACAGATTCTGTAAAGACTTACCATAATAACTCTTCTGGGGGCCTCTCTTGTAAGCTGCACAGACAGATTCTCTCAATAACTGTTACTGGAGGCTCTGTTATAAGGGCGAAAGACAGATTCTGTCAAGATTAAAATCATAACTGTTACTGGGGCCTCTGCTCTGAGGGGTACATAGAACATAGAACATAGAAGAATACAGCGCAGTACAGGCCCTTTGGCCCTCGATGTTGCGCCGATCCAAGCCCACCTAACCTATACTAACCCACTATCCTCCATATACATATCCAATGCCCGCTTAAATGCCCATAAAGAGGGAGAGTCCACCACTGCTACTGGCAGGGCATTCCATGAACTTACGACTCGCTGAGTGAAGAACCTACCCCTAACTTCAGTCCTATATCTACCCCCCCTTAATTTAAAGCTATGTAATGCCCGACTCCATACGCGGGAAAAGGTTCACACTGTCAACCCTATCTAACCCCCTAATCATCTTGTACACCTCAATCAAGTCACCCCTAAACCTTCTTTTCTCTAATGAAAACAGCGCCAAGTGTCTCAGTCTTTCCTCATACGATCTTCCTTCCATACCAGGCAACATCCTGGTAAACCTCCTCTGCACCCGTTCCAGTGCCTCCACATCCTTCCTATAGTATGGCGACCAAAACTGCACACAATATTCCAGATGCGGCCGCACCAGAGTCTTATACAACTGCAACATGACCTCAGGACTCTGGAACTCAATTCCTCTACCAATAAAAGCCAGTACGCCATATGCCTTCCTCACCGCACTATTTACCTGGGTGGCAACTTTCAGAGATCTGTGTACATGGACACCAAGATCCCTCTGCTCATCCACACTACCAAGTATCCGACCATTAGCCCAGTACCCCATCTTTTTGTTATTCTTCCCAAAGTGAATCACCTCACACTTAGCTACATTGAATTCCATTTGCCACCTTTCTGCCCAGCTCTGCAGCTTCTCTATATCCCGCTGTAACCTGCCACATCCTTCCTCACTGTCAACAACTCCTCCGACTTTCGTATCGATTCTGTCAATATCTAAAGTAATCACTGTTACTGGGGTCTCTCCTTTAAGGTATACAGATAGATTCTGTCAAGATTTAAAGTAATAACTGTTACTGGGGCCTCTCCTGTACGGGGTAAAGACAGATGCTGTCAAGACTTAAAATAATCATTGTTACTGGGGTCTGCCGTGCAAGGGACACAGATAGGTGCTGTCAAGATGTAAAATGATAAATGTTACTCAGGACTGTTCTGTGAGGGGTACAGACAGATTCTGTCAAGACTGAAAATAATACCTTTTACTGGGACTCTCCGACAAGGGGTAGAGACAGATTCTGTCAAGATTGAAAATAATAACTGTTAGTGGGTCGTGTTCGGGGTACAGACAGTTCCTGTCAAGATTTAAAATAAAAACTGTTACTGTGGACTGTCTTGTGAGAGGTGGAGACAATTTTTGTCAAGATTTGATATAACAACTGTTTCTGGGGACTGTCCTGTAAGGGGTACATTCAGATTCTGTAAAAATGTAAAATAATAACTGTTACTGGGGACTGTTCTATGAGGGGTACAGACACAATCTGTCAAGACTTAAAATAATAATTGTTACTGGGGACTTCTTTGTAAGGACACAGACGGATTCTTTCAAGATTTAAAATAATAACTGTTACTGCATGCTGTCCAATCAGGGCTACAGACAGATTCTGTCTAGATTTACCATAATAATTGTGACTGGGGCCTCTTTTGTAGGGTGCACAGACAGACTTTGTCAATAACTGTTACTGGGGGCACCCCTGTAAGGGGCACAGACAGATTCTGTCCAAATTTAAAATAATTGCTGTGACTGGGGCCTTTCCTGTAAGCTGCGCCGACAGATTCTGTCACTAACTGTTGCTCGGGACTCTCCTGTAAGCGGAACAGACAGATTCTGTCAAGATTTAAAACATTAACTGTTACTGGATCCTCTTCTGTAAGTTGCACAGGTAGATTCTGTCAATAACTATTACTGGGGGCGCTCCTGTTAAGGGACACAGACAGATTCGGTCAAGGTTTAATATAATAACTGTTACTGGGGACTGTCCTACAAAGTGCACAGATAGATTCAGTCAAGATTTAATACCAGAATATTATACCACACTCTTCTGGACAGCGTATGAGTGTATTTTTATCATTATTACACCTTTGCTTCCAATTATATTGATTCTAGTGTTCAACGTGCTCAATGTCAGGAATATAATAGGAGTCAATCGAGTCCACCAGCGTCTCCGCTGTTTTGGAAATGGAGAGAATAGAATTGATCCAGAAATTGCAAACCGAAGAAAATCCATAATTTTGCTGTTCGCTTTGTCTGCTCATTTTATATAGCTGTGGATGACGAATGTAGCATATTCTTTGTATCGACAGGATGTAAATTATAATTATGAAGACAAGACATTTAGTGATCCACTATTTGTCGTTCAAGAAATTGGATTCATGCTGCGCCTTCTGAGTTCTTGTACAAACACATGCATTTATGCACTGACCCAGACCAAATTCAGAGAGGAATTAAAGAATGGACTGATGTATCCACTTCACTTAATTCTTAGATTATTTAAGTAAACAAATTGAATTGACCTGCAATCCGAGCTGTGATTTTACTCCGAGCTGTGATTTTGCCATCATTTCATACATTATTCTAAAGCGTCGGAAATGCTCGTCCATAGATCCCTGATTGTGACATTACGGGACAGTACAGATTGGTGGAGGGAGGCGACAACAAACCCGATGGGTCAAGAGCAACATTTGTGTATTATGATCCGATGAATCTATGTTCATCGACTTTATGATTGAAAGACGTGGTGCTGAATAACGGGCAACAGCAAAATAAACCATTAATAATTTTAAACTAAAGTAGAACGAGATAAGTATGGGAAGCGAGAGAGGCCAGGGTTCAATGAAACTGAAAAGGGACTGATCTTTGGTATGAAGAATGGATATCTAACTTCCAAAGAACTAGAATGATCACTGTCTGAACAAAAAAAAACTGGATCAGTCAGGACAATATTCATTAGAGTTTAAAACAATGAGCTGGAAATCTGAAAGAAACCTAAACGATTATAACAGAAGCAGAAAGGCTAAGTACAACAAGGATGTTCCCAGGACACAGTGGAAGGATATGGGATGGGCCATTGAACACAGAGCTGAGGAGCGTCTTCATCCAGACAGTGGTCAGCCAGGGGAATTCCATGCCACAGAAAGCAGATGAGGTCTTAATATTGAATGTTTTTAAGAAGAAGCAAGATATAGAACATAGAAGAACGAACATTACAGCGCAGTACAGGCCCTTCGGCCCTCGATCTTGCACAGACCTGTGAAAACAATCTGAAGGCCATCTACCCTACCATATTCATCCATACATTTATACAATGACCATTTAAATGCCCTTATAGTTGGCGAATCTACTAATGTGGCAGGCACTGTGTTCCACTCCTCGACTGCTCGCTGAATAAAGAAACTACCTCTGTCATGTGTTCTATACCTATCACCCCTCAATTTAAAGCTATGTCCCCTCGTGCTAGCCATCACCATCAGAGGAAGAAGGCTGTCTCTGTCCAGCCCATCTAACTCTCTGATTATCTTGTATGTCTCAATTACGTCACCTCACAACCTATTCTCTCTAATGAAAACTGCCTCTAGTCCCTCAGCCTTTCCCCATAAGACCTTTGCTCCATTGCAGGCAACATCCAAGGAACTATCCTCTCAATGCTTTCCAAAGCTTCCAAATCCTTCCGATAATGCAGTGAACAGAACTGCATGCACTACTCAAATTTTGCACAGCAGAAGCATGACCTCATGGTTGTGAAACTAAATTCCTTTACAAATAAAAGCTAACACACTATATGCTTTCTTAACAACCCTATCTATTTGGGTGGCAACTTTCTATGTACATGGACACCGAGGTGTCTCTGCTAACCGATTTTACCAAGCAGCTTACCATTAGCCCAGCACTCTTTATTCCTGTGTGCTCCTTCCAAAGTGAATCACCTCACACTTGTCTGCATTAAACTCCATTTGCCAGCTCTCAGCCCAGTTCTACAGCTCAGCTATGTCCCTTTGTAAAACACAACATCCTTCTGCACTGTCCACAACTTCACCGACCTTAGTGTCATCCTTCTACACCCTGGTCCAGGACATTTATAAAAATGACAAACGGCAGTGGCCGCAAAACAGATCCTTGTGGTACACCACTAGTAACTGAACTCCAGGATGAACATTTCCCATCAACCACAAAACTCTGTCTTCTTTCAGCTAGCGAATTTCTGATCCAAACCGCTAAATCACTCACGATCCCATGCCTCTGTATTTAGTACAACAGCTTATCGTGGGGAACCTGATCAAACACCTTACTCAAATCCACATACACCACATCAATCTCTTTACCTCCGTTCATTTGTTTGGTCACCTTCTCAAAGAACTCAATAAGGTTTGTGAGGCACCACCAACACTGAACAAAACCTAATCAACTTATTTCTTTCTCGGTGATTATAAACCTCTTATAACGTTTTCCAGCACTTTACCCTCTAACAAAATAAGGTTCACTGGTCTATAATTACCAGGATTGTCTCTACTCCCATTCTTGAACAAGGGGACAACATTTGCTGTCCTCCAGTCTTCTGGCACTATTCCTGTAGAAAATAAAGTCATAAAGATCAAAGTCAAAGGCTCTTCAACGTGCTCCCTGGCTTCCCAGATAATTCTGTGGCCTCTACTGTAAAATGTACAGACAGATTCAGTCAAGATTTAAAATAATAACTTATTATAATAAATAATGCCTTACAGCGCCAGGGACCCGGGTTCAATTCCCACCTTGGGCGACTGTCTGTGTGGAGTTTGCACATTCTCCCTGTGTCTGCGTGGATTTCCTCCCGGGTGCTCCGGTTTCCTCCCACAGTCCAAAAATGTGCAGGTTAGGTGAATTGGCCATGTTAAATTGCCCGTAGTGTTAGGGGCAGGCGTAAATGTAGGTGTCTGGGCGGGTCAGCATGGACTTGTTGGGTCGAAGGGCCTGTTTCCACACTGTAAGTAATCTGAAAAAACTGGTACTGGGGCCTCTCCTGTAAGGGGCACAGCCAGATTCTGTCAAGATTTAAAATAATAACTGGTACTGGGGCCTCTCCTGAAAGCGGCACAGACAGATTCTTTCAAGATTTAAAATAATCACTGTTATTGAGGACGGTTGTGTAAAGGGCACATTCAGATTCTGTCCAGACTTAAATTAATAACTGTTTCTGGGGGCTCTCATGTAAGGGACACTAACAGATTCTGTCAAGATTTAAAATAATACTGTGTACTGGAGACTCTCCTGTAAGGGGTACAGACATATTCTGTCATGATTTACCATAATAACTGTTACTGGGGCCTCCCTTGTACAGATTTGGACAATACCTGTTACTGGGGGCGCTCCTGTAATGGACACAGACAGGCTCTGGAAAGATTTAAAATAATAACTATTACTGGGGACTCTCCTGTAAGGTGCTCAGACAGATTCTGTCAAGATTTTAAATTATGCCTGTTACCGGGGCCACTCCTGTAAGGGGAACAGACAGATTCTGTCACAATTTAAAAGAATAACTGTTACTGGGGCCTCTCCTGTAATCTCCACAGACCGACTCTGTCAATAGCTGTTACTGGGGGCTCTCCTGTAAGAGGATCAGACAGATTCTGTCAAGCTTTAAAATAATTATTGTTACAAGGATCACTTCTGTAAGCTGCACATAGAGATTCTGTCAATAACTGTTACTGCGCGGGTCTCCTGCAAGGGGAACAGACAGATTCTGACAAAGTTTAAAATAATAACTGCTATTGGGGCCTCTCCTGTCAGGGGTACAGACAGATTCTTTCAATATTTAAAATACTAACTGTTTCTGCGGCTTCTCCTGTGAAGAGTACAGACAGATTCTGTCAAGGTCTAAAATTATAACTGCTACTCGGGCCTCTCCTGTAAGGGGCACAGACAGATTCTGTCAAGATTTTAGGTAATGCCTGTTACTGCGGTCTCTCCTCTAAGTAGGACAGACAGATCCCGTTAAGATTTAAAGTAATACTTTATACTGGGGCCTCTCCTGTAAGCTGCACAGACAGATTCGGTCAAGAACTATTACTGGGGGCTCTCGTGTAAAGGACACAAACAGATTCTGTCAAGGTTTAAAATTATAACTGCTACTGGGGACTGTCCTGCAAAGGGGACAGACAGATTCTGTCAAAAATAAAAATAATAACTGTTAACTGGGCACTGTCCTATAAGGGGTACAGACAGATTCTGTTAAAACTTACAATAATAACTGTTACTGGGGCCTATCCTATTAGGCGCACAGACAGATTCTCTCAATATTTCAAAGAATAACGGTTATTCTGTCCTGTATGGGTACAGACAGATTCTTTCAAGATTTAAAATATTAACTGTTAGTGGCGGATGTCCTGGAAGGAGTACAGAAAGTTTCTGCCAAGATTTATAATAATAACTGTTGGTGGGACCTATCCTGTTAGTGATACAAACAGATTCCATCAAGATTCAAAATAATAAATGCTACTGTGGACTGTTCTGTATGGGGTACAGACAGATTCTTTCACGACTCAAAATAATAATTGTTACTGGGTCCTGTACTGTCAGGGGTACAGAAAGATTCTGTGAAGATTTAAAATAATCATTGTTTCTGGGGACTGTCATGAAAGGGGCATAGACAGATTCGGTCAAGATTGAAAATAATAACTGTTCTTGGGGACTCTACTGTAAGGGGCACTGACAGATTCAGTCAAGATTTCAAATAATAACAGTTACTGGGGACTGTCCTCCAAAGGACACTGACAGATTCTGTCAAGATTTGAAATAATACCTGTTACTGGAAATGGTCCTGTAAGGGGTACAGACAGTTACTGTCATGATTTGTCATAATAAATGTTACTGGGGCCTCTCTTGTAAGCTGCACAAACAGATTTTGTCAATACCCGTAACTGGGGCGCCCCTATATTGGACACAGACTGATTCCGTCAACATTTTAAATTATGCTTGTTACTGGGCCCTCTTCGGTAAGGGGTACAGATAGATTCTGTCACAATTTAAAATAATAACTGTACAGGGTTTGTCCTGTAGGGGGTACAGACAGATTCAGTCAAGACTTAGAATAATAACTGTTACTGTGGACTGTCCTGTATGGGGTACAGACAGATTCTTTGAAGATTTAAAATAATAACTGTTACTGGGTGCTGTCCTCTCAGGGGTACAGAGAGCTTCTGTATTGATTTGAAATAATCATTATTTCTGGGGTATGTCATATAAGGGGCACAGTCAGATGCTGTCAGGATTTCAAATAATAACTATTAATTGGGGCTGTCCTGTAAGGAGTACAGAGAGTTTCTGTCAAATTTGAAATTAATCACTGTTACTCGGGACTGTACTGTAAGGGACACTGACAGATTATGACAAGATTTAAAATAATAATTCTTATTGAGGACTGTTGTATGGAGTACAGACAGATTCTGTCAAAATTTACGGCCTCTCCTGTAAGCTGCACAGACAGATTCTGTCAATAACTGTTACTGGGAGCTTTCCTGTAAGGGACACAGACAGATTCTGATTTACAATCATAACTGTTTCTGGGGACTATCCTGTCAGGGGTACAGGGAGATTCTGTCAAGATTTAAAATAATTACTGTTACTGGGGCCTATCCTCTTAGAGGCAAGATAGATTCTGTCTAGATTTAACTGTTACTGGGGACTGTCATGTAAGGGGCACAGGCACATTCTATCAAGATTTAAAATAATATCTGTTCCTGGGGCCTCTCTTGTAAGGGACACTGACATATTCTGTAAAGATTTAAAGTAATAACGGTTACTGGGATTGTCCTGTAAGGGACATTGACAGATTCTGTCTAGATTTAAAATAATAACTTTTACTGGAGACTGTCCTGTAAGAGGTACAGACATAGTCTGTCGTGATTTACCATAATAACTTTTCCTGGGGCCTCTCTTGTAAGGGACACTGACAGATTCTGTAAAGATTTAAAGTAATAACGGTTACTGGGGACTGTCCTGTAAGGGACATTGACAGATTCTGTCAAGATTTAAAATAATAACTTTTACTGGAGACTGTCCTGTAAGAGGTACAGACATAGTCTGTCGTGATTTACCATTATAACTGTTCCTGGGGCCTCTCTTGTAAGCTGCACAGACAGATTTTGACAATACATTTCTGGGGTGCTCCTGTCATGGACACAGGCAGATTGTGTCACGATTTAAAATAATAATTATTTCTGGGGCCTCTCCTGGAAGGGGCACAGTCGGATTCTGTCAAGATCTTAAATTATGCCCGCTACTGGGGCCTCTCCTGTAAGGAGTGCAAATAGATTCTGTAAGGATTTAATATAATAACAGTTTCTGCGGCCTCTCCTGTCATCTGCACAGACCGATCCTGTCAATTACTGTTTACTGGGACCTCCCCTGTAAGGGGCACAGACAGATTCTGTCAAAATTTTAAAAATACCTGTTATTGGGGCCTCTCCTCTAAGGGGAACAGACATACTCTGTCGAAATTTAAAATAATAACTGTAACTGGGGCTTCTCCTGTACGCTGTACAGACAGATTCTGTCTTTAACTATGACTGAGGGCTCGACTATAAGGGGAACTGACAGATTGTGTCAAGATTTCAAATAATAACTGTTACTGAGTTCTCATCTGCATGGGGTACAGGCAGATTCTGGCAGGATTTAAAATAATATCTGTTACTGGAGCCTCTCCTCTAAGGGGCTCAAGCGGATTCTGTCAAGATTTTAAATAATACCTATTACTGTGGATATTCCTCTAAGGGGTATAGACAGATTCTGTCAAGATGCTAAATAATAATGGATAGAGATGATTGTCCTGCAAAGGGTACATAGAACATAGAACAATACAGCACAGAACAGGCCCTTCGGCCCACGATGTTGTGCCGAACTTCTAACCTAGATTAAGTACCCATCCATGTACCTATCCAAATGCCGCTTAAAGATCGCCAATAATTCCGACTCTACCACTCCCACGGGCAGCGCATTCCATGCCCCCACCACTCTCTGGGTAAAGAACCCAACCCTGACATCTCCCCTATACCTTCCACTCTTCACCTTAAAATACCTTCCACCCTTCACCTTAAAATACCTTCCACCCTTCACCTTAAAATACACATTATGACAAGTTTAAAAGAATAACTGTTACTGGGGACTCTCCTGTAAACTCGGCAGACGGATTCTGTCAGTAACTATTACTAAGGGCTCTCCTGGAAGGGGAACAGACAGATTCTGTCAAGATTTAAAATAATAACTGTTACCGGGTCCTCTGCTCTCAGGGGTATAGACAGGATTTAAAATAACATCTGTTACTGGGTGCTGTCCTGAATGGGATACAGACAGATTCTTTCAAGATTTAAAATCATAACTGTTACTGGGTACTGTCCTGTTCGTGGTACAGGCAGATTCTGTGAAGATTTAAAATAATCATTGTTATTGGGGAATGTCGTGTAAGGAGCACAGACAGATTCTGTCAAGATTTACAATCATAACTGTTACTGGGGACTCTCCTCTGAGGGGTACAGACAAATTCTGGCAAGATATAAAATAATAACTGTTACTGGGATCTCTTCTGCATGGGGTACAGGCAGATTCTGGCATGATTTAAAATAATACCTGTTACTGGGGCCTCAGCTCTAAGCGGTACAGTCAGACTCTTTCAAGATTTAAAATCATAACTGTTATTGGGTGCTGTCCTGTCCGGGGTCGAGGCAGATTCTCTGAAGAGTTAAAATAATCATTGGTATTGGGGAATGTCGTGTAAGGAGCACAGACAGATTCTGTCAAGATTTACAATCATAACTGTTACTTGGGACTCTGCCGTAAGGGGGACAGACAGATTTTATCAAGATTTGAAATAATAACTGTTACTGGGATCTCTTCTGCATGGGGTACAGGCAGATTCTGTCAAGTTTTAAAATAATATCTGTTACTGGAGCCTCTCCTCTAAGGGACACAGACAGATTCTGTCAAGATATTAAAAAATACATGTTACTGTGGACGCTCCTCTGAGGGGCACAGACAGATTCTGTCAAGATTTAAAAAAATACTTGTTACTGTGGCCGCTCCTCTAAGGGGTATAGACAGATTCTGACAAGATTTAAAATAATAATGGATACAGATGTCTGTCCTGCAAAGGGTAGATTTGATTACTTACAGTGTGGAAACAGGCCTTTCAGCCCAACAAGTCCACACCGACCCGCCAAAGCGCAACCCACCCATTCCCCTACATTTACCCCTTTAACCTAACACTACCGGCAATTTAGCATGGCCAATTCACCTGACCCGCACATCTTTGGACTGTGGGAGGAACCTGGAGCACCCGGAGGAAACACACACAGACAATGTGCAAAGTCCACACAGTCCGTCGCCTGAGTCGCCTGGTTCACCAGGGTCTCTGGAACTGTGAGGCAGCAGTGCTAACCACTGTGCCACCATGCCGCCCAAAAATCTTAACAGAAGAATGTACACGCACATTCTGTTAAGTTTAAAATAATAACTGTTACTGGGGCCTCTCCTGTAAAATCCACAGGCAGATTCTGTCAATAACTATTACTGAGAGCTCTCCTGTAAGGGGAACTGACAGCTTGTGTCAAGTTTTCAAATCATAACTGTTACTGGGGCCTCTCCGGTAAGGGGCACAGACAGATTTTGTCAAGATTAAAAATATTAATGGTTTCTGTGGCCTTCTCCTGAAAAGAATAAAGACAGATTATGTCAAGATTTATAATAATAACTGTGACTGGGACCTCTTCTCTCCGGGGCACAGACAGATTCTGTGTTGCTGGAAAAGCGCAGCAGGTCAGGCAGCATCTAGGGAACAGGAGAATCGACGTTTCGGGCATTAGCCCTTCTTCAGGCTATTATTCAGGAATAGCCCTTCTTCCTCATTCCTGAAGAAGGGCTAATGCCAGAAACGTCGATTCTCCTGTTCCCTAGATGCTGCCTGACCTGCTGTGCTTTTCCAGCAACACATTTCCATCTCTGATCTCCAGCATCTGCAGACCTCACTTTCTCCTCACAGACAGATTCTGCCAAGATTTTAATTAATAACGGGTGCAGAGGACTGTCCTGCATAGTGTACTGGCACACTCTGTCAATATTTAAAATAACAACTGTTACTGGTGCCTCTCCTGTAAGCTGCACAGACAGATTCTGTCAGTAACTATTACTGAGGGCTCTCCTGTAAGGGCAACAGACAGATTCAGTCAAGATTTACAATAATAACTGTGCCTCTCCTCGAAGGAGTACAGACAGATTCTGTCAAGATTTTAAAAAGTAACAGTTACTGGGTTCTCTTCTGCATGGGGTACAGGCAGATTCTGGCAAGATTTAAAATAATATCTGTTACTGGAGCCTCTCCTATTAAAGGCACAGACCTGTTACTGGGGCCTCAAGATTTTAAATAATAGCTGTCACAGTGGACGCTCCTGTAAGGGATATTGACAGGTTCTGTCCTGATTTAAAATAATAACGGGTAGAGATGACTGTCCTGCACATTCTGAAAAGTTTAAAACAATAACTGTTACTGGGGACTTTCCTGGAAACTCCACAGACAGATTCTGTCAGTAACTATTACTGAGGGCTCTCCTGTAAGGGGAACAGACACATTCTGTCAAGATTTTAAATAATAACTGTTTCTGTTGCCTCTCCTGTAAGGGGTGCAGACAGATTCTAGCCAAGATTTAAAATACTAATTATTTCTGCAGCCTTCTCCTGTAAAATGTACAGACAGATTCTGTCAAGATTTAAAATAATAACCGTTACTGGGGCTTCTGCTATAAGGTGAACAGACAGATTATTTCAAGAGTTAAAATAACAACTGTTACTGGGTACTGTCCTGTATGGAGTACAGACAGATTCTTTCAAAATTTAAAATCATAACTGTTACTGGGTGCTGGCCTATCAGAGGTACAGGCAAACTTTGTGAAGATTTAAAATAATCATTGTTATTGGGGAATGTCGTGTAAGGAGTACAGACACATTCTGTCAAGATTTACAATCATAACTGTTACTGGGGACACTCCTCTGAGGGGTACAGATAGATTCAGTCAAGATTTAAAATAATAACTGTTACTGGGATCTCTTCTGCATGGATTACAGGCAGATTCTGGCAAGGTTTAAAATAATATCTGTTACTGGAACCTCTCCTATAAGGGGCACAGACAGATTCTGCCAAGATTTAAAATAATAACAGTTACTGGGTTCTCTTCTGCATGGGGAACAGACAGATTGTGTCAAGATTTTAAATAATAACTAATTCTGTTGCCTCTCCTGTAAGGGATACAGACAGATTCTAGTCAAGATTTAAAATACCAATTGTTTCTGCAGCCTTCTCCTGTAAAATGTACAGACAGATTCTGTCAAGATTTAAAATAATAACCGTTATTGGGGCTTCTGCTATAAGGTGGACAGACAGATTCTTTCAAGAGTTAAAATAACAACTGTTACTGGGTACGGTCCTGTATGGAGTACAGACATATTCTTTCAAAATTTAAAATCATAACTATTACTGGGTGCTGGCCTATCAGAGGTACAGGCAGATTTTGTGAAGATTTAAAATAATCATTGTTATTGGGGAATGTCGCGTAAGGAGTACAGACACATTCTGTCAAGAGTTAAAATAATAACTGTTATTGGGGCCTCTCCTATAAGAAGTACAGACAGATTCTGTCAAGAGTTAAAATAATAACAGTTATTGGGGCCTCTCCTATAAGAAGTACAGACAGATTCAGTCAAGATTTAAAATAATAACTGTTACTGGGATCTCTTCTGCATGGATTACAGGCAGATTCTGGCAAGATTTAAAATAATATCTGTTACTGGAACCTCTCCGAAAAGGGGCACAGACAGATTCTGCCAAGGTTTAAAACAATAACAGTTACTGGGTTCTCTTCTGCATGGGGTACAGGCAGATTCTGTCAAGATTTAAAATAGTAACTTTTACGAGGGGCTCTCCTGTAAGCTACACAGACAGATTCTGCCAAGATTTAAAATAATAAATCTTACTGTGTTGTCCTGTAAGGGGTACAGACAGATTCTGTCAAGAGTTAAAGTAATAACTGTTATTGGGGCCTCTCCTATAAGAAGTACAGACAGATTCTGTCAAGAGTTAAAATAATAACTGTTATTGGGGCCTCTCCTATAAGAAGTACAAACAGATTCAGTCAAGATTTAAAATAATAACTGTTACTGGGATCTCTTCTGCAAGGATTACAGGCAGATTCTGGCAAGATTTAAAATAATATCTGTTACTGGAAACTCTCCTATAAGGGGCACAGACAGATTCTGCCAAGTTTTAAAATAATAACAGTTACTGGGTTCTCTTCTGCATGGGGTACAGGCAGATTCTGTCAAGATTTAAAATAGTAACCTTTACTAGGGGCTCTCCTGTAAGCTACACAGACAGATCCTGCCAAGATTTAAAATAATAAATCTTACTCTGTTGTCCTGTAAGGGGTACAGACAAATTCTGTCAAGAGTTAAAGTAATAACTGTTATTGGGGCCTCTCCTATAAGAAGTACAGACAGATTCTGTCAAGAGTTAAAATAATAACTGTTATTGGGGCCTCTCCTATAAGAAGTACAGACAGATTCTGTCAAGATTTAAAATAATAACTGTTACTGGGGCCTCACCTGTAAGCTGCACAGACAGATTCTGTCAGTAACTATTACTGAGGGCTCTCCTGCAAGGGGTACAGACAGATTCTGTCAGTGTTTCAAATAATAATTGTTACTGGGGTCTCTTCTGTTAGCTGCACAGACAGATTCTGTCTGTAACTATTACTGAGGGCTCTCCTGTAAGGGGAACAGATAGATTCTGTCACAATTTAAATTAATATCAGTTTCTGCGGCCTCTCCTGTAAAGAGTCCAGGCAGATTTTGTCAAGCTTTAAAATAATAACTGTTACTGGGGCCTCATCTGTAAGCTGCACAGACACATTCTTTCAATAACTGTAACTGCAGGGTCTCCTGTAAGGGGTCCAGGTAGATCTTAGAAACAAAATCAATAAAATTTAGACGAGACCACCAAGACTGGAAACAAGACAATTTATTATGAACTTGCAAGTGAGGGCTTCAACTGCATCAGCAAATGAAGCAAATTAGAACTGAGGTTAGTGCCCAGTTATACCCTTTGAGCTGAGTGAGGTCATCTCTCCAGACTCCTAATTACCCAGTCTCTCTTACTATTTCGCCTCTACCCATCTATGCTCCACGCCCATTGCCCGTTTCTTTCCAAGTTGGCAATTTCTCCCTTGCACATGCTGTCATAAGGCTAAACGCTTATCTCGATGTTCCCCTTTGTAACTTCTTTCATTATCCATAGGTACATTCCATTCTTGTACATACATCTTAACAATGTATCTTTTTCATGCTTCATTTATATGTTTCAGTAATCTTAGCTTTTTGCTGAAACTGTTGTTTTAAACATTATGGTAAAATGAATTATTTTAATAAATCTACATTAAAGTTAGCACTTAATTATCCATAATTATGCACTGAAAAGTAGAGATATTCTTCCCTAAATACCTGCAGAGATAATAATTCTCTTGCTGTACCCCTTTTCTGTATGCTTCTTCTGTCTCTGCAAAAACAACACTTTTATCCCATTTCTAACAATTCCCCCATTTCTTTTCTTAACCATTTGTTGTTTTTGCAATCTTATTTGCTGCCCTCTTTTCACCCTATGGTGTCGAGGTTCACAATGTAGTCATTTCTGTCCTTCTAAGTTTTTGTCCTTTCAAACTCTAGGAGTTATCTGTTACTCTCTCTTTCTTGCGCTTGTTCTATTGTCATGACCATTATTGGTTGTTGTCCTCCTAGAGACATTACCAGCTTAGTCATTATCCATTTTAATATATTAAATCCTATCAGTAAACCTACAATTATTAGTAGCACATAAATGCCTAAATTCACTAACCATTTTCTCCAACCGGTCAATCTCCAGTTACCCCATTCCCATCTCCATCCTTCTTTTCAGACTTCAACTCGAATTTCTCTTATATTGCTTATCATTTTCTTTATTATTTCCGCCTTATCTTCCACTATGGAAGAGGTGTCTGGGATGAAGGTACAGCATTCTTTACCAATCAGAGCACAGGTTCCCCCTTTTTCGGCCAAAAGATAGTCTAAAGCCATTCGATTTTGTAAAGCTGTTAGTCTCGTGGCAATCATTTCGGTGGTTATGGCCGATATTTGGGATTGAGTATCCCCCATTGTGCCGACAGTATCATTAATTAAATTTTCAAGGGCGGCCGCCAGTTTCTGTATTTCCACCCTGCCCTTGTGGTGCCGTAGTTTGGGAGTAGTGTCCACAGTAGACGGTCTCCTTCAGAGACCTCTTGGGTCTTACGTCTTATTCCCCCCCGCCCCCTCCTTTCTCAGGTTGGGCTCATGCTTTTCTATTCAGAGGTGAGGGACTATATAAGCAAGGTACCAGCAGCCACTCCAAGCTTTCGAGTTTTGAGGAAGTGTTTCTTAAACTTCATACCATAAATGTGTTTCTACACATTCGATCACACGAACATATTTTTCCCCGGGAGTAAATGGATAGGCCTTCAGACCGCATACCCAATATGTTCTGTTTAATATTCGGGGAGTGGTCGTGGCAGTGGCTTGAGTGGTGTGGACACAAGATTATTTTCCTAGTTGGAAAGGTGCAGCATCATTCTGATTACAGGAACAGGTGGTATTCACTGCTCCTTTCGGTGGGGAAATTCTAAGACTATCAATAGCGCCCTGATTTTTCGGGGCTGGTCTTGGGAACCATCCTGCAAAGTTATATTTGCTCCTTTCAGATCTCCACTTTGTATTATTTTAACCCAAATCAAATTGTTGTACATCGTGTACTTCTTTTCTAGTGAGCGGTATGACCGAGGTGGGGATTACAGATTCACCATGGTGTGGGACGTCTGCACAGACGCAACAGTCGGTAAGTCCCGCTTGCTTAGCATAATTTTGGCACAGCGTAGTGAAGTGATTTTTCCCACTCCCTTGAATAGTTAGTACTACTAACATTACAATCCTATACCAGTATCTACCCATCTCTGAATCCTGCCTACCGTTCTATCTTTTATATGTATATAAAGAGTCTTTTGTCTCAGTTCATTCTTTCTTTTTCAGCTTAACTTTCAGAGGGTTGTCTGTAGGATGAGCGTGCTACTCCACCTTAAGGGTGCTCACAGGACCTTGAACGCGAGTGTGAAGAATCCACCCTTTCTCAGCAGTCCGAGTAGCTGTTTCAGTGGTCAGGAGGGTTAGGAATGGTCCCTCCCAGCTTGGGTGGAGTTTAGTATCTTTCCAGGTCTTGATCAGGACCCAATCACCCGGCTGGAAACGGTGTGCTGGAAATTCGAGCATCATTTCAGAAGGTGAAAGGCCAATATCGCCCCTTGGGGCAGTCCGAATGCGCAATAGTACAATAGGTAGACATTTGGTCCATGGTAATCGAGTCTCTAGGACTAATTTAGACAATTGCTTCTTTATAGTCTGATTCATTTGTTCCACCCGTCCAAAGAGGGTGGGTGCCAAGGAGTATGGAATTCCCATACCTTGTGGGCGGCACGGTGGCACAGTGGTTAGCACTGCTGCCTCATAGCACCAGAGACCCCAGTTCAATTCTAACTATTTTAAAGCTTGGTTTAATGCGTACAACGCACAGATCTGTGCTGACCATGTGTTCGGTAGTCATTCTGCCTCCACTGTTTGGTTTTTGTTACTGTCCACGACTGCATATCCATTGTGTCTTTTTCCTTCTACTATTCTCGATGACCCATCTATAAACAATCTATCCCTGTCATGTCAACGTAGATGTCTGCGATCCTGTCTAACTTTTGGTTTGATATGTTATGATGTCTAAACAGTCGTACTCTAATTCTCATTTGTCCAGATGTTCTCCCTTCCAAAGAAAGGTAGCTGGGTTTAGATAGGTGTCTGTTGCTAGTACGAGGTCATCTTTTTCCATCAGGATGGCCTCGTATTTTAGAATTCGTGAATCTGTCAACCATCTTCCTGCTTTTTGGTTTAACACAGTTCTAACTTGATGGGGAGTGCTAACGACTAGCGTTCCTCCGAAAGTAAGTTTCCGGCTTTCCTCCACTAGTATGGCAGTTGCTGCAACTGCCTGTATACATTCAGGCCATCCTCTTGAAACAGGGTCCAGAATTTTGGACAAGAAAGCTATTGGCTGTTTATTTCGCCCTCCTTTCTGGGTTAACACTCCTAGGGCTGCTCCATCGTTTACTGTCACAAAAAGGTGAAATAGTTTCTCTAGGGAAGGAAGGGCCAATACCGGGGCTTGCATTAGACTTTGCTTCAGCTCACGTAACCCTTCCTTTTCTTCTGGCCAGTACAGTCTTTCGTGTTCTGATTCTGTCAATTTGTAATATAACTTCTTTGTTTTCGAAGCATAGGCACTATCCACAATCTGCAATAACCTATTAGTCCCAGGAACTTCCGTAATTCTCGCTTAGTATTTGGGAGAGGCAATTCTACTATCCCTCGAATTCTCTTGGGATTAATGCTCCAAGCTCCCACATTGATAAGGTGTCCTAAGTATTTCACCTCTTTTTCTGCATATTGCAATTTATTCCTAGATACTCTCAGACCCTGTTGCACTAGGAAATTCAACAATCCATTGGTGGCTGAACTTACATCATTTCTCTTTTGTCCTGACACAAGTCGATCATCTACATATTGCAACAGCGACGTCTCCTGAGGCACTTTATATTGCTCTTGAATTTGTGCCAGTACTCGCCCGAATAAGTTAGGTGATTCTGTGAATCCCTGGGGAAATACCGTCCATCAGAACTGTTGTTTTCTGCCAGTGTATGGGTTTTCCCATTCAAAAGCGAACATGTCGTGGCTCTCTGAGGCTAAAGGACAAGCGTCTTTTAAATCTATTACACTAAACCAGCGCTCCTCCAGTGGTGTTATTAGTGAGACTCTTATTAGTTAATTTAACACTGCTAGGTCTAAAAAACTTAGGGATGACCACGCCGCTCCCGTATCCACCAAAATCAACATTTAAACAACCCGGTTCTGGATCTCGCCCACACGTTAGGGTTTATCTGTTCTTCATCACTGGTTGTTAGTTTATTTATTGCTATAGTTATTGAACAATTCTCTACTCCAATCTTCAAGTTTAACAAAATTATTAAATCCCTACACAAAAGATTACTTCCAACATCAGGAATATATGTTGTCCCGTCACTTCTTTGTTGTTTTCATTTATTAGGGTCGGCTCGAAAATGGGCACTAAGAATCCTTCACCTTTTACTCCGGAAACTCTGAGACTCTTATTAGTTAATTTAACACTGCTAGGTCTAAAAAACTTAGGGATGACCACGCCGCTCCCGTATCCACCAAAAACACTGTCTCCTCCTCTTCAGGTCCCACCTTTAAATTTATCAAGGGTTCCCAGTGGTTTTCAGGAGACGGAAAACCCCTAATTTCTGTAATTTCTTTTGTATGTCCAGCCATGATTTAGTCACAAGTTGGACCTTCAAAACTCCCTGTGCTACCGGATCATCGGGATTCATTCCCAAATATTTTCCAGCGGCTTCTTTTAATCTCTGTAAAAAGGCTGACAGAGCTCTTCCTGTCTTATTTCAAAGGCTTTATAAAAGTTCTGAGATTTAGGTGCTGCTTCTCTAATACCCAAAATGACCATTTCTCAAAAAATTGGCTATGAGAAATTGCCCGTAGTGTTAGGTAAGGGGTAAATGTAGGGGTATGGGTGGGTTGCGCTTCGGCGGGGTCAGCGTGGACTTGTTGGACCGAAGGGCCTGTTTCCAAACTGTAATGTAATGTAATCTAATCTAATCTAATCCCTCATTTTTCCTTTATCATGTTCATCCATACCCTTCCAACGTGGGTCCACATTGGGGAATTTGTTTTTGGCTTGCTCATCCACTGGATGTCTCTTTTCCATTCCCTCAGAGCAGCTCTTCTAATCATGCCCCCTTCTTCTCCTGACCGAATCTGATGTGGGATGCTGACAAATAAGGCTCCCGTAAAAGTAAGTTTCCGACTCTCTTCTACCAATAAGGCTATTGCTACCACTGCCTGCACACACTCTGGCCAGTCATGTAGCTTTCCATTCTTTAATTAACAATGAATTAATGCAGTTCATGCTTTAAATTAGCTATGAATCAATATGACAGATCACTGAGAATGTGTGAAGGAATCCTACCAATTAATATTGATTCAGGCTAACACGATTGATTTATTATGAATATTAATTATTAATTATACATATTATATCATTCAGGATGGAAACACAACAAGTGATTAAAACATTTTAAAGACTGGAATCGCGCAGTTCTGTTTGTTTACCAGTCACTCGTGACTTCTCATTCTGTTTCTGTAATTGTTTTACTCGAGCACATTCATTTTTAAGAACCTCAACAGATTCCATAGCACCTTTTGCAGTTAATGCAGTCCCCAATTTGGTGGCAATATCTCGTCATGAGCGCAAAACTGATTCTTCGTACCTCTCATCACAAAATTGTTGCCATCATCCAATTAACTTTTTTTCCATTCCCATTCTCTTGGGTTTAAAATTTAAGGATGACCTTGCTGCCCCTGTATCGACAAGGTAAACCACGTCCTCTTTGTAAGGTCCCACCTTTAAATTTATCAAGGGTTCCTGGTGGTTCCCCGGGAGCAGGAACTCTTGACACCCCTATTTTTCAGCAAGGTTCATAAATGGCACTATATAGAACATAGAAGAATACAGCACAGTACAGGCCCTTCGGCCCTCGGTGTTGAGCCGATCCAAGCCACCTAACCTACACTAGCCCACTATCCTCCATATGCCTATCCAATGCCCGATTAAATGCCCATAATGCGGGAGAGTCCACCACTGCTACTGGCAGGGCATTCCATGAACTCACGACTCGATGAGTAAAGAACCTACCCCTAACATCTGTCCTATACCTACCCCCTCCCCTTAATTTAATGCTATGCCCCCTTGTAATAGCTGACTCCATACGTGGAAAAAGATTCTCACTGTCGACCCTATCTAAACCCCTAATCATCTTGTGCACCTCTATCAAGTCACCCCTAAACCTTCTTTTCTCCAATGAAAACAACCGCAAGTGCCTCAGCCTTTCCTCACACGATCTTTACTTCCTTTTTCGGATCTGGACACTTTCTCTTAAAGTGACCTGAGTTTCCACAGTAATAACATCCCGCCTGTGGGGATTTCCACTTTGATCCTTGTTCCTGTCTACCAGACCCTTAACATCTCCTCCCCGATCCCTTCTCCTCCCTCTATTTTCAACATGCTGCCTGCCACCATTCCAGTTTCCTTCTCCTTTTAGTTTTGTCCTTTTCCTTATTACCTCATCAACCGTGGCTATCATTATTTTTGCCTTCTGTTTCTGCTTCTCATGTTACATTGCCAGATCAATTGCTGAGCCGATTTAACCAACTGAACAGCTTTAAGGCCACCTCATGGCCATTCCTCATCACCCAATGTTTTGTTTAGACCTTGCTTTTATAAAGAAATATGGCAATATTTCTTGCTCCCTGTAATCTCAAATACAATTTATCAATTTATGCTTGCTTTTCTTTGAAGCCTGTTCCTAACTATACATTTTAGAATCTTACTTCTACATTTCTATCTATATTTTATAAATTGATTTATGCAGTGTTTAATATTCAAAATGCAAAATACACACAGTTCCCGACTCTGAAATCCACCACAATCACCTTGTTCCAGTCCCCCGATTCAAATCCAAAACAAATTCTCCCAAGTAGTCCTGACCAGTAATTGCTCAAATACAATGCTATAGATCGTGAAATAACCACAGCTGCCTTAAAAGGATTTGTCTATTCAAGTTAAAACTTCAACTGTCCTCCATAAATCGTTTTTATGTAAGGATAAAATAGATTAGTTAGAAACTGATAGTAAGGCAGTAAAAAGAACATTTTATTTCATAGTCTTGCAAAATCCTTAACCTTAAAACAAATCATGTAAAGATCAGATTCAAAACAATCCCGGATCTCAAGCTCCAGGGAACATTCAATCACCAACAAACAAATGTGCATTCAAACTGAATCACAAAGGGTTAAGCTTTCTACGAGCTGTACAGCTCTTTTCTCTCTGTCTCGCTCTCTCTCTCTCTCTCTCTCTCTCTCTCTCTCTCTCTCTCTCTCTCTCTCTCTCTCTCTCTCTCTCTCCCTCTCTCTCTCACACACACACACACACTCACACACGCACCATGTCTCACAGACACTTTGAGTTTCCTGCAACAACTCCTCTCGCATTTGAATATTTTTCTGGACACCTGACAACCGGAAGCGGCAGGGACAGACCACTATCAACACAGGAGGAAACATCAAAGAAGCGCTTCGCAGGGGGCTCCCAAGCACTGATGATGTCGCCTCGCCAGGGGACGAAACGTTTGCAACAAAAACTCCCAGCTCGGCGAACAGAACCACAACAAGATTTATAATACTAACTGTTTCTGCGGCCTCACCTGCAAAGATTACAGACAGGTTCTGTCAAGATTTAAAATAATAACGGGTACAGAGGACTGTCCTGCATAGTGTACAGGCACAAAATGTTAACTTTTAAAATCATAACTGTTACTGGGGCCTCTCCTGTATGGGGAACAGACAGATTCTGTCGACATTTAAAATAATAACTGTTACTGGGGCCTCTTCTGTAAGCTGCATTGTCAAATTGTGTCAATAACTTTTACTGGGGACTCTCCTGTAAGGGGAACAGAGAGATTCTGTCAAGATTTAAAATTATAACTGTTACTGGGACCTCTCCTGTAAGCTACACAGACAGATCCTGCCAATACCTGCTCCAGAGGCTGCTCTTGTAAGGGACACAGAAAGATTCTGTCAAGGTTTAAAATTATAACTGTTACTGGGGACTGTCCTGCAAGGTGCACCGATTGATTCTGTCAAGATTTAAAATCATAACTGTTACTGGGTGCTGTCTTGTCAGGGGTAATTCTGTGAAGATTTAAAATAATCATTGTTATTGGGGAATGTCGTGTAAGGAGCACAGACAGATTCTGTCAAGATTTGCAATCATAACTGTTACTCGGGGCTCTCCTGTAAGAGGAACAGACAGATTCTGTCAAGCTTTAAAATAATAACTGTTACTGTGGTTTCTTCTATTTGGGGTACAGGCAGATTCTGGCAAGATTTAAAATACAAACTGTTTCTACAGCCTTCTCCTGTAAAGAGTACAGACGGATTCTGTCAAGATTTAAAATAATAACAGGTGCAGAGGACTGTCTTGCATAGTGTCCTGGCACACTCTGTCAAGATTTAAAATAATAACTGTGACTGGGCCCTCTCCTGTAAGATGCACGGACAGGTTCTGTCAGTAACTATTACTGAGGGTTCTCCTGTAAGGGGAACAGACAGATTCTGTTGATATTTATAATAATAACCGTTATTGAAATCTCTTCTGTAAGCTGCCTTGTCAGATTCTGTCAATAACTTTGAGTGCGAGCAGCAGCTTAGGTAAGACAGTTTGGTTTAAAACTACTTCCCGTTAGCGGGCAGCGGTGTTTTTCTGCTCTTCACAGAAAGAGCGGGAGTAGCAGGGGGAAGTGACGAAGACCAGAGGGGCAGCCGGGTAGGTTTGTTTCCCCATTAAAAGCGCGCAGGAGAAGTACCCGAGGCACTACAGAGGTAGTGTCTCCCACTCGCCCTCCTCCTCTAACCTAAATAATAAGACCCGTTGTGGTAAGTAGGAAAGTGTTGCATTTTGCTTGTTGTATTCTTTAGACCCAGTTTTTTTTTTAAAAAAAAGGTTACTTTTAGAGGGATGGTAGTGAAGGCAGTGCAACTTTCCTCTTGCAATATGTTTGAGGTGAGGGATGCCATGGACGTCCCTGCTGATTACACTTGCAGGAAGTGCACCCATCTCCAGCTCCTCCAGGGGTAAGTAACGGGGCTCAGGCCTCTGGCACGGAGCCTGTCCCCGTTACTCAGAAGGGAAGGGTGGAGAAAAGCAGAGCAATAGTAATTGGGGACTCGATAGTTCGGGGCACAGATAGGCGGTTTTGTGGGAACGAGAGAGACTCATGTTTGGCATGTTGCCTCCCAGGTGCAAGGATACGTGATGTCTCTGATCGTGTTTTCTGGGACCTTAAGGGGGAGGGGCAGCAGCCCGAAGTCGTGGTCCATATTGACACCAATGACATAGGTTGGAGGAGCGCTGAGGATGTTAGGCAGGCTTTCAGGGAGCTAGGTTGGAAGCTCAAAGTTAGAACCAACAGAGTTGTTGTCTCTGGTTTGTTACCCGTGTCACGTGATAGAGAGTCGGGAAATAGGGAGAGAGAACAGTTAAATGCGTTGTTACAGGGATGGTGCAGGAGGGAGGGATTCCGGTATTTGGATAACTGAGGTTCTTTCTGGGGAAGGTGGGACATCTATAAACAGGATGGTCTGCACCTGAACCTGAGGGGCACCAGTATCCTTGGTGGGAGGTTTGCTAGTGCTCTTGGGGGTGGTTTAAACCAACACTGCAGGAGCATGGGAACCCAGACTGTAGCTTTAGGGTGCAGGACCTGGACTGTAGGGAGGTTAGGAACATGGCATCAATTTCAAAGAAATTGATGTAAACAGGAAAGTGGCTTGAAGTGTGTATACTTCAATGCAAGACGTATACAAAATACGGTAGGTGAACTTGCAGCGTGGGTTGGTACCTGGGACTTCGATGTTGTGGCGATCACAGAGTCATGGGTAGAACAGGGACAGGATTGGCTGTTTCAGGTCCCAGGGTTTAAATGTTTTAGTAGGGTCAGAGGTGGGGGTATAAGAGGGGGCGGTGTGGCATTGCTTGTCAAAGATAGTATTACAGCTGTGGAAAGGACGACGGATGAAGACTCGCCTTCTGAGGTAGTTTGGGCTGAGGTTAGGAATAGGAAAGGTGAGCTCACCCTGTTAGGAGTTTTCTACAGGCCTCCTAATAGTCCTAGAAACGTAGAAGAAAGGATTGCGAGGATGATTCAAGAGAAGAGTGAAAGTAATAGGGTGGTTGTTATGGGGGACTTTAACTTTCCTGATATTGATTGGGAAAGCTATAGCTCAAGTTCGTTAGATGGGTCAGTGTTTGTCCAATGTGTGCAGGAGGGTTTCCTGACACAATATGTCGATAGGCCAACAAGAGGTGAGGCCATACTGGATTTGGTTCTGGGTAATGAACCAGACCAGATGTTAGAATCAGAGGTAGGTGAACACTTTGGGGACAGTGACCACAATTCGGTGACTTTTACTCTAGTGATGGAGAGGGATAAGTGTGCACTACAGGGCAAGAGTTATAGCTGGGGGCAGGGAAGTTATGATGCGGTGAGGCATGTCTTAGGATGTGTGGCTTGGAAAAGTAAGCTTCAAGGCAAGGGCGTAATTGATATGTGGAGCTTGTTCAAGGAGCAACTATTGAGTGTCCTTGATAAGTATGTTCCCGTCAGGCAGGGAGGAAAGGGTCGTGTGAGGGAGACGTGGTTTAATAAGGAATTGGAATCCCTTGTTAAATGGAAGAGGGCGGCCTATGTAAAGATGAGGCGTGAAGGTTCAATTGGGGCGATTGAGAGTTATAAGGGAGCCAGGAAGGACCTGAAGAGAGAGCTAAGAGCAGCAAGGAGGGGACATGAAAGGTCCTTAGTTGGTAGGATTAGGGAAAACCCTAAGGCTTTCTATAGGTATGTCAGGAATAAAAGAATGACTAGGGTAGGAAAAGGTCCAGTCAAGGATAGTAGTGGGATGTTGCGTGTGGAGGCTGAAGAGTTTGGAGAGACACTGAATGAATACTTTTCGTCAGTATTCAATTCGGAACAGGACATTGTTGTCAATGTGAATACTGAGTCACAATTAAGTAGAATGGATGGCTTGAGGTATGTAGAGAAGAAGTGTTGGAAATTCTGGAAAGGGTGAAAATAGATAAGTCCCCTGGGCCTGATGGCATTTATCCTAGGATTCTCTGGGAAGCGAAGGAGGAGATTGCAGAGCCATTGGCCTTGATTTTTATGTCCTCTTTGTCTACAGGAGTAGTACCAGAAGATTGGAGGCTAGCAAATGTGATTCCGTTGTTCAAGAAGGGGAGTAGGGATAACCCGAGTAACTATAGGCCGGTGAGTCTCACTCATGTTGTGGGCAAAATCTTAGAGAGAATTGTAAGGGATAGGATTTATGAATATCTGTATAGGAATAATGTGATCAAGGATAGTCAGCATGGTTTTGTGAAGGGCAGGTCGTGCCTCACAAACATTATTGAATTCTTTGAGAAGGTGACTAAGGAGGTGGACGAGGGGAAAGCGGTAGATGTGGTGTATCTGGATTTTAGTAAGGCGTTTGGTAAGGTTCCCCATGGAAGACGACTGCAAAAAATACGGAGGTATGGCATTGAGGCTGAGTTGGAGGTTTGGATAAGGAGTTGGCTGGCCGGAAGAAGACAGAGGGTTGTTGGCAAAGGTTCATCATGGAGTGCCGTCACTAGCGGTGTTCCGCCAGGATCTGTTTTGGGACCATTGCTGTTTGTCATTTTTATAAATGACCTGGAGGAGGGGTTAGAAGGTTGGGCGAGCAAGTTTGCGGATGATACGAAAGTCGGTGGAGTTGTGGACAGTGAGGAAGGGCGTGGCAGGTTACAGCGGGATATAGATAGGCTGCAGAACTGGGCAGAAAGGTGGCAAATGGAGTTCAATGTAGCTAAGTGTGAGGTGATTCACCTTGGTAAGAGTAACAAAAAGATGGGGTACTGGGCTAATGGTCGGACACTTGGTAGTGTGGATAAGCAGAGGGATCTTGGTGTCCATGTACACAAATCTTTGAAAGTTACCCAGGTAAATAGTGCGGCGAAGAAGGCATATGGCGTACTGGCTTTTATTAGTAGAGGAATTGAGTTCCGGAGTACTGAGGTCATGTTGCAGTTGCATAAGACTCTGGTGCGGCCGCATCTGGAGTATTGTGTGCAGTTTTGGTCGTCATACTATAGGAAGGATGTGGAGGCACTGGAACGGATGCAGAGGAGGTTTACCAGGATGTTGCCTGGTATGGTAGAAAGATCGTATGAGGAAAGTCTGAGGCACTTGAGGTTGTTTTCATTGGAGAAAAGAAGGTTTGGGTGACTTGATAGAGGTGTACAAGATGATTAGGAGTTTAGATAGGGTCGACAGTGAGAATCTTTTTCCACGTATGGAGTCAGCTATTACAAGGGGGCATAGCATTAAATTAAGGGGGGGGGGGGTACGTATAGGACAGATGTTAGGGGTAGGTTCTTTACTCATCGAGTCCTGAGTTCATGGAATGCCCTGCCAGTAGCAGTGGTGGACTCTCCCTCATTATGGGTATTTAAGCTGGCATTGGATAGGCATATGGAGGATAGTGGGCTAGTGTAGGTTAGCTGGGCTTGGATCTGCGCAACATCGAGGGCCGAAGGGTCTGTACTGTGCTGTATTCTTCTATGTTCTATGTTGTTCCTGTCCGCTGTCTTGTCGTTAGCACTGCTGCCTCACTGCGCCAGAAACCTGGGTCCAATTCCCACCTCAGGCAACTTACTGTGTGGAGTTTGAACATTCTCCCTGTGCCTGCATAGGTTTCCTCTGGGTGCTCCGGTTTCCTCCCACAGTCCAAAGATGTGCAGGTCAGGTTTATTGGCACTGCTAAAGTGCCCATAGTGTTCGGTGATGGTCGTAAATGTAGGGGTATGGGTGGGTTGCGCTTCGGCGGGTCGGTGTGGACTTGTTGGGCCGAAGGGCCTGTTTCCACACTGGAAGTAATCTAATCTAACCTTATCTAATCTAATACCTGTTACTGGGGCATCTCATGTAAGGGGTGAAAATGTGTTGCTGGAAAAGCGTAGCAGGTCAGGCAGCATCCAGGGAACAGGCGAATAAGCCTGAAGAAGGGCTTATGCCCGAAACGTCGATTCTCCTGTTCCCTGGATGCTACCTGACCTGCTGCGCTGTTCCAGCAACACATTTTCAGCTCTGATCTCCAGCATCTGCAGACCTCACTTTCACCATCTCATGTAAGGGGTAAGGGTAGATTCTGACAAGATTTAAAATACTTTCTGTTGCTGGACACAGACTTGTAACGGGTACAGACACATTCTTTCAAGATTTAAAGTAATAACTGTTTCTGAGGGCTGTCCATTCAGGAGTACAGACAGATTCTGTCAAGCTTTAAAATAATAACTGTTACTGGGACCTCTCCTGTAAGGGGTACAAACTGATTCTGTCAAGATTGAAAATAATAATTCTGACTGGGGACTGTCCTGTAAGGAGTACCGACAGATTCTGTCAAGATTTAGAATAATAACTGTTACTGGGGTCTATCCTCTGAGGGGCACAGACAGATTCTGAAAGAATTAAAAATAATAACTAACTGTGGACTCTCTTGTATGGGGTACTCACAGACTCTTTAGAGATTTTTAATAATAACTGTTACTGGGTGCTATCCCGTCAGGAGTAAAGAGAGATTCTGTCAAGATTTAAAGTAATCACTGTTAATGTGGACTGTCCGGTCTGGGGTACAGACATATTCTTTCAAGATTTAAAATAATAGCTGTTACTGGGTTGTGTCCTGTAAGGGGTACAGACAGATTCTGCCAAGATCTAAAATAATATTTCCTACTTGGGACTGTCCTGAAAGGAAACAGACAGATTCTATCAAGATTTAGAATAATAACTGTTATTGGGGCCCATCCTGTTTAGGGTATAGACAGATTCTGATAAGATTTAAAATAATATCTGTTACTCGGGTCTCTCTTGTAAGGGGCACAGACAGATTCTATCATGATTTAAAATAATAACTGTTACTGTGGACTGTCCTGCATGGGATACAGACAGATTTTTTCAAGATTTAAAATAAAAACTGTTACTTTGGTGTTGCTCTGTCAGGGGTACAGAGAAATTCTGTCAAGATTTAAAATAATACCTGTTACTGAGGTTTCTCCTGTAAGGGGAACAGGCACATTCTGTCAAGATTTAAATTAACAAATGTTCCTGGAGCCTCTCCTGTAAGGGACACTGTCAGATTCTGTGAAGATTTAAAATAAAAACGGTTACTGGTGACTGTCCTGTAAGGGGTACCGACAGATTCTGTCATGATTTACCATAATAACTAGTACTGAACCCTCCCTTGTTAGCTGCACAAAAGAATTTGTCAATACCTGTTACTGGGGTCGCTCCTTAATGGACACAGACAGATTCTGTCGAGATGTAAAATAATAACTGTTACTGGGGCCTCTTCTGTATGGGGCACAGACAGATTCTGTCAATCTTGAAAATAATAACTGTTACTGTAATCTCTTGGATAATCTGCACACAGTTTCTGTCAATAACTTTTACTGCGGGGCCTCCTGTAAAGAGTAGAGTCAGATGTTGTCAAGATTTAAAATAATAACTGTTACTGGGGACTGATCTTTTTGGGGCACAGACAGATTCTGTCAAGATTTAAAGTCGTAAGTGTTCGTGTGGACTGTCCTGTCAGGGGTACAGAGAGATTCTGTCAAGATTTAAAATAATCACTGTTACTGGGGACTGTCGTGTAAGGAGCACAGACAGAATCTGCCAAGATTTAAAATAATAAATGTTACTGTGGACTGTCCTGTATGGTGTGCAGACAGACTCTTTCAAGGTTTAAGATAATAACTGTTCGTGGGTGCTTTCCTGTCAGGGATACAGAGAGATTCCGTGAAGATTTAAAATAATCATTTTTTTCTCGGGACCGTGGTGTAAGGGGCACAGTAAGATTCTGCCAAGATTTAAAACAATCACTGCTACTGGGGACTGTTGTATAAAGGGCACAGACAGAATCTTTCAAGATTTAAAATAATAACTGTTTCTGGGGGGTTGTCCTGTTATTGGTACAGACAGATTCTGGAAAGATTTACAATAATAACTGTTAATGTGGCCTCTCCTGTCAGCTGCACAGACATATTCTGTCAGTAGCTGCTACTGAGGGCGCTCCTGTAAGGGACACAGACAGATTTTGTCAATAACTATTATTGGGGGCTCTCCTGTAATGGGCACGGAATGTTTCTGACAAGGTAAAAATAATAACTGTGACTGAGGCCTCTCATGTAAGGGGTAGAGACAGATTCTGTCAAGATTTAACATACTAACTGTTTCTGATGCCTCTCCTATAACGAGTAGAGACAGATTTTGTCAAGATTTTTAAAAAAAAGGACTGTTACAGGGCACTATCCTGTATGGGATACGGACAGATTCTGTCAAGATTGAAAATAATAATTCTTACTGGGTACTGTCCTGTAAGGAGTACAGACAGATTCTGATAAGAATAACAGTAATAACTGTGACTGGGGTCTATCCTGTTTAGATTAGATTAGATTAGATTATTTACAGTGTGGAAACAGGCCCTTCGGCCCAACAAGTCCACACCGACCCGCCGAAGCGCAACCCACCCATACCCCTACATTTACCCCTTTAACCTAACACTATGGGCAATTTAGCATGGCCAATTCACCTGACCAGCACATCTTTGGACTGTGGGAGGAAACCGGAGCACTCGGAGGAAACCCACGAGACACGGGGAGAATGTGCAAACTCCACACAGTCAGTCGCCTGAGTCGGGAATTGAACCCGGGTCTCCGGTGCTGTGAGGCAGCAGTGCCTGTTAAAGGCACAGACAGATTATGTCAAGATTTAAAATAATAACTGTTATTGTGGACTGTCCTGTATGGGGTACAGAGTGATTCTTTCAAGATTGAAATAATAACTGAACTGGGCACTGTCCTGAAAGGGGTACAGACAGATTCAGTAAAGATTTACAATAATAACTGTTACTGGGACCTCTCCTGTAAGCTGCACAGATATATTCTGTCAGTAGCTGTTACTAGGAGCTCTCCTGTAAGGGGGACAACAGATTCTGTCAATATCTGTTACCGAGGGTGCGCCTATAAGGCATACAGACAGATTCTGTCAAGAACTATTATTGGGAGTTCTCCTGTAAGGGGCACAGAATGTTTCTGACAAGGTAAAAATCATAACTGTTACTGGGGTCTCTCATGTAAGAGGTAGAGACAGATTCTTTCAAGATTTAGAGTATTAACTATTTCTGTGGCCTCTCTTGTAAAGAGTACAGACAGAGTTTGTCAAGATATAAAATAATAACTGTTCCTGAGGTCTCGTCTGTCAGCTGCGCAGACAGATTCTGCCAATAACTGTACCTGCAGGGTCTCCTGTAAGGGGCACAGGCAGATTCTGACAAGGTAAAAATATTAATTGTTACTGGGGCCTCTCATGTAAGGGGTAGATATAGATTCTTTCAAGATTTTTTCAAGATTTAAAATAATAACTGTTATGGGCACTGTCTTGTAAGGGGTACAGACAGATTCGTCAAGATTGAAACTAATAATTCTGACTGGGGACTGTTCTGTAAGGAGTACAGACAGATTCTGTCAAGATTAACAGTAATAAGTGTTACTGGGGTCTATCCTGTTAGAGGTACAGACAGATTCTGTCAAGGTTTAAAATGATAAATGTTACTGTGGACTGTCCTGTGTGCGGTACAGACGATTCTTTCAAAATTTAAATAATTACTGTTACTGGGGACTATCCTGCAAAGGGTACAGATAGACCTCTGTCAAGAATTACAATAATGACGGTTACTGTGCACTGTCCTGTATGGGGTACAGAGAGACTCTTTTCAAGATTGAAAATAATAACTGTTACTGAGCACTGTCCTGTAGGGGGAACAGGCAGATTCTGTCAAGATTGAAAAGAATAATTCTTACTGGGGAGTGTCCACGAATTCTGTAACTGCTACTGGGGAAATTCCAGTATGGGGTACAGAGAGATTCTTTCAAGATTTAAAATAATAACTGTTACAGTATGCTGTCCTGTCAGGGGTACAGAGACATTCTGTGAAGATTTAAAGTAGTCATTTTTTTCTCGGGACTGTGGTGTAAGGGGCACAGTAAGATTCTGCCAAGATTTAAAACAATCACTGCTACTGGGGACTGTTGTATAAAGGGCACAGACAGAATCTTTCAAGATTTAAAATAATAACTGTTTCTGGGGGGTTGTCCTGTTATTGGTACAGACAGATTCTGGAAAGATTTACAATAATAACTGTTAATGTGGCCTCTCCTGTCAGCTGCACAGACATATTCTGTCAGTAGCTGCTACTGAGGGCGCTCCTGTAAGGGACACAGACAGATTTTGTCAATAACTATTATTGGGGGCTCTCCTGTAAGGGGCACGGAATGTTTCTGACAAGGTAAAAATAATAACTGTGACTGAGGCCTCTCATGTAAGGGGTAGAGACAGATTCTGTCAAGATTTAACATACTAACTGTTTCTGATGCCTCTCCTATAACGAGTAGAGACAGATTTTGTCAAGATTTTAAAAAAAGGACTGTTACAGGGCACTATCCTGTATGGGATACGGACTGATTCTGTCAAGATTGAAAATAATAATTCTTACTGGGTACTGTCCTGTAAGGAGTACAGACAGATTCTGACAAGATTAACAGTAATAACTGTGACTGGGGTCTATCCTGTTTAGATTAGATTAGATTAGATTATTTACAGTGTGGAAACAGGCCCTTCGGCCCAACAAGTCCACACCGACCCGCCAAAGCGCAACCCACCCATACCCCTACATTTACCCCTTTAACCTAACACTATGGGCAATTTAGCATGGCCAATTCACCTGACCTGCACATCTTTGGACTGTGGGAGGAAACCGGAGCACTCGGAGGAATCCCACGAGACACGGGGAGAATGTGCAAACTCCACACAGTCAGTCGCCTGAGTCGGGAATTGAACCCGGGTCTCCGGTGCTGTGAGGCAGCAGTGCCTGTTAAAGGCACAGACAGATTATGTCAAGATTTAAAATAATAACTGTTATTGTGGACTGTCCTGTATGGGGTACAGAGTGATTCTTTCAAGATTGAAATAATAACTGTACTGGGCACTGTCCTGAAAGGGGTACAGACAGATTCAGTAAAGATTTACAATAATAACTGTTACTGGGAACTCTCCTGTAAGCTGCACAGATATATTCTGTCAGTAGCTGTTACTAGGAGCTCTCCTGTAAGGGGGACAACAGATTCTGTCAATATCTGTTACTGATGGTGCGCCTATAAGGCATACAGACAGATTCTGTCAAGAACTATTATTGGGAGTTCTCCTGTAAGGGGCACAGAATGTTTCTGACAAGGTAAAAATCATAACTGTTACTGGGGTCTCTCATGTAAGAGGTAGAGACAGATTCTTTCAAGATTTAGAGTATTAACTATTTCTGTGGCCTCTCTTGTAAAGAGTACAGACAGAGTTTGTCAAGATATAAAATAATAACTGTTACTGAGGTCTCGTCTGTAAGCTGCGCAGACAGATTCTGCCAATAACTGTACCTGCAGGGTCTCTTGTAAGGGGCACAGGCAGATTCTGACAAGGTAAAAATATTAATTGTTACTGGGGCCTCTCATGTAAGGGGTAGATATAGATTCTTTCAAGATTTTTTCAAGATTTAAAATAATAACTGTTATGGGCACTGTCTTGTAAGGGGTACAGACAGATTCTGTCAAGATTGAAACTAATAATTCTGACTGGGGACTGTCCTGTAAGGAGTACAGACAGATTCTGTCAAGATTAACAGTAATAACTGTTACTGGGGCCTATCCTGTTAGAGGTACAGACAGATTCTGTCAAGGTTTAAAATGATAAATGTTACTGTGGACTGTCCTGTGTGCGGTACAGACGATTCTTTCAAAATTTAAATAATTACTGTTACTGGGGACTATCCTGCAAAGGGTACAGATAGACCTCTGTCAAGAATTACAATAATGACGGTTACTGTGCACTGTCCTGTATGGGGTACAGAGAGATTCTTTTCAAGATTGAAAATAATAACTGTTACTGAGCACTGTCCTGTAGGGGAACAGGCAGATTCTGTCAAGATTGAAAAGAATAATTCTTACTGGGGAGTGTCCACGAATTCTGTAACTGCTACTGGGGAAATTCCAGTATGGGGTACAGAGAAATTCTTGCAAGATTTAAAATAATAACTGTTACAGTATGCTGTCCTGTCAGGGGTACAGAGACATTCTGTGAAGATTTAAAGTAGTCATTGTAATTGGGGAATGTTGCGTAAGGGGAAGAGACAGATTTTGTCAAGATTTACAATAATGACTGTTACTGGGGCCAATCCTGTTAGGGGTACAAACAAATTCTTTCAAGATTTGAAATAATAACTGTTTCTGGGTGCTGTCCTGTGAAGGGTACAGAGAGATTCTGTCTAAATTTAAAATAATAACTGGGCACTGTATTGTAAGAGGTACAGACAGATTCTGTCAAGATTAACAATGATAACTGTTGTTGGGTCCTATCCTTTTAGGGGCACAGACAGATTCTTTCAACATTTAAGATAATAACTTTTGCTGTGTGCTGTCCTGTCAGGGGTACAGAGAGATTCTGTCAAGATTTGAAATAGCCATTGTCACTGGGGGTTGTCCTATAAGGGGTACAGGCAGATTCTGCCAATAATTGAAATGGTAGTTCTTACTGGGGCCTCTCTTGTAAGGGGTACAGACAGATTCTGTTAAGATTTAAATAATAGCTGTTACTGGGTGCTGTCCTGTCAGGTGAACAGACAGATTCTGTCAAGATTGAAAATAATAACTGTGACTGTAATCTGCCCTGTAAGGGGTACAGATATATTCTGTCAAGATTTATCATAATAACTGTTACTGGGCCCTCACTTTTATGTTGCACAGACAAATTCTGTCAACAACTGTTAGTAGGGGTTCTCCGTATGGGAAAAAGACAGAATTTGTGAAATTGCTGACATCGTGCAGGACTGGTAAATGGGAGAATTGGTGCAGAGAAGCAGAGCACTAATTAGAGCCTTAGAGATGTACAGCACAGAAATAGACCCTTCAGTCCAACTGGTCCAGGCCTAAATTTAAGAATTCTGGCAGCTCTCCACTAAATTGGAGAATTATTGCAAGAAACTACGAAATGGAAAAATTGCGAAACGGCTTATGTGAGAATCCGACGGCAAGAGGGCATCAGACAATGGGTGAATTGGAGCTGTTCAGCACCGTTCAGCATAAAAGAGAGGGCCCAGTAACAGTTATTATGTTGTGTTGCACTACATGGGAGAATTGGGACAGGAAAATACCTTTTGGAAGATTGAGAGTAGGGCATCATTAAATTGGGCGAGGGCATCAGTGAGTATGAAGATTGGTGTAAGGCAACACTGAGTGGAGAACTTGTTCAGGACGTCAGTAATTGGGGGAAATGGTGCTAAGCAACACTGAATTGGAGAATTGGTGCGGTGTATCAGTAAATGAGAGACCTGGAGCACAGTGGAGCTAAATTAGAGATTTGTTGCATGACAACAGCAAATGCGAGAATTAGAGTAGTGCACCCTGAAATGGGAGAATCGGCCTAGGGCATCAGTAAGTGGAAGAAATAATACAGGGGGATGAGTAAATGGGAGATTTGGTGAGAATCAATAAATGGGAGATTCGGTGCATAGTACCAATAAATTGGAAAATTAGTGGGAGTTGAAACTGTGTTGCTGGAAAAGCGCAGCAAGTCAGGCAGCATCCAAGGAGCAGGAGAATCGACGTTTCGGGCATGAACCCTTCTTCAGGATGAGGAAAGTATGTCCAGCAGGCTAAGGTAAAAGGTAGGGAGGAGGGACTTGGGGAGGGGCGTTGGAAATGCGATAGGTGGAAAGAGGTCAAGGTGAGGGTGATAGGCCGGAGTGGGGGTGGGGGCGGAGAGGTCAGGAAGAAGATTGAAGGTTAGGAAGGTGGTTCGAGGGTTGGGACTGATACAAGGTGGGGGGAGGGGAAATGAGGAGAAAGTGAGGACTGCAGACGCTGGAGATCAAAGCTGAAACTTTATTGCTGGAACAGCACAGCAGGTCAGGCAGCATCTAGGGAACAGAAGATTCGACGTTTCGGGCACATGCCCTTCTTCAGGAATGAGGAGGGGAAATGAGGAAACTGGAGAAATCTGAGTTCATCCCTTGTGGTTGGAGAGTTTCCAGGCGAAAGATGAGGTGCTCTTTGTCCAACCGTCATGTTGCTATGGTCTGGCGATGGAGAAGTCCAAGGACCTGCATGTGCTTGGTGGGGTGGGAGGGGGAGTTGAAATGTTGAGCCATGGGGTGGTTGGGTTGGTTGGTCCGGGTGTCCCAGAGGTGTTCTCTGAAACATTCCGCAAGTAGGCGGCCTGTATCCCCAATATAGAGGAGGCCACATCGGGTGCAGCGGATGCAATAAATAATGTGTTTAGGGGTGCATGTGAATTTGTGGCGGATATGGAAGGATCCCTTGGGGCCTTGGAGGGAAGTAAGGGGGAGGTGGGGGCGCAAGTTTTGCATTTCTTGCGGTTGCAGGGGAATGTGTCGGGAGTGGAGGTTGGGTTGGTGGAGGGTGTGGACCTGATGAGGGAGTCACGGAGGGAGTGGTCTTTTCGGAACGCTGATGAGGAGTGGTGGGAGGGAAATATATCCATGGTGGTGGGGTCCGTTTGGAGGTGGCGGAAATGACGATGTATATGGAAGTTGGTGGGGTGGTAGGTGAGTACCAGTGAGGTTCTGTCTTGGTGGCAATTGAAGGGGCGGGGCTCAAGGGCGGAGGAGCAGGAAGTGGAGGAGATGCAGTGGAGGGCATCGTTGATTACGTCTGGGGGGAAATTGCGGTCTTTGAACAAGGAAGCCATCTGGGGTTGTACGGTATTGAAACTGCTCCTCCTGGGAGCAGATGCGGCGGAGACAAAGGAATTGGGAATATCGGATGGCATTTTTACAGGGGGCAGGGTGGGAGGAGGTGTAGTCTGGGTAGCTGTGGGAGTCGGTCGGTTTATAGTAAATGTCCATGTTGATTCGGTCGCCCGAGAGAGAAATGGAAAGGTATAGGAAGGGGAGGGAGGAATCTGAGATGGTCGGGGTGGAAGGTGTTGGTGAAGGTTGAACTGTTCAACCTCCTCGTGGGAGCATGAGGCAGCGCTGATACAGTCATTGATGTAGCGGAGGAAAAGGTGGGGGGTGGTGCCAGTGTAATTGCGGAACATGGAATGTTCCACATATCCTCCGAAGAGGCAGGCATAGCTGGGGCCCATGCGGGTGCCCACGGCCACTCCTTTGGTTTGGAGGAAGTGGGAGGATTGGAAAGAGAAGTTGTTCAGGTTGAGGACCAGTTCAGTCAGTCGAAGGAGGGTGTCAGTGGAAGGGTACTGGTTGGTACGGCGGGAAAGGAAGAAGCGGAGGGCTTTGAGTCCTTCGTGATGGGGGATGAAGGTGTACAGGGACTGGCTGTCCATGGTGAAGATAAGGTGTTGGGGACCGGGGAAGCGAAAATCATGGAGGAGGTGGAGGGCGTGGGTGGTGTCCCGAACGTAGCTGGGGAGTTCTTGGACGAAGGGGGAGGTATGCAGAGATGATTTCGGTGGGGCAGGAGCAGGCTGAGACAATGGGTCGGCCAGGGCAGTCAGTTTTGTGGACTTTGGGCAGGAGGTAGAAACAGGCGGTGTGGGGTTGTGGGACTGTGAGTTCTGAGGCGGTGGATGGGAGATCCCCTGAGGTGATGAGGTTATGGATGGTCTAGGAGATGATGATGGTTTGGTGGTGGGAGGTGGGGTCATGTTCAAGAGGGCAGTAGGAGGAGATGTCCGCGAGCTGGTGTTTAGCCTCAGAGGTGTAAAGGTCAGTGCGCCAAACTACTATCGCTCCTCCCTTGTCTGCCGGTTTGATAGTGAGATTGGGGTTGGAACGGGTCGACTTGGAGGGGAACTTCTAGATCATAGCAGAACTGTGTCCTGAGTGTCTGGAGGTGGCAAATGTGGATGTTCCTGGTTTTTGGAGGTAAATCATCTCAGCCCCCCTGGGTAGTGTCCCGTGTCCTACCACCTTCAGCTGTTCCAATGACCTTCACCCATCATGATGATCTCCAATAAGAGATTATCTAACCACTGCCTTCTGACATTCAATGATCTCACGTTCAAGGAACTTCCCACTTTTAACAATTTGTTCACAGTCAACCAGACTGTTTGTCCTGGCTGTTGTCAAGCTTCAATTGTTGGAGCTGCACTCATACAGGCGAGTATTGCAGGGAGTATTCCATCACACTGCTTACTTTACCTTGTAGATGGATGGACGCTTTGGAAAGTCAAAAGTTATTTGCTGAAAAATTCCCAACCTCTGTCCTATCATACAATTCGTCCCAATCAATCTGAAGCATCTCCCTATCCACCTCATCGTTCACCTTCCCCAGACTTTGTGTCATAAGCACACATGGTGATGGGGAAAGGCTGTCAGGCCTAACGGGTAATGGAGGAATTCTTTGTGAAAATGCGAAACAGGATTCCAAAGTTGGATAAAATGTTGAAAGGAGCACAGCAATATGGTATGGTGAAATTACTAAATGTTTTTCGATTCAAGTACTTCAGATTTTACAGTGATAGTACAGAGATCATTTTTTCATGCAACTCTATCGATTTTAAACAGGTTTGGAGCAATTTGATTGAGCATTGCACAAGGTTTATCTGAAGTACCCAGTTAACTGAAAGGTAGGGATAAAACAAATTTCACACTTTATTTATTTCTGAGAATTTTCATGATGGTCGAACCATTAATTATCAAAACGTCGGAATCAGGAAACAAAGTCAGGGAAAAATGGTTGGACATTGTTTGGATTTCTTATCAATTCCCAACTATTCTACATAGGATTTAGTTAAAAATAGTGATGTTTGTTTCTTTTTTTTGTAAATATGTAGATGCGACATTACTGTGTTTAAAACAAAAAAAAAATCCTGGGATGTGAGTGTTGCTGCCTGGCCGCTATTTATTTTTGGTCCCTCCCTAATTGCCTTTGTGAAGGTGGTGATGAGCTGCTGTCCACCTGCTGTGGAGTGACCTACAATGCTGTTCAGGAGGGAATTCTTGGACTTTGGCCCATTAGTGAGGGAGCGGCGAAATATTTTCAAGTCAGAATGATACGTAGCTTGAAAGGCAACTTGTTGAAAGGCAAGCAACAAAAGGTGATGTTCCCATGTATTAGCTGCTCTTGCTTCTCAATGCAAGTGGTCATGGGTTTGGAAGGTGCTGGTTAAGGAGACTTGTTGAATTCTGCATTCATCTAGTCAATATTATATCCTGCTGCTGTTGAGCATTGGTGATGGTGGGAGTGGATCTTTGTGGATGAGATCCCAATCAAGTGGGCTGCATTGTCCTGGATAGTGTTCAGCTTCTTCCCTGTGGTTGGAGCACCCATCCAGGCAAATGCGAATATTCCATGACACTTTTGATTGGTCCCTTGCGGATGATGGGGAGACTTTGGGGGGTTTAGGAGATGAGTTACTCATTGCAGCATTCCTCACCTCTGATCTGTTCTTGTTGCCACTGTTTTCATGTGATGAGTCCAGCTGAGATCTAGGGAATAGTACCCAAAAGATGTTGATAGTGGGGAATTCAGTGATGGTAACAAAATTGAATATCAAGGGGTGATAGTTAGATTGTCCCTTATTGGTGCTGGTCATAGCTTGCCAAATGTGTGGCACTTGCCATTTGTCAGCCCAAGTCTGAGTATTTCTACATTTTGTTGCATTTGTGGAGTCAGGAATGGTGCTGAACATTGTGCAATCAATGGCGAACATTCCCACTTCTAACCAAATGCTGGAGGGAAGGCCATTGATGAAGCAGCTAAAGCCCAGTCCTGCAGCTATGTCCTTCAGGACCCGACCAGCTCAATCAGTAGTGCTGCTGCTGCTGAGCTATTCTTGATGGTGGATATTGAAATCCCCCACCCAGAGTACATTTTGTGCCCTGACCATCCTCATTGCTTCCTCCAGATGTTGTTCAACGTGGAGAAGTATTTATTCATCAGTCAAGGGAGTAAGATATGTGGTTATCAGCAGGAGGTGAACTTGTTCATATTTAACCTGATGCCATGAGATTTCATGAGGTGTACAGTCAACGTTGGGGAATCCCAGGACAACTCCCTCATGATTCTATACCACTGTGCCACCACCTCTGCTCGGTCTGTCCTATGTTGGGACTGGACATATCCATGGTCATGGTGACACCTGGGATGTTGTCTGTAAGTATGACTATGTCAGGCTGTTGCTTGACTAGTCTGTGAGACAGCTCTTCTAACATTGGCCCGAGCCTCAAATTCAGTGAAATGGACGTTGCAGGGTCAATATACGTTTTATTTCGCAATGTGGTTCCTGTGAGTGAACTTGTAAACTACACGTTCTGGTGACTTATTTCCCTCACTGTTTCTAGATACTCCACAAAAGAATTCAAGTTCTTACCTCCTGCATCTTGGTATCGTCTAAACATTGCACAAATGTCATTTAATACCTCGACGTTTCCCACAACTGTCTGGCTGTTTACAATATCAATAGATCCATCACTGTGTTACTAATGCACACATGAAGAGCCCCGCAAAACAGCAATCGATACTGGGTTACAAACACAGAAGACTGCAGCCACATCTCAGAGTACTGACAAATGTACGATCACAGAAGCACATATCGAAACGCCAGGAAACTCCATCTAAGTACACTGCCAGAGGCTGTGCTAGGCATTGCACCTGAAACACAACAGAAATGCTCTTTTCGACGAGGGACCTGGTTGTGTTTCTCAATCAGCAATCAAATGTTACACATCAACATTTCCCGCAAACAAAGAACTAACCACTACTGCAGACGGAAGTGAAAGTGAGGACGACATGTGCTGGAGATCAGAGTCGAGAGTGTGGTACTGGAAAGAATAGCTCGTCAGGCAGCATCCAAAGAGCAGCAGAATCGACGTTTTGGGCATAAGCCTGATGAAGTATTCATGCCCATAAACGTCGATTCTCCTGCTTCTTGGATGCTGCCTTACATGTTGTCCTTCTCCAGCAACAAACTCTCCACTGCGACAGACTGCCATATAATCCGAGTTCCCAGACACGGAATCAGAGAGCCCGAGTGCCCTGAGTACACATACTAGGGGCACCTCGCGGAGGCGTTTGGGAGCAATTTGTTCTTCATGAATGTGGGTCTTGACTTGCCTTCCTCTTGGTCCTTTACAATGTTTTCTGCACTCGTTGCGTGGAGCATTGTTTGTCCACATGTGTCCTGCACATGTTGGGTATTGGTAATTTGTTCTGGTGAGTTGTTGGCTGAACCTCGCTTTCGAATTATGTTCTCTCATAAATCCGAGTGTTGAGAGGAGTGTGGCTCTCAGTTCTGAGAAATTCTCTTCATATATCAGGTAGAGTGCTTAGTATATCGAGTCATAGCATGTCCTCCGAACCTTGTTTCTCTGTAAGGATTCTATTGTTGGCAAAGCATTTCTGGAGGAGCCAGTGAACACAAAGGCTAGCTGCCCTTCGTCGCAATACACACCGTCGACGGGAAAAACAAGTTGGACTGGGTCAACACAAAAATAATATAAGAAGCTATATAGAGGTGGGGCAGAGAATTTCTAGAAGGACTCATCCATGAACTCCACCAACAATCACGTTGAGCTAAACCGAAAGTACTGGGACCTGCAACGAACTACCAGAACCAACAAACGGAAGCAGTGGAAACGAACTCAAATCAATTCCAAACGCAACAGGACAGTCACGCTTCACAGGAGTCTCAGCACCCCTGAAGATGTCGCCGAGAAAGGGGAGGAAACGGCTGAAAACCAACTTCGCAAAACAGCCAAATTTACCCACAACTGCACCCTGCACTAGAATTACAAATCTTTACACAAACCCTGAAATCCCAAAACAGTCCGGGCCGTGGCGGCAAGGAAATGAACTCTGCACTCCCATGTGACAGGTGATGACACTAAATATCACACCATGGAGGAGGTCAGAGCTAGCTAGGCTCCCAGCTCCTTGTTCGTAACCTTGTTAAAAATAACTGGTTGACTCTCCTCATCCCATTTTCCATCCTTTGGCATTGTGTGCCGTAAGCATTACAAATTTACAAGTGAATACCTCAGAAGGTTATTAGGGTTTCCGCCCCTCTGACACTTGGAGACAGTGAGTTCCAGATTCCAAACACTCGCTGTCTGATCACGTTTTATATATATCTACTCAAACATTCTTTCATCTTACCTTAATTCTCCGGTTCACTGGTGATTGACACCTCCATCAGAGGGAAACGTTTCGCTCAATGTGCCCAATCCATACCCCTCATTATTTTCAATCATGTCTCTCTCAATCTCCCCTGCTCTCAGGAAAATAACTCCAGTCTGTCGAAACTCTTCAATAGCTGCACTTCTTCAATCCAGACAATACCTTGACAAATCACTTCTGCACTGTTTTGATAACTGTCATATCGCTTCTATAATGTGAATTGCAGAATTGTAATCAACACCCTAGCGACAACTGAATGATGATATGAAACAAATGTGCAGAAACCACCGAAATTGGTCTTTTCCAAAAAAGTATCTTCACCTCGATTCGGTTTAGAGCGCTTTTTCGTGAACCTGATGCCCCAATACTCCCCGGTCCATTCAAATAAATCACAAAACGTGAGGATTGATCATACAACCACCTTATCTGAGTGCATTAAGTGGTTTAAGGTCCTGATGGTGATATTGGGGCACGTTCACCGAGCAACAGTGACTTCATGGTGTCAACGTGAAAGTCAGTGTTGGACGGTGGAATGCATCAGTGACATGGTAGGAGTGACAGAAAGGGAGGAGAGTGATTGTGAAAGAGAGAGAAGTCTCCGATATTGGGTGAATTGGAATCCTGATATATGAATCGCAATGACGTCAGAGAGCAGACTGAAGGAATAAAATCATCACCTTGGAGATTATTTTCCCGTTAAAAATGGATCGATTCATTTCAGTGTTTGTTTCACACTGGTTACGTTGCACAACATGTAACAAATGTGCCATGCCATTACTCAGAAATGAGCGGTGTTTGCTGCTGTCACAACGCAGAGTACGAACCACTATATGATCATGTGAAAAAAAAAAACACGATATAAAAAGCAAAAAACGCAATGGCAGAGGTAGGTGAGGAACAGCACCGCATGAACAACAGGAAATCTTGTCACATACTGGACTGAGGTGTGGATACTGAGATTGAGTTGAAACTTTTTCTTTGATATCCCCAGAGACTGTGAATATTCGATCAGTGAGAATGTTGAAGACTGAATCCGATAGGTTCCTGCAAAAGATTAAATGTACAGGCGATAATTCACGGTATAGTCGAAATGTAGTTTTCAATAACACCGAAGTTTCATATTTTTATTTTATCAGTTCCACGAGACAAGGAAGTAAATATTGTTTCACACTCACATCACACCGGTTCCCAGGTCTGGAATCAGAGAAACTGAGTGGCGCAGAGGCGATGATCTAATCGGAAATTGAGAGTGGAGTGAATCCTTGTATCTACTCTGTTGTATCTACCGGTGATGAGATCCTTCATGTCAGCAACGTCTAAACAGGGAGGAATAGGAAATGGAGGCACACGCAGCTCCGGTGAAACATTTCTTTGATTCGGTCATCAACAAGAGGCGTGGAGACAGAGCAAAGAACGAAAAAAAATCACATTTTTCCACCTCGAACAAAGAAACGTATAAATACAAAGCAGGAATCAGCAACAGCCCTTCGCTGGAAGGCCCACTGAGGATGTGACCCCGTAAATTGACGAAACGTCAAGAAATGAACATTCCAGCTCAGTGAGCAAACCTACATCCAGATAAATAGGCAAGTGGATGTGTGAGGCTATCGTGAGAGGTGCACCCCGAAGATCAAGCTGGAAATGTGGATGGAAAATACCACCAGTTATGTGATGGCAAAGGTCCTTCTCTGACGATACAGAGGTGTGTGAAATGCTGAGACTGGAATCTCCAACCTCACCCGGAGCACCTACAATTGTTGTCGAGCAGGGAGAATTGTGACATGAGGCTGGCGGTTTGAACCGCACGTGGACCAACATTTTGACATGGAGCAGTAGGAATTATTGGAATATCTGGCCGGGAGCTCCAACCTTACTTTTATTGATATTGCAAAGGAAGCACTGGGACATCAGGCTGCAAGCTCCAACCTTACCAAGTGCACTTCTTATTGGCATGTAAAGTTTGGAGATTAAAACACACCTGAAGCAGCTTCTATTAACTTAAAGCAGGAAGCATTGGGACATCTGGCTGAGGGAAAGGATGCTCAGCTATTTTAATCTGAAGTGAAATAGTTTTTAGCAGGACACATATTTTAGGACTGAGGCAATATGTTTCCAAAGGTAAATGGCTCAGTTATAAAGAGAAATCCTGCAAAGGTTCTACTCGTGGAGGAGTTCAGTGGTTATCTCTGCACTCTCAAAGCGCCATTGATCGGGTTCGATTCTAGCATTGGGCGACTGTCTCTGTGGAGATTGAACATGCTCCACTTGCGGGTTTCCTCTGGGTTCTCTGGTTTCCTCTCACAATATAAAATGGTCAATTTCAATGACCGTGTTAAATTGCCGATACTGTTAGGTGCATTACTCAGGGGGGAGTGAATCTTGTGGGTTACTCTTTGAACAGTCAGTGTGCACCTGTTTGTCCAAATGACCTGTTTCCAGTTTGTAGGGAACCAAATCTGTGCAGAGAGAAACAGGGGCATTTTTTACGCTCTGTGACCTTTCTCATATGGCTGACTCTGCACTGAGTTAAATTTACAGAAGCGAGTTTTAGCTTGTTTCATATTATTGAATTTCCTGCGAAATCGCACAGATCGTTCAAGTAATCTGAAGCTACGAAAATTAACGTGAAAATCCATTGCGATTTCACTCGAGTTTACCTCGATTTATGGACGAAAAGCAGAGAACTAGAGCTGAAATTTATCAGATTAGCAGTGATCCCATTGAATGCCAGCGCATATGCCGGGTGACTGTCAGGTTCATGGGGGCAGATGTGCTTTCTTTAGGTCTGTTGCTTCATTGACGTGAAGCAGTGACGGTGATTATCTTTGCTTGTTATTCAACTTATGAACATGAAAGTTGTTGTTCATATTCGTGTTAACAACACTGCTTTGCAGCCTGGATACATGCCGTAATGTCCTGGCCAGCGGCGCAATGGGTAATGCAACTGTCTACGGGTCAGGAGTTTGTAGATTGGAATCCTGTTTAGCTCGACAGCAAGGCCTTTCGGCTTTACTAAACTGATTACGAGTTGCTGAGAGGCTAGGACGTGGATTTAATTCCTGATATGCAAGTGCAAGAATCTCCTCCATAAATCCCCTGAGTATACCATGGTCACCATAGAAGTGAAATCTGAAATAGTTTGTTCTTTCTACTTTCTATTTACCAAACCCAGCAGCTCAATTGCTGCGGCTCCATGGAATGGCAAGGAAACAAAACAAATACCCAATCTCAAGTTTCAAAATCCTCAGAAACCCCTTGGGAAACGGAACTGGAGGAGAACAAAGGCTGAAATGACGGACAGAGAAGGGACTATCCAGGCATCTTCCCCTTCTGTCAGAGTCCGACACATTGACACTAATGTTCTCGGGGTGATTAATTGAGCCGAGGCTTCGAAACGAATTCTGTCACAGATGACATCACCACTTTGTGACGTGTTCAGTTTTATTGGCAAAGAAAGCAGATTTGTCCACATGAAGCTTCCTTTCACCCTCTGTCTGCCCAGATATTGAATTTTATTACGGCTGATTTGATAAATTCCACCTCCTTTCTCCTGTTGTTCCTCCATTATTCGAGGAAAAGTCAAGCCGAATCCCAGCATCATAATCTCCTTTAATATTCGGATTTTTAAATTAACTTAATGACCTGAACAAGCTTTCAGGAAATTGCATAGACTAAAAAAAGGATTTTAAAAAACCCTTCCACAAAGGTAACCGACTGTTGAGTCAGACATACGAGAAATGTCAGAGAGCGCTATCATTAAATCATTTTTCTCACGGTACACGAGCTCAATCTTTGCAACACGTTTATTTACAATTGAGACAATTCCCTGGGGCAGATACTCTCTCGATCCACAATCATGTGTGCTGCCAGGAACTATTTCAATTCTGATTAAAGTAGTTCAGGATCTTACCCCCCGCCCCCCCACCACCCCACACCTAACCCAGTGCTCCCTGCGCCATGTCAATTCAAGCATCTCCAGGTGATGTTCGACCTCCCAGCTCAATGTCCCAATGCTCCCTTCTCCATGTGAACAGTAGTTGCTCCAGCTAAGGTTGGAGCTTCCAGCCTCAGCGTTTCACGCGCCCCTATGCTTTCATAGAAGTACTGCATTCTCATGGATTTCTTCACTGGTAGACACAACAGAGTAGATGCAAGCATTCACTCCACTCTCAATTTCCAATTAGATCACACCGCTCATTTCTGAGTAATGGCATGGCACATTTGTTACATGTTGTGCAACGTAACCAGTGTGAAACAAACACTGAAATGAATCAATCCATTTTTAACGGGAAAATAATCTCCAAGGTGATGATTTTATTCCTTCAGTCTGCTCTCTGACGTCATTGCGATTCATATATCAGGATTCCAATTCACCCAATATCGGAGACTTCTCTCTCTTTCACAATCACTCTCCTCCCGTTCTGTCACTCCTACCATGTCACTGATGCATTCCACCGTCTAACACTGACTTTCACGTTGACACCATGAAGTCACTGTTGCTCGGTGAACGTGCCCCAATATCACCATCAGGACCTTAACCCACTTAATGCACTCAGATAAGGTGGTTGTATGATCAATCCTCACGTTTTGTGATTTATTTGAATGGACCGGAGAGTATTGGGGCATCAGGTTCACGAAAAAGCGCTCTGAACCGAATCGAGGTGAAGATACTTTATTGGAAAAGACCAATTTCGGTGGTTTCTGCACATTTGTTTCATATCATCATTCAGTTGTCGCTAGGGTGTTGATTACAATTCTGCAATTCACATTATAGAAGCGATATGACAGTTATCAAAACAGTGCAGAAGTGATTTGTCAAGGTATTGTCTGGATTGAAGAAGTGCAGCTATTGAAGAGTTTCGACAGACTGGAGTTATTTTCCTGAGAGCAGGGGAGTTTGAGAGAGACATGATTGAAAATAATGAGGGGTATGGATTGGGCACATTGAGCGAAACGTTTCCCTCTGATGGAGGTGTCAATCACCAGTGAACTGGAGAATTAAGGTAAGATGAAAGAATGTTTGAGTAGATATATATAAAACGTGATCAGACAGCGAGTGTTTGGAATCTGGAACTCACTGTCTCCAAGTGTCAGAGGGGCAGAAACCCTAATAACCTTCTGAGGTATTCAGTTGTGAATTTGTAATGCTTACGGCACACAATGCCAAAGGATGGAAAATGGGATGAGGAGAGTCAACCAGTTATTTTTAACAAGGTTACGAACAAGGAGCTGGGAGCTTAGCTAGCTCTGACCTCCTCCATGGTGTGATATTTAGTGTCATCACCTGTCACATGGGAGTGCAGAGTTCATTTCCTTGCCGCCACGGCCCGGACTGTTTTGGGATTTCAGGGTTTGTGTAAAGATTTGTAATTCTAGTGCAGGGTGCAGTTGTGGGTAAATTTGGCGGTTTTGCGAAGTTGGTTTTCAGCCGTTTCCTCCCCTTTCTCGGCGACATCTTCAGGGGTGCTGAGACTCCTGTGAAGCGTGACTGTCCTGTTGCGTTTGGAATTGATTTGAGTTCGTTTCCACTGCTTCCGTTTGTTGGTTCTGGTAGTTCGTTGCAGGTCCCAGTACGTTCGGTTTAGCTCAACGTGATTGTTGGTGGAGTTCATGGATGAGTCCTTCTAGAAATTCTCTGCCCCCCCTCTATATAGCTTCTTATATTATTTTTGTGTTGACCCAGTCCAACTTGTTTTTCCCGTCGACTGTGTGTATTGCGACGAAGGGCAGCTAGCTTTTGTGTTCACTGGCTCCTCCAGAAATGCTTTGCCAACAATAGAATCCTTACAGAGAAACAAGGTTCGGAGGACATGCTATGACTCGATATACTAAGCACTCTACCTTATATATGAAGAGAATTTCTCAGAACTGAGAGCCACACTCCTCTCACCACTCGGATTTATGAGAGAACATAATTCGAAAGTGAGGTTCAGCCAACAACTCACCAGAACAAATGACCAATACCCAACGTGTGCAGGAAACATGTGGACAAACAATGCTCCACGCAACAAGTGCAAAAACATTGTAAAGGACCAAGAGGAAGGCAAGTCAAGACCCACATTCATGAAGAACACATTGTCCAGTTTTGGTCCTCACACCTCAGGAAGGACATACTGGCACTGGAGCGTATCCAGCAGCAATTCACACAGATGTTCCCTGGAATGGTACGTCTAACATACGAGGAACAGCTGAGGATCCTGCGATTGTATTCATTGGAGTTTAGAAGATTGAGGGGAGATCAAATAGAAACTTATAAGATAATACATGGCTTGGAAAGGATGGACGCTAGGAAATTGTTTCCGTTAGGCAAGGAGACTAGGATCCGTGGACACAGCCTTAGAATTAGAGGGGGTAAATTCAGAACAGAAATACGGAGACATTTCTTCAACCAGCGAGTGGTGGGCCTGTGGAATTCATTGTCGCAGAGTGCAGTGGAGGCCGGGACGTTAAATGTCTTCAAGGCAGAGATTGATAAATTCTTGATGTCACAAGAAATTAAGAGCTACGGGGAGAATGCGGGTAAGTGGAGTTTAAATGCCCATCAACCATGATTGAATGGCGGAGTGGACTCGATGGGCCGAATGGCCTTACTTCTACTCCTATCTCTTATGGTCTTATGGTCTTATAGTTTAGGGCATTGACTGTGTGGTGGCTGGTTACAATTTTTATAACCCGGATATTTAGAGTCTCCTCAGTTGGGGCGTTAACTCTGGGCTGTCTGGATAAATGCACCTAAACAGGAGACTGAGAGTCTCCTCAGATAAGGCACTGGCTCTATGCTGGCTAGTTAAATAAACATATATATCCAGGAGATTTAAAATCTCCACAGTTTAGGGCACTGTGCTCACTGGTTAAATAGATATACATAACTAGGAGATTTAGAGTCTCCTCAGTTTAGGGCTCTGTCTCTGTGCTGCCTTTTGAAATATATAGTTTGGGGCATTGAATCTGGGCAGGCTGGATAAATGCACATGACCAGGAGATTTAGAGTGTCCTCATTTTAGTGCAATGATTCTATGCTGGATGATATGTCTATATAACAGGAGATTTAGAGTCTGTTCATTATAGGGCACTGATTCTGTGCTGGCTGGTCAAATAGATATATATAACCAGTAGATTATAACCAGTCTCCTCAGTTAAGGGAACTAATTTTGTGCCTGCTGTTTAAATATATATAACCAGGAGATTTAGAGTCTCTTCAGTTTCGGAATCTGACTCTGTGCTAGCTGGTTAATTATATATAACCATGATATTTGGAGTTCCCTCAGTTTAGTGCACTGACCGTGTGATGGTTGGTTACCAGTTTTTATCCAGGATATTTAGAGTCTCCTCAGTTTGGGGCATTGAATCTGGGCAGGCTGGATAAATGCACATGACCAGAAGATTTCGAGTCTCCTCAGTTTAGGGCACTATCTCTGTGGTGGCTGGTTAAAATAAATATGTAATCAGGCGGTTTAGTGTCTCCTCAGTTTAAGGCACTGACTCTGTACTGGCTGGTTAAATATAAAAATACAGGAGATTTTGAGACTCCTCAGATAAGACACTGACTCTGTGCTGGCTAGTTAAATAAACACATAGAACATAGAACATAGAAGAATACAGCGCAGTACAGGCCCTTCGGCCCTCGATGTTGCGCCGATCCAAGCCCACCTAACCTACACTAGCCCACTATCCTCCTTATGCCTATCCAATGCCCGCTTAAATGCCCAGAATGAGGGAGAGTCCACCACTGCTACTGGCAGGGCATTCCATGAACTCACGACTCGCTGAGTAAAGAACCTACCTCTAACATCTATCCTAGACCTACCCCCCTTAATTTAAAGCTATGCCCCCTTGTAATAGCTGACTCCATACGTGGAAAAAGATTCTCACTGTCGACTCTATCTAAACCCCTAATCATCTTGTACACCTCTATCAAGTCACCCCTAAACCTTCTTTTCTCCAATGAAAACAACCCCAAGTGCCTCAGGCTTTCCTCATACGATCTTTCTACCATAGCAGGCAACATCCTGGTAAACCTCCTCCACATCCTTTCTATAGTATGGCGACCAAAACTGCACACAATACTCCAGATGCGGCCGCACCAGAGTCTTATACAACTGCAACATGACCTCAGTACTCCGGAACTCAATTCCTCTACCAATGCAAGCCAGTACGCCATATGCCTTCTTCACCGCACTATTTACCTGGGTGGCAACTCTCAAAGATTTGTGTACATGGACACCAAGATCCCTCTGCTCATCCACACTACCAAGTATCCGACCGTTAGCCCAGTACCCCATCTTTTTATTACTCTTACCAAAGTGAATCACCTCACACTGAGCTACATTGAACTCCATTTGCCACCTTTCTGCCCAGTTCTGCAGCTTATCTATATCCCGCTGTAACCTGCCACATCCTTCCTCACTGTCTACAACTCCTCCGACTTTCGTATCATCCGCAAACGTGCTCACCCAAACTTCTAACCCCTCCTTCAGGTCATTTATAAAAATGACAAACAGCAATGGTCCCAAAACAGATCCTTGCGGAACACCGCTAGTGACGGCACTCCAAGATGAACCTTTGCCATCAACTACTGCCCTCTGTCTTCTTCCAGCCATCCAACTCCTAATCCAAACCTCCAACTCACCCTCAATGCCATACATCCGTATTTTTTGCAGTAGTCTACCATGGGGAACCTTATCAAACGCCTTACTAAAATCCAGATACACCACATCTACTGCTTTCCCCTCGTCCACCTCCTTAGTCACCTTCTCAAAGAATTCAATAAGGTTTGTGAGGCACGACCTGCCCTTCACAAAACCATGCTGACTATCCTTGATCACATTATTCCTATCCAGATGTTCATAAATCCAATTCTTACAATTCTCTCTAAGATTTTGCCCACAACAGAAGTGAGACTCACTGGCCAATAGTTACTAGGGTTATCCCTACTCCCCTTTTTGAACAAGGGAACCACATTTGCTAGCCTCCAATCTTCTGGCAGTACTCCTGTAGACAACGAGGACATAAAAATCAAGGCCAATGGCTCTGCAATCTCCTCCCTTGCTTCCCAGAGAATCCTAGGATAAATGCCATCAGGCCCAGGGGACTTATCTATTTTCACCCTTTCCAGAATTTCCAACACCTCTTCTCTACATACCTCAAAGCCATCCATTCTACTTCATTGTGACTCAGTATTCACATTGACAACAATGCCCTGTTCCTGAATGAATACTGACGAAAAGTATACATTTAGTGTCTCCCCAATCTCTTCAGCCTCCACACGCAACTTCCCACTGCTATCCTTGACTGGACCTATTCTTTTATTCCTGACATAGCAATAGAAAGCCTTTGAGTTTTCCCTAAACCTACCAATTAAGGACCTTTCATGTCCCCTCCTTGCTGCTCTTAGCTCTCTCTTCAGGTCCTTCCTGGCTACCTTATAACTCTCAATCGCCCCAATTGAACCTTCACGCCTCATCTTTACATAGGCCGCCCTCTTCCATTTAACAAGGGATTCCAATTCCTTATTAAACCACGACTCCCTCAAACGACCCTTTCCTCCCTGCCTGACGGGTACATACTTATCAGGGACACTCAATAGTTGCTCCTTGAACAAGCTCCACATATCAATTACACCCTTGCCTTGAAGCTTACTTTTCCAGGCCACACATTCTAAGTCATGCCTCACAGCATCATAATTTCCCTGCCCCCAGCTATAACTCTTGCCCTGTAGTGCTCACTTATCCCTCTCCATCACTAGAGTAAAAGTCACCGAATTGTGGTCACTGTCCCCACAGTGCTCACCTACCTCTAATTCTAACACCTGGCCTGGTTCATTACCCAGAACCAAATCCAGTATGGCCTCACCTCTTGTTGGCCTATCTACATATTATGTCAGGAAACCCTCCTGCACACATTGGACAAACACTGACCCATCTAACAAACTTGAGCTATAGCTTTCCCAATCAATATCAGGAAAGTTAAAGTCCCCCATAACAACCACCCTATTACTTTCACTCTTCTCTTGAATCATCCTCGCAATCCTTTCTTCTATGTTTCTAGGACTATTAGGAGGCCTGTAAAAAACTCCTAACAGGGTGAGCTCACCTTTCCTATTCCTCAACTCAGGCCAAACTACCTCAGATGGCGGGTCTTGATCCATCGTCCTTTCCACAGCTTTAGTACACTCTTTGACAAGCAATGCCACACCTTCCCCTCTTTTACCCCACATCTGACCCTACTAAAACATTTAAACCCTGGAACTTGCAACAGCCAATCCTGTCCCTGTTCTACCCATGTCTCCGTTATCGCCACAACGTCGAAGTCCCAGGTACCAACCCACGCTGCAAGTTCACCTACCTAATTTCGTATACTTCTTGCATTGCAGTATAAACACTTAAAACCACTTTCCTGTTTACAGGCACCCTCCTTTGAAATTGATGCCATGTTCCTAACCTCCCTACAGTCCAGGTCCTGCACCCTAAAACTACAGTCTGGGTTCCCATACCCCTGCAGAGTTAGTTTAAGCCCCCCCACCCTATGTATCCAGGAGATTTAAACTCTCCACAGTTTAGGGCACTGACTCTGTGCAGGCTGGTTAAATAAATATATAAAACCATGAGGTTTAGAGTCTCCTCAGTGAAGGACACTGACTCTGTGCTGTATTTTTTAATATATATATATAAAACCAGGAATATTAGAGTCTTCTCAGTTTAGGGCACTGACTCTGTGCTCGCTGGTTGATTAAACATGTATATCCAGAAGATTTAAAATCTCTTAAGTTTAGTGCACTTACTCTGTGCTGGCTGTTTAAATAAATATATATAACCAGGAGATTTAGAGTCTCCTCAGTTAAGGGCACTAACTCTGTGCTGTCTATTTCAATATCTCTAACCAGGAAATATAGAGTTTCCTCTGTTGTGGGCACTGACTGTGGGCTGGCGTGTTAAATAAATATATATAAGTACTAGAATTGGAGTCTTCTCAGTTTAGGGCTCAGACGATGTGCTGGATGAATAAATGCATATACATAACCAGGAGATATAGAGTCTACTCATTTTAAGGCAATGACTGTGTGGTGGCTGGTTAAAATTTATATAACCAGGATATTTAGAGTCTCTGCAGTTTGGGGCACTGACTCTGGGCTGGCTGGTTAAATACATATAACCAGGAGATTTCGAGTCTGATTCTTTGCTGGCTGATTAAATAAATATATATAACCGGGAGATTTAGAGAGTCCTCATTATAGGACACTGAGTCTGTGCTGGTTGGTTAAATAAATTTATATAACCGAGAGGTTTAGAGTCTCCTCAGTTTGGCGCACTGACCCTAGTCTGGCTGGGTAAATATATATAACCAGAAGTTTTAGTGTCTCCTCAGTTTAGGGCACTGATTCTGTGCTGGCTGATTCAATATATATAACCAGGAGATTTAGAGTCTCCTCATTAGAGGACTTACAGTGGGGAAACATGCCCTTCGGCCCAACAAGACCACACCAACCCGCCACCCACCCATACCTTTACCCCTTCACCTAACACTATGGGCAATTTAGCATGGCCAATTCACCTGACCTGCAAATTTTTGGACTGTGGGAGGAAACTGGAGCACCCGGAGGAAACCCACACAGACACGGGGAGAATGTGCAAACTCCACACAGTCAGTCGCCCAGGTCGGGAATTGAACTCGGGTTTCTGGCGCTGTGAGGCAGCAGTGCTAACCACTGTGTCACCGTTCCGCCCACAATATAGGACACTGACTCTGTGCTGGCTGGTTAACTAAACATATATATCTAGGAGATTTAAAATCTCCACAGTTTACGGCACTGATTCTGTGCTGGCTGGTTAAATATATATGTATATATGAAACCAGAAAATATAGAGTCTCCTCAATTCAGGACACTGACTCTGTGTTGGCTGGTTAAATAAATATAAATAATCAGGAGATTTCGTGTCTCCTCAGTTCATGGCACTGATTCTGTGCTGGCTGAATAAACAAATGTCTATAACAGGAGACGTGAATTAGATCCTGCACATTGAAGGGCACTAACTCTGTGTTTGCTGGTTAAAATTTTAATAACCAGGAGATTTATAGTGTCTTTAGTGTAGCGGACTGACTCTGTGCTGGCAGGTTAAAATTTTTATAACCAGTATATTTGGAGTCTCCTCACTTTGGGGCACTGACTCTGGGTTTGCTCGGAAAATAGACACAATCAGGAGATTTAGAGTCTCCTCGGTTTAGGGCACTGACTCTGTGCTGACTGATTAAATAACTATATATAACCAGGAGATTTAGAGACGACTCATTACAGGTCACTGAATCTGTGCTGGCTGATTAAATAAATATATACAACCAGGAGATTTATAGTCTCTTCAGTATAGGGGACTGACTCTGTGCTGACCGGTTAAAATGTTGATAACCACGATATTTGGAGTCTCCTCACTTTGTGGCACTGACTCTGGGCTTGCTAGGTAAATATCCATAACCTGGAGATTTAGAGGCTGCTCATTTAAGGGCACTGAATCTGTGCTGGCTGGTTTTCTAAATATTTCTAACAGGATATTTCCAGTCCACTCAGCTTAGGGCACTGACTCTGTTCTGGCTGATTAAATAATACATATAACCTGGAGATTTAGAGGCTGTTCATTTAAGGGCACGGAGTCTATGCTGGTTAATTAAATACGCATAATCAGAAGATTTAGAGTCTCCTCAGTTGAGGGCTGAGGCTACGTGCTGGATGGATAAATATATACATGTAACCAGGTGATTTAGAATCGTGGGCGGCACGGTGGCACAGTGGTTAGCACTGCTGCCTCACAGCGCCAGAGACCCGGGTTCAATTCCCGGCTCAGGCGACTGACTGTGTGGAGTTTGCACATTCTCCCCGTGTCTGCGTGGGTTTCCTCCGGGTGCTCCGGTTTCCTCCCACAGTCCAAAAGATGTGCAGGTCAGGCGAATTGGCTATGCTAAATTGCCCGTAGTGTTAGGTAAGGGGTAAATGTAGGGGTATGGGTGGGTTGCGCTTCGGCGGGGCGGTGTGGACTTGTTGGGCCGAAGGGCCTGTTTCCACACTGTATGTAATCTAATCTAATCTAATCTCCTCAGTTTAGGGTGCTGGCTGGTTACAGTTTTTTTTGTACTGACTCTGTGCCTGCTGGTTAAATATATGTCACCAGAATATTTGAGGTCTCCTCAGTTTAGGACACTGACTCTGGGCTGCCTGGTTACATACATGTTACCAGGATATTTAGAGTCTCCTCAGGTTAGGGCACTGACACTGTGCTCACTGGTTAAATAAATATATATAACCAGGATATTTCGTGATTTGGAGATGCTGGTGTTGGACTGGGGTGTACAAAGTTAAAAATCACACAACACCAGATTATAGTCCCACAGATTTAATTGGAAGCACACTAGCTTTCGGAGCGACGCTCCTTCATCAGGTGGTAGTGGAGGGCTCAATCCTAACACAGAATTTATAGCAAACATTTACAGTGTGATGTAACTGAAATTATGCATTGAACAATTGATTCTCTGTTAAACCTTTCATCTGTTAGAATACAGTGATAGTTTCACTTCTCTCATGTGTAAATCACAAAGCCTTTTTTTTAAGTTGCATTTTCGGGTTAGCTGTTAACAATGGTGCTAGATAGACAATATGTTGAAGGTGTTGGCCCCCTGTGTTCTCTGTCTATGTTTAGATTGCTTCAAATCTTAAAAGTGAGATTACAGAGTTTTACATAAATTCATGCAGTTTTTGAGCTCAGAGTTCGACATGAATGCATGCAGTTTTTGAGCAAAGTACAATGTAACCCTGAAAGTACAAATTCACCCCACAAAATGTTTGTGTGTGTGTGGGTCTTTGTCTGTCTGTGTGTCTGTCTGGGTTGGGTGTTGTGAGTGTGAGAAAGTGCATGTGTGTGTGTGTGTAGTGAGTGCAGAGTGTCTTTCGTCTGTATAGGCCGCAGTAAGAATTATTATTTTAAATCTTGGCAGAATCTCTCTGTATCCCTGACGGGACTGGACCCAGTAAAAATTACTTCAGTCTTGAAAGAATCTGTCTGTACCCCATACAGGACTGTCCAAATAACCGTTATTTTAAATCTTGACCGAATCTGTCTGTGTCCCTAACAGGATAGGCCCCAGAAACAGTTATTATTGTAAATCTTGACAGAATCTATCTGTACTCCTTACAGGACAGTCCCCAGTAACAATTATTAGTTTAAATCTTAACAGAATCTGTCTGTGCAGGACAGTCCTCAATAACAGGTATTATTTTAAATCTTGACAGAATTTCTCTGAACTCCTTACAGGACAGCACACAGGAACAGTTATTGAAGTCTTGAAGAATCTGTCTGGACCCCATACAGGACAGTCCACAGTAAAAATTATTTTAAATCTTGACAGAATCTGTCTGTACCCCTTACAAGACATGGCCCAGTAACAGTTATTATTTTAAACCTTGACAGAATCTGTGTCCCTTAGTGGAGCGTCCCCAGCAACAGTTATTAACAGAATCTGATTGTGCACCTTCAGAAGAGGCCTCAGTAACAATTATTATTTTAAATTTTGACAGAATCGGTCAATACCTTTTGCAGGATCTGATTGTGCACCTTCAGAAGAGGCCCAGTAACAGTTATTATGTCACATTTCGACAGAATCTGTCTGTTCCCCTTGTAGGAGAGCCCCCAGTAGCAATTATTGACAGAATCTGTCAGATAACAGGAGAGGCCGAATAAACAGTTATTATTTTAAATCTTGACAGAATCTATCTGTGCCACTTACAGGAGAGACCCCAGAAACAGGGATAATTTAAAATCTTGACAGAATCTGTCTGTGTCCCTTAGGGGAGAGGCCCCAGTAATAGTTATTATTTTAAATATTGACAGAACCTGTCTGTATCCTTGACATGAGCGCCCCCCAGTAACAGATAATGACAAAATCTGTCTGTGCAGCTTACAAGAGAGAGGACCCAACAACAGTTATTGTGGTAAATCATGACAGAATCTGTCTGTGCCTCTTACAGGACAGTCTTCAGTTACAGGTATTATTCAAAATCTTGACAGAATCTGTCAGTATCCCTCACAGGGCAGTCCCCGGTAACCATTATTAATTTAAATCTTGACCAAATCTCTCAGTATCCCTGAAAGGATAGGCCCCAGTAACAGTTATTAATTTAAATCTTGACAAAATGTGCCTGTGCCCCTTACGCGACAGTCCCCTGTAATGGTGATTATTTTAAATCTTGACAGAATCTGTCTGTACTTCTCACAGGTCACCCCAATTAACAGTTATTATTTTAAATCTTGACAGAATCTGATTGTGCCCCTTAAACGACAGTCCCCAGAAACAATGATTATTTTAAATTTTCACGGAATCTCTCTGTCCCCCTGACAGGACAGCACCCAGGACCAGTAATTATTTTAAATAATGAAAGAATCTGTCTGTCCCCATTACAGGAGAGGCCCCAGTAACAGTTATTATTTTAAAATTTGTCAGAATCTGAATATGCCCCTTAAACGATAGTCACCAGTAACAGTTACTATTTTAAAGCTTGACAGAATCTCTCTGTACCCCATACAGAACAGTGCCCAATAACAGTTATTATTTTAAATCTTGACATAACCTGTCTGTGCTCCTTGCATGACAGTCCCCAGTAAGAATTAATATTTTAACACTTGGCAGAATGTTTGTACCCCTTACAGGACAACCCCCAGTAACAGTTATTATTTTAAATCTTGACAGAATCTGTCTGTACTCATTACAGGACAACCCCCAGTAACAGTTATTATTTTAAACCTTGACAGAATCTTTCTGCGCCCTTTACACGACAGCCCCCAGTAAGAATTATTATTTTCCATCTTGATAGAATCTGTCTGTGCCCAAAACAGGTTAGGCCCCAGTAACAGTTATTATATTAAACCTTGACATAATCTGTCTGTGCCCCGCATCCCCAATAACAGTTATTGACAGAATCTGTCTGTACAGATGACACAACAGGTCCCAGTAACAGGTATTATTTTACATTTCGACAGAATCTGTCTGTTCCCCTTACAGGAGAGCCCCTAGTAACAGTTACTGACAAGATATCTCTGTGCTGCTGACTGGAGAGGCCCTAGTAACAGCTATTATTTTAAACCTTGACAGAATGTGCCTGTACACTATGCAGGATAGTCCTCTGTACCCATTATTATTTTAAATCTTGTCAGAATCGGTCTGTACCACTTACAGGACAGTGCCCAGTAACAGTTATTATTTTATATCTTGACAAAATCTGTCTGTACTCTTTACAGGAGATGCCGCAGAAACAGTTAGTATTTTAAATCTTGACAGAATCTGTCTGTACCCCTTACAGGAGAGGCCCAGTAACAGTTATTATTTTAAAACCTTTCAGAATCTGTTGGTGTCCTTTACAGGAGACCGCACAGAAACAGTTATTGACATAATCTGGCTGTGCAGCTGACAGAAGTGACCCCAGTTATTATTTTAAATTGTGACAGAATCTATATATGCCCCTCACAGAAGAGGCCCCGGTAACAGGCATAATTTTAAATCGTGACAGAATCTGTGTGTGCACCTTACAGGAGAGGGCCCAGTAAAAGTTAATATTTTAAATCGTGACAGAGTCTGCCTGTGTCCATTACAGGAGCACCCCCAGTAAAAGGTATTGACGAACTCTATCTGTGCAGCTTACAAGAGAGGGCCCAGTAATAGTTATTATGGTAAATCATGACAGAATCTGTTTGTACCCCTTACAGGACAGTCTCCAGTAACAGGTATTGTTTTAAATCTTGACAGAATCTGTCAGTGTCCCTTACAGGAGAGGCCCCAGTAACACTTATAAATTTACATCATGACAGAATGTGCCTGTGCCTCTTAATAGACAGTGCGCAGTAACAGTGATTATTTTAAGTCTTGACAGAATCTGTCTGTTCCCCTTACTGGAAAGGCCCCAGTAACAGTTATGATTCTAAATTTTGACAGAATCTGTCGGTACCCCTTACAGGACAGCCCCCAGTAACAGTTTTTTTAAAAAATCTCTACAGAATATGTCGGTACCCCTCACAGTTATTATTAAAAAAAATTGACAGCATCTGTCTCTGCCCCTGACATGACAGTCCCCATTAACAATGATTATTTTAAATCTTGACAGAATCTGTCTGTTCCCCTTACAGGAAAACCCCCAGTAAAAGTTATAATTTTAAATCTTGACAGACTCTGTCTGTACCCCTTACAATGTAGATCCGCGTCCCTTTAAGAGGGGACTCTTGGATCGAGATCAGTCAAAGGAATTGACAAATGTGGTCTATTCAAAAAGCAAGGTTCATTAGTTTATTGAATTAAGGTACCTTGACGCAATTCTATCCAGCAACACAGAAATTGAAGCTTTTGTGTTCCGTGATGACGTTGCCCAATTATATTTGAAAATTACACATTATTTATATGTTTTTTAAAAAATAATACAGCCTTAATTACAAGGAAGACCAATCACACATGATTTACAGCAAGTTAATCCAATGATATTTTCTTTAAGAAGGGTATCTAATTTACGTAAATTGTCATGCCATGTATTAGTTCAAGGTTAGTTCAAATGGCCAATTAACGTGTCAGTATTCATCTTACGAAAACATTATATCACTCTTATCTTTGAACAGCAAATCAGCAGTATGTTCAGCAGTATGATTCACAAGCCATTTTGTAGTATTCTTTTAAATCGAGAAACCGATTTGTTGAAATAAAATCTACATACTTTGTTGCATAAATTCAAATTTTAGATCCTCAACAGAACAGGCCCCAGTACCAGTTATTATTTTAGGTTTTGACAGAATCTATCTGTACACATTAAAATAGAGTCCCCGGTAACCGTGATTACTTTAAATCTTGACAGAATTTAACTGTGCCCCTCACAGGAGACACCCCAGCATCAGTTATGATTTTAAAACTTGACAGACTCTGTCTTTTCCTCTTACAGGGTGTTCCCAGTAACAGTTATTGTGCAGCTTACAAGAGATGCCCCAGTAACAGTTATTATGGTAAGGAGTACAGAACTGGTTTAGAGTCTCCTCATTTTACTGCATTGATTCTATGCTGGCTGATATGTATATATAAGCAGGAGCTTTAGAGTCTGCTCATAAGGTAATAAGGATTACAGACAGATTCTGTACTTATTTACAAAAATAAGTATTATTTCTGGGGACTGCCGTGTAGGGGGCACTGTCAGATTCTGTCAAGATTTAAAGTAATAACTGTTACTGGGGCCTTTCCTGTATTCTGCACAGACAGATTCTGTCAATAACTGTTACTGGGGACTGTCCTGCAGACAGACAGATAATGTCAAGATTTAAAATAATAGTTGTACTGTATTAACAGTTACTGGGGCCTCTCCTGTGAGGAGCACAGACAGATTCTGTCAAGGTTGAACATAATACCTGTTACTGGGGCCTCTCCTCTAAGGGGAAAATTCAGATTCTGTCTAGATTTAAAATAATAACGGGTACAGAGGACTGTCCTGCATAGTGTACAGGCACATTCTGTCAAGAATTAAAATATTAACTGCTACTGGGGCCTCCCCTGTTAGCTGCACAGACAGATTCTGTAAGTAACTATTACTGGGGGCTGTCCTGTGAGGGGAAGACAGTTCTGTTGAAATTTAAATTAATAACTGTTACTCGGGCCTGTTCTGTAAGCTGCACAGAGAGATTCTGCCAATAACTGTTAGAAGGGGCGCTCCTATAATGGACACAGACAGATTCTATCACGGTTTAAAATTATAACTGCTGCTAGGGACTCTCCTGCAAGGTGCACAGACTGATGCTGTCAAGATTTGCATAGAACATAGAACATAGGAGCAATTGTTCCATGGTAAAGGCACTATAGACATGTGGAGACTGTTTAAGGAACAGTTGTTGCGAGTGATGAATAAATATGTCCCTCTGAGACAGGCAAGAAGGGGTAAGCTAAAGGAACCTTGGATGACGAATGCGGTGGAGCTTCTCGTCAAAAGAAAAAAAGGTAGTTTACATAAGGTGGAGGAAGCTAGGGTCAAGCTCAGCTCTAGACGATTATAGGCAGGCGAGGAAGGAGGTCAGAAACGGTCTGAGGAGAGCCAGGAGGAGGCACGAGAAAGGCTTGGCAGAACGGATCAGTGAGAACACACAAAGGCATTTTACACTTATGTGAGGAATAGGAGAATGGTCAAAGAAAGAGTACGGCCGATCAGGGATAGCAGAAGGAACTTCTGTGTGGAGTCTGAAGAGGTAGGAGAAGCCCTTAATGAGTGTTTTGCTTCTGTCTTTATGAAAGAAATGAACTTTGTAGTAATGAAACCTTGGAAGAGCAGGTCTGCATGCTGGAATGGATAGAGATAGAGGAAGCTGATGTGCTGAACATTTTGTTAAACATTAAGATTGACAAGTCGCCAGGCCCAGACCAGATTTGTCCTCGGCTACTTTGGGAAATGAGAAATGTGATTGCTTCGCCACTTGCGAAGATCTTTGCATCCTCGGTCTCCACTGGAATCGTACCTGAGGACTGGAGACAGGCAAATGAAATTTCTCTCTTCAAGAAAGGAAATAAGGAAATCCTCGGCAATTACAGACCAGTAGGTCTCACGTCTGTCGTCTGCAAGGTGTTAGAAAGGATTCTGAGGGATAGGACTTTTGACCATCTGGAAGAGCATGGCTTGATTAAATACAGTCAACACGGCATTGTGAGGGGCAGGCCATGCCTCACAAACCTTATTGAATTCTTTGAGGATGTGACTAGAAATGTTGATGAGGGTCAAGCTGTGGGTGTGGTGTATGTGGACTTCAGCAAGGCATTTGATAAGGTTTCCCATGGTAGGCTCATTCGGAAGGTCAGGAGGAATGGGATACAGGGGAACTTAGCTGTCTCGATACAGAATTGGCTGGCCAACAGAAGACAGCGAGTGGTAGTAGAGGGAAGATATTCTGCCTGGAAGTCAGTGGTGAGTGGTGTTCCACAGGGCTCTGTCCTTGGGCCTCTACTGTTTGTAATTTTTATTAATAACTTGGATGGGGGGATTGAAGGATGGGTCAGCAAGTTTGCAGTCGACCCAAAGGTTGGAGGTGTCGTTGACAGTATCGAGGGCTGTTGTAGGCTGCAGCGGGACATTGACAGGATGCAGAGATGGGCTGAGAGATGGCAG